>NC_141537.1:147531641-147854141 GCF_021556685.1 Rattus norvegicus | reverse complement strand
CTCTGGCCTCTGCATGCACCAGCATCCTTGAGCCAACTTACAATATGTTTTTTTGTGTGTGTGTTTTTTTTTTTTTTTTTTTTTGGTTCTTTTTTTCGGAGCTGGGGATGAACCCAGGGCCTTGTGCTTCCTAGGTAAGCGCTCTACCACTGAGCTAAATCCCTAGCCCCACAATATGTTTTTAAATAAACCAGAATCATATGCTGAAGAAATGAAGGACTGCCAGATCAACTGGCCTAGTAACAAGTCAAAGGCACAGGCGCGACTCAGACTCCTCTCATCAAGCACTGTACAGAGCTGTTGCCAACTAAAATTCACCCACTCTGTTAGTTACCCAACTCACATCCGTCATGCTCTCAGGAAAGGGCTGCAGCCTCACCTGCAAAATGTCAATCCCCAGAAGAAGCTTGATCAGACTCTTGGAGTAAAATGTGCCCATGCTGTAAAACAGAGAGGTGTTTGGCTCCTGTTTTGTTCATTTTGTTTTAATGTTTGACTCTCTTTCCTACATAAAATTGGTTAAATATACAATCCTTCAAGATCATCTCAAAGCTAGGCTAGAAAGCAGAGGCCTTTAGTCTCTGCACTCAGAGGAGGAAACAGCAGGCAGCCCTCTATGAATTTAAGGATAATCTGGTCTGCCTAGGGAGTTCTAGTATAGGCAGGGCTGCATGATTAAGACCATGCTTCTAGACAGACAGACAGACAAAGTATAGTCTTATTAGAAAAAACATATGACCATGAGAAGACAGCTCTTGGTAAGGGAGACACAGAGATGTGAATTCTTAATTACTACAGGTAAGACATATTTCATAAAACATTGTAGTTCTTCACCATGTAGCCTCAAATTAAATTAAATAGTTTTAAAGTTACATTTAAACTCGAGTAAAAAAGCGTTATAAATCAAAAGCAAAATTGTAAGACAAAGAAAACTGCACTTCCCGTGTCCAGTCCAGTTACTGCCAGACTGAACTTCTAGAAGGCAGCTTCTTCCCCACACCTGGCTTCCTCATCCTGCAGGCGCTCACAAGACAGCAGGCAGTTCCTGAGACTGTCACTGTCCTCAGTGTAGGACTCCAGGCCATTAACAAATTCTTCTATTACCTAAATAAGGTAATAGAGACGAGAGAAGGTAAGGTCTGTGGTAACGTTTGTTACCAGCCACTCAGCTGTGTGCCAGGGTCTCAGCCCTCATTCCCTGCACTCCTAGCACCACAGAGAGTACATACTTTGGGATAAGAAGGATGCTTCCTCAAGGCCTGAAAGAGCTTCCTTTGGAAGATTATCTGATCCACACCTGTGAGGAAGGAAAACCAGCTTCTCAGTATGATGTGTAATGTCTACTACAGCCTCCTTCCCTAAAGACAGGCTTCACATCTGACGATGCCACTAGGAATAGTTTCTTTCTTCCTCTTTCCTTAAAAGCGTGTGTGTGTGTGTGTGTGTGTGTGTGTGTGTGTGTGTATACACTATTTTCATGTGAAAGTCTGTGCAGAGGCTCTGGCCAGGAAGTAGAGTTACAGACACCTAGTGTGGCTGCTGGGAATCGAAGTCTGTTCTCTGAGAACAGTATAAACAGTATATAACTTAACCACTAAGCCATCTCTACATCCCTACTAAGAATAATTTCAGCCAAAACTTCTATACCTAGAGTAAAACACTTACTGTAGATGTTAAGATACCAAGTGTTGTTATACAAATCACCCATCTTATTTGTAGATATAAAGATAACCTATCTTAGTAAAACAAAAAAGTATGCCCTAGAAACATGTCTCTAGCCTTATATGGCTTGCCATATTTTCTTCTGATATGGATCTACTTGCTTCCTGGGTATCTACATACAGGGTGTGTAGTGTGTGTGTGTGTGTGTGTGTGTGTGTGTGTGTGTGTGTGTGTGTGTCACAAAGGACGACTAATAGTATACTAGTTTCTAGAAAAGGAATTAGAGGTAACTGATGTAAGATGTTATTTATCAAGCCTTAAAACAATAAGATTATGATCGTAAGCACATTCTCTAGAGCAATCTCACTCTTCTCTCAGTACAGAGGCCTTCCTTCCTTCCTTCCCTACTCTCTGTCAGCCTCTCTATTGTGGATCCATGGTCTGGTCCTAGGCTTTCACTAAACTCAAATTCATATTTTAAACTTTACCTAGCTGATTTTGGTTGTCTCCAGTTTTCAGAGTGAGTCCTGACGCCTTAAGAAGCCTTACAAAAACACTGCCATTTTCTTCAACTTCATGAGAACCACAAGACTTCTTTGCCAACTTGGAAAAGGGTTGCTTCATGATTTCTGGAAAAACAAACACAAAACCTCTAAAAATATGACCACAAAAATAAGAAGAGTGCAAAAGTTAAAACACAAACCTAGGACTAAATGTTCTGAAAGGCAATCTAAGGTGTTCCTGAAGAATCACACTAATTGACTCTGTAGTAAAATGAACTATCCTCCGTGGTGGTCAGCAACAGTGGCTTCCCCACAAACAAACAAACAGTCACCAAATAAAATAACATTCATTCAGTGAGTTTTCAGTAGGGAATACAAAGTGTTCCATTTGACCAAAAGTGACCACGGAAGCACTTCCACCTAAAGTGTCAAGTAGTGCACGCCTCTCCAGTGCACTGCCGTCACTGAGACGCTTATTACAATGCACAATCTGCACTGCATGCCAAAGCTCAGGGAAAGCCCTGAGAACGCTCCCGAGATTCTGAAGTTTTGACAAATTCTTCTGGTAACAATCCTGATTTATGCCAAATTTGAGAACTGATGATCTGTCCATAACAGAACCAGACAGAACAGAGCAGGCTCTGCACGTCTTTCAGGACAAAACTCAGGCTGGTTTCATCAATGCATAAGGCACAACAACAAAACAAACAAAACAGGGACCTGAATCTGAAGAGGAAACCTACTTTTCTCCTTCCATGATGTAATTCTGACTCTTTTTCTACTTAGTCAAAATCAGAATGAGAAACTCAGTTTGCTCATTACTCATTTGGAGCACAAGGCCCCTAAGTTCTTCCCCACAGACTTTTCTCTCTCCTACTGTGGGTGGAACTTAGGTTTGCCGGGCAAGCACTCTACCAACTGAGGCAGATCTCCAGCCCCTCAGCATACACCGGAAGTGTTTCTCTTTCGGTGATGGCATTTGCAAAGGATGAGGTTTCTACTTACCCATTTTCTGCTGTTCTGATTTTGTTTTGAGACAACGTTTCACTATGCAGCCCTGCTAACCAGGAACTCACTACACAGACCACACTGGCCTGGAACACAGAGAGACAGGTCTCCCTTTGCTTCTTGAATGTTCCAATTAGAAGTTTGTGCCAACATGCCTGACGTGTTTACTTATTTTCTACGTTACTTTTTCAGTTTCACTTTACTGAGAGACTTCTAGACATGAAGGTAGAATTTCTTCCTCTAAACCAAGCTTGTCCTGCTTGGTTTCCAGTGTAGGCCTGTAATCCCAGCTATTCTGGAGAATAACATAAACAGATAGAAATTTCAAAGTATTTGGGCTACAAGATTCAGTTCAAGGCCAGAGTAGGCAATTTACTGGCAAAAATATAAAGCAAAAGGGGGCTAGGACAGAAGCTCAATGGTAAAGCATTGGCCTTAGGTTCAAGCCCTAGTACTGAAGAAGGAAAAGGAGTGTCAACTCTAAGTGTGAATAATTCTGAATATTGCTCAACAGGATCTTGAGATGGAAGCTAGCAGACAGGACAGTAAAGGTGTGATGGCCTTTACTGTAACCCAGTACTCAGGAAGAAAGTTTGAAGTCATGGGCTACATGAGACGCTTTTTGAAAAACAAAACCTACCATGAATGCTCTCAAACAAATTCAAAATGCAATCTGGAACTGCTTTGGTATTTGTGCATTCGTGCATGTGTGTGTAAACCAGAGGGCAACATCAAGTATTCCTCTGAAGGAATCCAACTGGATTTAAACAAAAACAATTTCTTCCTTAGCTATCTGTGTGTGTCTAAAACGTGTAGACATATACGCTAAGGCATGAGGATGAGGTCAGAGGGCAGCTGTGGAGTACATTCTCTCCTACCTAAACTCAGGCCGCCGGACCTGCCCAGCAAATGCCTTTCCCAGGTGAGCAACCGCGGCATCCTCACCTTGATTTCTGAGACAAAGTCTTTCACTGAGGCTCACAAAGTACACTAGGCTGACTGACCAGCAAGCCATAGGAATCCTGCAGACTCCACCTCCTCACCACTGGCACTCCAATACAGCATTTCTGCAGTGGTTCTGACACTCAAGTGCAGGTCTGACACTCGAGTCCTCACGCCTCCCTGACTGTGCCATCCCGCAGCCCCCTTTCAGAACTCTTAGCATCTTTGTTAACTGAATTCTCACTCTTTCTTTGCTTGTGGCTTGCTTGTTTTGATATAACTTACCTTTATCTATCACTACCATAGCATTTACATGTAACATTTTTTAGGAATAAAAGGAGACAAGTTACTATTTTTTTCCTTTTCTGTTTTTTGTTTTGGAGACAGGGTCTCTCTATGTAGTTCTAACTATCCTGGGGCTCACTATATAGACCAGGCCGGCCTCCAACACACAGCGATCCTACTCCTTCTGTTTCCCAACTGCTGGGATTAAAGGCGTGTCTCTCCACACCCAGACCACTTGCTTTTCAAAGGGCAAAAATTTCTTACTTTTGTGTTCTAGGATCTAGATAATATTGATAGTGTATAATTTTTATTTCTATTTTATGTGTATGATTGTTTGCCTGCCTGAACCTAAATGTATCACACGAATGTACAGTGTCTTCTAAGGCCAGAAGAGGGCACTGAATTCCCTGGAACTGAAGTTAAAGATGATTGTGGGGTGTCACGTGGGAGCTGGAACTCAAACCTGGGTCCCCTGCAAGAGCAGAGAGTACTCTTAACCTCTGTGTCATCCACCCAGCTTCTATAATAATTATTTTTATGAAGGTGGAGAGTGAAGTCCAGAAGTTGTCCAAAACCCCCGCGTGGCATTTGAGATAGAAACTCAATCCTTAATCTCCTAGGCTCTGTGTTCTCACCACTAATCCTTAACAGGTGTCAGCACTTGAAAAGTAGGAGTTTTGGATCTTTCCCTGTCTCACATCTGTGATTGACATATAACAATGAAAGGGTAGATACTTACTGGAGGCATCTTCTGCCAGGGTTTCTTTATCCTCAAAATCTAACCGACTTCTTTTGGAAACCATTTTGACCATGTCTTCTGCACTTACATTAGTTCCTTAAAAAAAAAAAAAAAACATCCGGGAGTTGGAAATTTAGCTCAGTGATACACTGCTTACCTCAAATGCCAAAAGAACTAGCATAATCAGACACTGGAAATCATTCTAAAACTGCCCTGCCTATAAGCAGAGGGTTTGAATCTTCACGTTAACACTGTCTAAACGCAAGTGCTGAGCACATTTCAACTCCTACAGCTGGCCGTTATCTCTTCAAGACTTAGTGATCGAGTTGCTCCTTTCACTGGGCTACTTCTCTGTTGCTAAAGGAGAAAGCCCAAAGCTCTTCATCTGAGACTCGAGACCCTCAGCTAAGCTCGTCCACCTGCTAACTGGTCACTTTAGTACTGTGTCAGGGATGGTGCTAAGGACTGCAGGTACAAGACAAACATTAAACACTGCAAACAAGACAGACGTCACTCCAGCTCCCAGGAAGTGTACAGCATTACAAGGTCTTAACGAACTGAACTATGTTTGAGTGACTGCAATCTAAGAAAAGCCCGGGGATCCAGTGAGAGCAGTTATTCTACTCGTAGGTGGGGGTGGTGAAGAAAATCAGGGACAATTTCCCTTAACACGTTTTCCTTTTCAACACCGTAGCCTTGTGCATGCTAGGCAAGAGCTCTCCTGCCAGAGATAATAATTTTTATTTTTAAAATATTTGAGTTCTATGTGTCTGAGTAGTTGCCTGTGCATAGGACTGTGGACGTGTGCACACCCACCCCAATGCCCACATAGGCCAGAAGAGAATATTAGACCCCCAAGAAGTGAACTTACAGAAGTCATGAGTCACTGTGTGGGTGTTGGAAGCAAGTCGAGGTCCTCCACAGAGCAGCAAGTGTCCTTAAGCACTGAGCTATTTTCCTGGTGCCTATTTATTTTTAAGACAGGAGTTCACCCTGTAAATTGGACTGGCTGGTCTACATAGTTACCAGTTACATTCCAGCCCAGCTACAGATATACAGTGAGACCCTATCCCAATAACAAACAAACAACCCTGTCTTAAATGCTGTCATTATAATCCACAGAGTTCTCACATGCTAACTTGAGAAACATCCCATTATTACTCTCCTAACCAGGGGAAGGGCTGAGGTTCTAACTTTAGGAAGACTGGTTCCAGAATCTGACTCCTTGTTTTGTGCATTTACTTTTTGTTCTTAGAAAGAGCCTCATGTAGGCCAGAGTCTGTGCTTTTTGTAGTGTCTTGTGTAGCCGTCTGGTCTGGAACTCATAAGAGCCAATGGTGACTATCATCTGATCTTCCTGCCTCCACCTCCTGAAAGCTAGGACTTTGGGCTATTATTATCATTGTTTTTTGTTTTGTTTGTTTGTTTTGAGACAAGGTTTCTCTCACTCTGAAGACCTGGCTGACCTTGAACTCAGAGATCCACCTGCCTCTGCCTCTCAAATACTGGGACTAAAGACTAAAGGCACTGACACCACCGCCCAGCTTCTCTCTCTTTCTCCTCCCCTCCCCACCTCTCAGATGTATTACTTTACTGTGTATACAATGTTCTGCCTACACATCAGAAGAGGGCACCTGATCTCACTGTGGATGGTTGTGAGCCACCATGTGATTAAGGGGAATTGAACTCAGGACCTTAAGAAGAGCAGCCAGGGGGGTTGGGGATTTAGCTCAGCGGTAGAGCGCTTGCCTAGCGAGCGCAAGGTCCTGGCTTCGGTCTCCAGCTCCGAAAAAAAAGAAAAAAGAAAAAAAAGAAGAAAAAAAAAAAAAAAAAAAAAAAAAAAAAGAAGAAGAGCAGCCAGTGCTGCTCTTAACCTCCGAACCATTTCTCTAGATTATGGCAATGGTTTCTATTAAGAATTAACGTTCCGGGGGCTGGGGATTTAGCTCAGTGGTAGAGCGCTTACCTAGGAAGCGCAAGGCCCTGGGTTCGGTCCCCAGCTCCGAAAAAAAAAAAAAAAAAAAAAAAAAAAAAGAAGAATTAACGTTCCGTGGTTGGGGATTTAGCTCAGTGGTAGAGCGCTTGCCTGGCAAGCGCAAGGCCCTGGGTTCGGTCCCCAGCTCCGAAAAAAAAAAAAAAAAAAAGAATTAATGTTCCAGGACTGGAGGGACAGCTTTGGTATTAAGAGTGTTTACTGCTCTTGCAGAGGACCCAGGTTCAGCTCCCACTCAAACAAGCGGCTCAAAACTGTCTGTAACTCCAGTTCTAGGGGATCCTGCGCCTCTTCGGGTTCCTATATGCATGTGGTGCACATAAACACAGGAGATCAACTCATACATACACACTAAATAAGCCTTAACCAAAAAAAGCCTTAAAAACTAAAAACAGGTTAAAATTTCTTATTATGCTATGTTTCTTATTCTGCGTTACCTACAACATGCAATCCCTGACAGTCATTGTTCAGAGGGAAATACTGAAGCAAGACAGGACCGTCTGACTTTGGAGAGACAACATCTTGACCCCAGGAAAGCCTAAAAAGCCACTAACCTGGGGGCCGCCAGTTGCTTCCCTTCGTTTTCGACTTTCCCGCTTGTCGGACGCCGTTCTGACGTCATCAAGGCCACGCCGTGCCGTGCCGTGCCGTGCCGTGCCGTCACTCTTCCACGCCGGAAGTTGAAGGCCTGGCGGCCCAGCTGGAAACAGTACGCGTAGAAAGCTAAGCTGCCCCAGATTCCACACCAGCTTGACTGAGGGGCGGGTGAAGGCCCCGATCCAAAATCCGGGAGGAACGCAACACCTCCCAACCCGCAGCCAACTTTCAGCGAAGATGGCGGGGCCCGAGCTGCTGCTTGACTCTAACATCCGCCTCTGGGTGGTCCTGCCCATCGTTATAATCACCTTCTTCGTGGGCATGATCCGCCACTACGTGTCAATCCTACTGCAGAGCGATAAGAAGCTCACCCAGGAACAAGTGTCGGACAGGTCAGTACCCTCACCCTATCCTGCCCTCATTCCCGGGTGACCTTGGTCAAGAAAGTGCAAGGATTATATCACTTTAACTGAGTTTTCATCGCGCCCCTACTGGTATGGTAGGTTGACCTTGGCAGTTATCTGTGTTTCGCTTTTGTCTGTAAAATGGGGATAATAACAGTACCTACCTAACAGAACAGGCATGTGGATGTTAGATTAGATTAGATGATATCTAAAAGCCTTTAGCACAGGGCAAGGGTTTAAGAAAACATTGTTAATATTGTTAGGCTAGTGGTCAACCATCAGTGAGGTTATCTATGAACTATCCGGCTCCATTGCTTTATTAAGAGTACCTACCAAGAGCCAGATGCATTATTACCTTAAGTAATAACATCTGCTAACATCCAATCAAGTGGATTTCATAATCTACATTCTACCAAACAACTGTAATGGTCTGCTGAGATGCTATGGTATAAAGTGCTTCCAAAGCTTTGAGACTGAGGAGTCGTAATGGAACATTTCGCCTGCCTAAAGTGGAGGCATCCTCTCCTCACTGGCTTTCTTACAGTGTTTTTCTATGGAGACAGAACTTTGATATAACTTCAGGCAGTTCACATTAAAATCACTAACCGTTTTCAGTCATTTTATTCTAGTCATTTCCAGAGACTAAAAAAAGTGCTGCTCTTACCTCAACATGTCCAGATCACATAGGAATCACTTTAACAAAGAGAATGTCAGGCTCAGAAGTTTCTGCAGAGAGCAGTGGGGAAAAAAACCTCATTTTATCATATGTTAAAGTTTCTTTTTGTGGCAGGTAATACTGGATTTCCACTTGCTGGTGATTTAAAGATTGTCTTAAATTAAAACCCCTTAATTTTGAAGATTTCTTTATGTTATGTATATGAGTAGACTGTCTCTCTTTTCAGACACACCAGAAGAGGGCATCAGTTCCCATTACCGATGGTTGTGAGCCACCATGTGGTTGCTGGGAATTATACTCAGGACCTCTGGAAGAGCAGTCAGTGCTCTTAACCGCTGAGCCATCTCTCCAGCCCTCAAAACACTTCTTCAGCAGTGAGATTGTGATGTAACTCAGTTGGGTACAGTGCTTGCACAACTGGCTTTGAAGCCCTGGGTTCAATTCCTTACCCTGGCGTAAGCCAAATGTGGCAGTGCAAGCCTGTAATCCCAGGACTCAAAGCTGGAGGTAGGAAGATCAGAAGTTCAAGCAAGCTACCTGTAGTCCAGAAGTCAGGCTGGTGTGCATGGGAACCAGTCAATTGACTTTCCTTATTATGCTGCTGCTGCTACTAATACTACTACTACTAATAATAATAATAGTAATGAGCCAGCTTTATGAAACATTCTAAGCAGGTACAATGGTAAGGACTTATATTCATTAATTTATTTAAAACCTAAAGCAAGTCCATGTGGTTGATACAGTGTCCTCATTTCATAGAAACCGAGACTTTATAGAGTTCCATAATAGCAGTAGATGTCAGTTCAGGACTTTAAGCCAAATCTGTGGTTCCCAAGCCTAGCCTCTTTCTATTCCCCAACAGTGGCCACTATGATTATTTTTGTGTGGCATTAGTTTCAGAGCTGACTAGAGACAGCTCCCTGAAGCAAACCTTGGGAGTTAGCTTACTACAGACTTGAAAACTACTACAAAAAGATGGGGAGTGAAGAAAACTCAGTAATTTAATTTTACTTAGTTTTTTAAAATATTTATTTTTGCTACCATGGTGGTGCATGCCTTTAATCCCAGTACTCGGGAAGCAGAAGCAGGTAGATATGTGAGAGTTCCAGGACAGCCAGAGCTACATAATTTTTGAGACATAATATCTGTCTCAAAAAAATGTATTTTTGTTTTGTTCTATGTGATAGAGTATTTGCCTGCATATATGTATGTGTATGTACTTTGTGTATGGTGCCTGCGGAGGCCAGAAGAGGGTGATGGATCCACTGGAGTTGGAGTTGCAGAAAACTAGTTGTGAGCTGCCATGTGGGATCTAGGAACTGAACCAGGGTCCTCTGCAAGAACAGCAAGTGGGTTAACTACTCAGCTTTCACTCCACCCTCAGTCAACAGTTTCTGATTTCTATAAAATAATTGTCACTTTATCCTTACAATCAAGCATGTTATCCTAAACCCACTTTCATAATGAAAAGGAAAGTCAGAGAAATTAAACAGCCTTCCCAAAGTAATCAGGGTAATAGACCATTATATATGTATACTAACCCATATGGTGGTAACTATATGATGCAGTTTTCTGCCCTGGTTCACCTTACAGTTTTAGAGTAATGGTTCTAACTGACATCAGACCCTCAGCTCTTTTTGTATTCTACAGATGAAGTTCACACTCAGTGCAGTGTATATTTAAGAAGGTTTGTTTGTTCTGTTTTTTGATTGTTTTTCAAGAACTTTTAAAAGGCAACACAGTGTTTAAGTTGTAATAATCAGAAATAAAGAGATTTTTAGTAAGATGATATGTATTTTATACATGCATATTTGTGCACAGCTATCTTACAAGATGTCATATGCATACATATATCTAGCTATAAAATTACAACCAGGACAAGTCAGTCAATTGGGAACTAAAGCAGATGATACTAAGTCTACACAGAACCAAGTCTGATTTTTTTCCCCACCCTGGGTGCTGCCTGTTTATAAACTTAGTAATATAAAGCCTGTGCTCCTTCCACACTGAAGTTAGGTTTGTGCCTTAGATAACTAGAACAGTTTGATGAGGTATACAGAAGTGTGTAGGACACAGGACAGTTCCTTGTTACATAACCGAACCATTGAGGATATCAAAACGCCTCTGAATCTATGACTAGTGACAGTTATATGCCATTTCTCCTCCACACTGTCATTATGACAATCAAAAAAGTTCCAAATATGCCAAACAGGGTGGCTTACACCTAGAATCCTAGAGGGTAGGGAGCTTAGGTAGGATCACCAGGAGTTTGAGCTCAGCCTGGGCTATAGAGTAAGACAATGTCTCACATCAACCCTCTCCCTTGAAATAGCCAGAGGTAGTGGTGCACACCTACAATCCCAACCCATGAGAGGATGAGGCAGGAGAATTGAGATTTCATGACCAGCCTGGGCTAAGTGAAACACTGTCTCAAAAGAAACACAAAGTTTCCCAGATTCCATAGGCCTCTAGAAGATGGTACTATCCCTGTAGAGAGTCACTGCTGTAAGGAACATCTCTAGTCATAATTGCTGCATCTCTAAGTGAGGTGTTTGGATCATGCCTGCTCTGACATGGTGCATCTTTACCCTACCAGAACCTGTTCTTGGCACTGTTGATGTTCAAAGTAGTTACTGCTCTTTCAAAGGGCCTGAGTTCAGTTCCCAGCACCTGTGTGAGGCAGCTCACAGCTGCTAATAACCTCAGCTCCAGAGGATCTAATTCCACACAGAACATGCATTCACAGACACACAAAAATAAAGTAACTTTTGAAAGATGTTCTTTATTGTAAAGTGTTTCTTTTGATACAGTATGAGTTGACTTTAGCTCGAATAGTCACAAAAAGGGAAATTTGCTATCTTACTTTATTAAACTCCTACTGGGTCGATATTTAGCTGTGGGCCAGATACAGTGGCACATGTCTTTAATCCCAGTACTTGGGAAGCAGAGGCAGTTTAAAGCTAGTCAGGTCTAAATAGTGAGTTCGAAGCCAACCATGACTATAAAGTGAGACCTTCCCTTAAAAAAAAAAAAAATTAACTGATTCTTTTTTGTATAATGTATTAAACGAGAAATGAAAGAAATATACATGAATAGGATGCATTACCCTATATCTGGAGACTCTGTGTGTGTATGTGTGTGTGTGTGTGTGTGTGTGTGTGTGTGTGTGTTTCTCAAACTCAGAGAATATATTGACTCATTTAGAGAGAAAAGAAAACAAAAACAGATTCTTGGGGATTGGGAGAAATACACTAACTAAAAACTAAAGTTGTGAGCAGTGAGAAGCTCAGCCACTACCCACCCAACACTGAGTTAAATACCTAGAACCTATAAATACAGTAAAATGAGAAAACCAACTTCTGCAGGCTGCTCTATGACCTCCAAATGTGACCCATAATGTATACTGCACCCTATCCCAAATAAATGTATACATGCTTTTTAAAAACTAAAGTTTTGCTACCTATAATGGTATGCCTCTTTAATCCCAGTATTCAGAAGACTGAAGTATAAAGATCATAAATTCTAGAGCAGCATGGTAGTTTGAATAGGTGTGGGCCCTATAGAATTGTGTGTCCATAGAGAGTGGCGCTATGAGGAGGTTTAGCCTTTTTAGAGTAGGTATGGCCTTGTTGGAAGAAGTTTGTCACTGGGTAGTTGGGCTTTAAGGTCTCCTAACATCCAGCTATACCCAGTGTGGCACACTGTCTCCTTCTGCTGCCTGTGGATCAAGATGTTTGTTCCTCCAGCTCCATGTCTGTGTGCACGCTGCCATGCCTATGATGATAATGGGCTGAATCTCAGAAACTCAGCCAGCCCTAAGTAAATGTTGTCCTTTATAAGAGAAGCCTTGGTCAGGGTCATGGCCTCTTCACAGTGATAAAATCCTAACTAAGACAAGCAGCCTATCAAGTTTAAAAAAAAAAAAAAAAGCTAGCACTGCATAGTGGGTTTTTTTTTCTATCTTAAAAAAAGTCTTTTAATTTCAAATTACCAAGGTTACCCAGTACAAGGATTTATTCTTAGATATTTGTAGAAATTAAAATGCAAAACTAGTGTTTTCGTGTGGAATTTTTACACTTGGGAGAATATAGTTAGGGATCTCAACTTCAGAGCCTGAGCATCAAGAGTACACAGGCTGGGGTTGGGGATTTAGCTCAGTGGTAGAGCGCTTGCCTAGGAAGCGCAAGGCCCTGGGTTCGGTCCCCAGCTCCGAAAAAAAGAACAAAAAAAAAAAAAAAAGAGTACACAGGCTAAGTCAGCCTTGTCTTGATCACCATCCTCAGCCTCAACTCTACAGAGTTCCTCAGTAGTTTCAGTATAAGAGCTTAGCTGATGTTTTGTTATCCGAGTGTCAGAGAGAGCCCTGACAGGGCTACAGGTGGCCAGGACTGTGCCCTACACTCTGTGGAGGTACAAAACGTGACAGTGGCAAGCTTCTGCTCTAATAGAGTTTCAGTCCAAGTGATAAAACAGGCAAAAAGAAAAATAATAGATGCCACCAACCCGGGATGTGCCAGGTCCAACAGTGAACACTTCAAATGAGATGAGAAAACCAGCGGGATGGCTCAGTGGTTAAAGGCTGTTGGTGCCAAGCCTAACCAATGGCCTGAGATTGATCCCAAGTACTTCTGTGGGAGACAGAGAGACCTGCTCCTACTAGTTGTTCTCTGACCTCCACATGTGTGAGATGGCATGCACACACACGCACACACACTAAATAAATGTTAAAAATAAATTCACCTTGCTCATAGCCATTAAATCATTAGTTTTACATATAAAAAAATAAATTCACTCAGATGATATAGACAGGCTTGGCTTAAATCCCTTCAATATTTAACTTCATAGAACATGGCCTTACATGGCCTACATTGCCTTGAAGAGTCTGTTTGTTTTTAACATGTGTGGGTGTTTTGCCCCACAAATGTAATGTGCCCTCAGAGTTCAGGAGAGGAGGTTGGAACCGAAACTGGAGTTACAGATGGTTGGAAGCCAACATGTGGGTGCTGACAACCAAACCCAAGTTCTCTACAAGAGCAGGAAGTTGTCTTAACCACTGAGCCATCTCTCCAGTCCTCACTCTGGGTCTTGCCCACCTCTTCTTGCTCATTTTTTTCTTGCATATGGCCTGTCCTCAGCCAGAGAGTTGATTTTGTTACAGCACTCATACCTGTGACATCCCTTGGTGCTTTGACTAGGTAATTCCCACTCATCCTTAAGATTCCTACCTATGGGACTGGCAAGATGGCTCAGTGGTTAAGAACATATGTTGTTCTTGCAGAGGATCAATGCCCACCACCCACACGGTTGCACAAAATATACTATAACTTTATGTACACCCAGTGAAGGGGATCTAACACCCTCTTCTGACTTCCAAGGGCACCAGGCACACAGGTGGTATACAGATATATATCCAGACAAAACATACTATACTAAAAGAATAAAAGTCTTACTTAATCCTACATTCTGAGTAGAGATTCCTCCTGCTCGGTATCCTCTCATACACTCCCATCATGCCACCTAGTTCTCTGGGATGTGATGGTTCAAGTTCACATTGTTCCTGTAGTTAGGACTTTCTTTTTTTAGGTAATGTGCTATGTAGCTCAGGCTGCCCTCAGACTTGCTGTATAGTGAAGGATGTCGCCACTTTCACAGGGCTGGCATTACAGTGGTGTGCTATCACACTGTGTTTATTATTGGATTTCTTACTCTAAACATAATAGGAAATTTACATTTTCATCATTGCTTATGGCGCTAACATGGCATCTGGTAGTTAGAAGTTTAAGAAATGTGTGCAGTAAAAGCCTGAGTCTGTGCTTGTGAGATTGGGAGTGGTAGGGAATTAGCATGACTTGCCCAAGATCACAGTTTATAAGGCATAGAAGGCCAGGCACGGTGGCATACACCTTTACTCCCAGTATTCAGAAGGCAGAGAAGCAGGCAGATTTCTGTGAGTTCGAGGCCAGTGAGGGCTCCATAGTGAGACAGTATAAAACTAGCAGAGACAAGATCTGAATAAGGACAAACGATTATAAAAGACTCCGTTTTTTAAACATTTTTATTAGTTTATGTGTATGGGTGTTTTGCTTGCTTGTATGTCTGTGTACCGTGTGCATGCAGTGCCCAAGGAGTCCATAAAAGAGCATTGGATTCCCTGGAACTAGAGTCAGAGATGGTTGTGAGCTGCCATGAGGGTGCTAGGACTTCGACTCAGGTCTTCTGGAAGAACAGTCAGGGTGCTTAACTATGAGCTGTCCCTCCAGCCCAGAAATTCTTACTCTGTCTGAACTTAAACTTAGCTTTTCACAGAATTGTCTTGGTACAGAGTCCATTGGAGAATCTGTAACAGCTCCCAGGGTACAGAACATATCACACATCTCTTCTGTAGGCCTGTGTAAGGCAGACAGCTGTGGACTATCACGAGGCTGAGAGGAGGGAAAGCAGGTGGAGTTCTTTGGAAGAATTTGTGGTGGAAGATGAGCTCAAGGAAGGAACTTCGGTGGGTGGGGTAGAACTGGCAGAAGAGGCTGGCAGCAGAGCATAGCAGCACACGCAGCAGCTGGGCATGTGGAAGGTGGCCAACCGACCCACTGGCTCTCACTACTTGGAGCATGCGGCTTGTGCTGAGCAGGAATGAGAAAGCGGAGCATTCTCTGCATTTCTGCCTAAAGTCTTCTTGGTTCTCAAGAATTTCCATTGACCCAAGAACTCTTCCCCTCTCCCTCCATTAAACAACTTCTGAAAACCTAGGGGAAAGTATGGTGTTTTATTTCTGCTGCATATTATTTACTCTAAAAATCACCAATAATGTATTCAGTAACTACTGAAGAGTTGGAAGGAAGTTGGTTTGAGCCCTAGGTGGAGTTTCTCTCCATTATCTGTCAGGTAACAGCCATCTTGAGGCCTGCCCTCGTTTCTCTGAGTGAATGAAGCAGCTCCTCTTTTGCCCTCCCGGCCCTCCCACCCCCGCCTCCAGATCTCCGGAGCACTCTCCAGCTACACTTCCCTTGCAAGGAGAGTTCCTTTGTGTCTCACATCAAATCCAGAAAGGCCAAGTGCAATGTCCCCGATTGCCTTCCTCAGAAACCTTTATTTGTACAGAGCCCGGTGACTCTGAAGACAACCCTTGTGAAAGCCTGAGTGGCGAGTTGAATATGTGTCATTGATTTTTAGGGTTCTTGGAAAGTTTCCACACCCAGCTATTGCCAAACAGGTCCTCTCTTATGTCTGAATGGGCCTTCTGCTTCACGATCGTTTTCCTCTTGTTTCACATTCTAACATCTCTTTGTCTTGTGTTTTCCAGTCAGGTCCTAATTCGAAGCAGAGTCCTCAGAGAAAATGGAAAATACATTCCCAAGCAGGTACTCACTGATCTTTTATTTAAAAGCTCCACTATTCACCTGTAAGGGCAGTAAAAACCTGAATGTTATTTATAAGAGGGGCGCCAGAGAAAACTGGAGGTGGCTCTCCGATTATTAAGCGCAGCCTGCTGGTATATGCTGTCACTTGCCCTCACCCTTCTTAGGAAACTGTTTTTAACTGTGACTCAGCTGAAGTGTCAGATTGGCTGCCAAGGAAACTGACAGCTCAGAGTGTAGAAGTGTATTCCAAGGGCCTTTAGTCAGTTCCCTGGGGGATAATTTGGCAATTTACTATTTCACAACTCTCATATTTAAAAAAGATTCTCTTTTTTCTGCTAGTCTTTCTTAACACGGAAATATTACTTCAACAACCCAGAGGATGGATTTTTCAAAAAAACCAAAAGGAAGGTTGTGCCACCTTCACCTATGACAGGTATGTTTATTCAACATAGGTGGTCAAGCACTAAGTCATAGGAGATAGTCAGGTAAAGGACTTAGAAGCCATCTAATTATCTCTGGGGACTGGGGCCTTTCTCATACATGCTAGGCGACTCACATACATGCACTTAGGTGCATTCCGAGCCTCTAATATAGGAGTCCTTGAAAGTGGGGCCCTCTTTTTCCAATAAATCCACAAATCCTAGTTTAGCAGGTGGATTTTACAAAGTTCTTGCTGATGTGGGGGAAGACCAAGGCCATTGTCTCTGCTCTCTGTTCAGAGCTGTAGGAACTTGGGACCAGTTCCCACCAGTGTCTAGATCGTTGCTGGAAGACAGTACCTTATGTCTTATGCACAAATGAAAAGCAGCTGCTCCTTGGTTGCCCACACCAACATACAGTTGACCTAACTGCTGCATGGCTCCTGCCAGCCCTGTTTTGTGTAAAGTGGGTCAAAGCAGTGCATTCTGGGTCGACTCTCTCTCTTCCCAGTCTCACTCTTCTAGGTGAGGTAGTCAGTCCTTCTGATTCATACAGAAGACAGTAGTGTCAACACTTAGGAGCAACAAAATGTCAGTGTACATATGAAGTGAACCTAGTCCAGGGATGCAGAAAAACAGGATGTCCAAAGCTAGGATTGTCAGGTCAAACAAGTTAGATCCTGTTGACATTGATGAGAATACTCAGTGACAGGGCCTCGTTATGTCTCGAAACCCCATTCCCCCAAAAAAGAATTACTCTTTAGGAACACATACATCAGAGATTGGTCAGTTACCTATTACAGGGTAGGTAGCAGCGGCACTCCCTGCTAGAAATGGTTGAGAATGAAGGTATTGAGAGACATAGGGCTGGAGAGGTGACTCTTAAAAGCACTTGCTGATTTGCAGAGGACCCCAACTCCCTCATGACAGCTCATAACTGTCCATAACTCTAGTTCCAGGGGAATGATGCTTCTGGCCTTTGTGAGAGGTCCTGCATGCACAGACACTTATGTAGGCAAAACAACCACATGCAACTTTTTTAATCTTTAAAAATATATATATATGTATATTGAGAGGTTGGTACTATGACAATGTGGAAATGTCATCACAAATTATTTTTTCTGTTTTGATATTGAGAGCTGCTCTACCCCCTCCTGCATGGTAAGCAGTGCTCTGCCCCTGAACTACACCGTCAGCCTTTCTTTACAAAATTATTAATTTTCAAAGTCAGATTGAGAGGTAGAAAGATATGCAACAGAGAACTCAAAGGATTTAGGAGCAGATGGAGAGGAATTGTCTGCGTCTTACATGCTGAGATCACGTGAACTTGTACAGTAAATCTGATAGCTGGCCCGCCATGCTGGCAAATGCCCTTCACCCCACTGACAGGCAGGCCTGATAGTCAAGACCAGCTGGGCTACACAGTAAGACCCCATCTTAAACACAAACAGCTGTCTGACCTAAGTATGTGAAGAGTCTTGTCAACAAAGGGAAACCTGGTGTTTTCTTCTGCGTTTGTCTTAGACCCCACCATGCTCACAGACATGATGAAAGGGAACGTCACCAATGTCCTCCCAATGATCCTTATCGGCGGATGGATCAACATGACATTCTCAGGCTTTGTCACAAGTAAGTCTCAGGTCTAGGAGACCTCCTACTTCCTTTACCCACGCCCCTTTCCCAGTGCTACTGAGAATGTAATGTCACTTCACGGATAGTGTTTCTTGTGAAAATAACAACATATTTTGAACAAAAATCTTGAGTTCCAATCTTATTCAGTGTAAATGCTTTGTAACTAATGGTGACACAGGAGTAGCTGAGGCTTAAGTGCACGTTTCTCCCAAATGCCAGGTCATGGTTCATCCTGAGTACCTGCTCCCTCCATAGTCTAGAAACTGAAATCTCTCAGCAAAATCAGAGCAGAGTGACATTTTGACTGTTCTGTTCTCCAGAGGCTGCCACCAATTTCCTCGTGAAAATCATTTTCCAGAAGCCAGTGGTACAGAGTTCCCACCTCCTCTGAGAAAGAATGTGTGTGTTCACACGTCAGCTGGCTTGGGTGCCTACTAGGAACTTTCTTGAAGCAAAAACATGGTGTTTTTTTCTTTGCCTACAGCTAAGGTCCCGTTTCCACTGACGCTTCGCTTCAAGCCTATGCTTCAGCAGGGAATAGAGCTGCTCACACTAGACGCGTCCTGGTAAGTGTGTGGTCTAAAGAGACTGCTGGCCCCACACAGTTCTAGTTTTTATTTCACTAGAATGGGGTTGTTTCAGTTTGAGAAATTTTGTCCCTCCCTCCCTCCCTCCCTCCCTCCCTCCCTCCCTCCCTCCCTTCCTTCCTTCCTTCCTTAAATGAAAGCTGTTTGAAATGCCACTGCTAGACTAAAACAGTTTTACAGTAGTTGTGCCAAAAGAAGGTTTGTCTTCCTCTCTTAGATGAGGAATGCAGGAGTGAAGGTATTGAGCATCCCCCTGCCTCAGAAAAATGGAAAGGTTAAGTAGTCTGGCCAAGCAGAGCTTCTTAGCAATGCCCTGAAACTTATAAGAATGGAGTCTGTCTTTGTCAACTTTCTGTTACTGAAGTACTGAGAGCATCACCTTGTAAAGAGGAGAGGTGTATTTTGGCTTGCCATTTTGGCGGCTCGGGTCATGACCCTGCAGCCTCATTGCTTAGGATCTGTGATGGGGCAGAGAGTGGTATATAATGGTGAGCGCTCACCTTAGGATCAGAACATAAAAGAGAAAAGTGAGGTGTCCAGACCCCACAATCTCTCCAAGAACATGCCCCCAGTGACCTAAAACTACCCACTAGTCTTCCATCTCCCAAAGGCTCTCCCACCTTCCATTGGACCCACAGACTGGGGTCCAAGCCTTTAACACATGAGCTTGCTTGTTTGCTTGTATTGCTTTTTTTGAGACAGGGTCTCTACATAGTCCTGGCTGTCTTGGAATTCATTTTGTGGACCAGGCTGCCTTGGAAACCACAGTAGTCTATCTGCTTCTGCTCTGCCTTCCGAGTGATGGAATTGAAGGCATGTGCCACCATGTGAGGCTAACACTTGGACTTTCTAAAAGAACATTCCAGAGCCAAATTATAGAAATGTTTGGACTATCATTTTCCTTAGTCCCAGTCACCATGCTGGGTATTTTCCATGTATTACCTTATCCTCACAGCAACCCTGTGAGGTCAGCAAAAACTACTGGTGATCCACACACAGCTTTTCCATAACCAGTACTTGCACCTGTTTCCACTCCAGTGACGTATAGCAGATACCAAGCTGGAATCTCAAAACCCTCTTGGGAAGCACTGCTCTTGTACCCAAAGTCCAGTAACATTGACTTCCAGACTGTTCTGTCTGTGGCTTCTCAAGAACTGGCCTGAAACAAACTCAAACAAGGAGAGCCTAGTGGCAATTTTGACTCCTCCGGTTTGAGCAGAGCCATCTCTGGTTGTGTTAACCCCAGGGCAAAGAAGATGCCTCACCTTGCTCTGTGTAAGAAGAAAAACTACACATGAGCTATGTGACTCTGTAAAAATTTGCCCTGCCAGGTCCACTGGCCTGGCATAAATGCCAGGGTTAGAGAATGCTTATCTTCTCTCGGCATTTGGACAGCTGTGTATGCCACATACGTGGGCAGGCAGGGGAAACAGCAACATTCCAGGGGAGCTGCAATGCACACACACTAAAGTAACTGTTGTGGACAGGTCATCAGCATTGTGGGACCGAAGTACCTGTTTAGTCTACTGCAGGAACCAGAGCAGACCCAGTCACGGGTCGCTCTTCCCACGTGGATCGCTCTCTTCACTCGCCCTTTGGTTTCTGTTTGGATGATCGAGTTCCAAATTTGTTCAGGTAGCTGTCACCCTCAGTATTGCAAATGCTTCCCAAAAGTCAGGCCTGGTCCTCTCTGCTAAGTAGGGAACACACAGACACACCCACACTCCTAGAGAGTAGGGTTCAGAGTAGGCAGCCTCTTTCAGTGTCACCCACGGTGCCTGTGTGTCAGAAGTCAGCCTTACTGTGTTACTGTGTTCATCTCCTCTGTGGTTGTGCCTTGGCTATCTAGAGTGTGTCTTGATTCTCACATACAATGAGCAGCTGTGAACTCTGTTCATCTCCCTAGTAACCCACCCCCACTCTCCCTGTTGCTTTGCTAGGGTGAGTTCTGCATCCTGGTATTTCCTCAATGTGTTTGGACTCCGGAGCATTTATTCTCTAATCCTGGGCCAAGACAATGGTAAGAAGCTCAGTGGGTTAGTGAGCGCTGCTTCCTGTGAAGGTGGGGAAGTCTTCTGGTTCCTGTGTTGGTCAGCGTGGCCCCACATAGTGCTTTGGTCCTTGAGTTTCTGAGGACAGTTGCAAAGCTCAGACTGAACATGAGCATTCCTCCCAGCAATCACTGGGCAGTACTTGGTTGCTCAGAGTCTGGCACTTTGTGTGGGGACCCAGCACTCCCATTAAGCCTGCGAACCTAAAGCCTAAGGAAGGACTGGTTAGATGAGTTCCTGTATTGAGCAGATTCCCCACCAGTTTCAGTAGTGAGGACCTCAGATACTCTTTACTGATTGGATTGCTTTTCTATACCTTAGGGTCTCAATAGATACCCTGTGGGCTTCAGAGCAGGTGAAGGATACAGCAGTGAACTACCTAGGCACGTAGCCATGCTCAGTAATTAGTGTCTAGTGCCAGACTGACATTTAAAATAAAGTTCGGAGTGCTTTAGCTTTGTCCGTGTTCCACCTGCAATCACCCCCATTTTCCTAGACTTTCCCAGAATCACATACCAGAGGCCACCAGGCCAGTCAGCTGTCCAATTCTCAAACCCACCACCAAGCAGCTATAAGTTATGCGTGTTCTCCGGTAAGGGTGCTGGGTGCTTATGGAGCCTGGTACTCATTGAGCCTGTCTTCTGCTGCAGCTGCTGACCAGTCACGAATGATGCAGGAGCAGATGACAGGAGCAGCAATGGCCATGCCTGCGGACACCAACAAAGCTTTCAAGGTATACGCCGGTGACCATTGGGTGCAGAACTGCAGGGCTATCTCAGACTTACCCCAGTCCTCCCTTAACCGCTCACGTTCAAGTGCAATCCAAAATGAGCAGTATATAGAATATGCTGTCCTGCCCCACCCTATCCAGGACATAAATGATCACTCTGTCCAGTGTGTTCACACTGTATGTGCTGTGCACCTCATGACAGTTGAGAGGGAGAAGCCATATTCCCATTACTTTCATTACAGCATGCTCTTGTTCTAGTTTTGAAAATATTTTTTAATTTTTCCTGCATTTTTGTGTGCCTGAAATTGTGTGTGTGTGTGTGTGTGTGTGTGTGTGTGTGTGTGTGTGTGTGTGTGTGTAGACCATATGCATTCAGGAGCTTGTAGAGGTCAGAAGAGGCATGGCATTGCATACCCTGGAACTTGAGTTATAGGTGGTTATGAGCTGCCATGTAGTGCTAGCTAGACCTACACAGTATTACCTGTCTCAAAATAGTAATTAACATTAAAGTAATTTGAGGGGCCAAGTGTGGCAGTCATGCCTATAATCCCTGTCCTTAAGAGGCTGAGGCTGAGGATCTGAGGCCAGCCTATACTACATGAGACCTTACCTCAAAAAACAGAACAAAGCAACAAAATTCTAAAACATGTCTTTGTGACCTTGTATTGAACAATTTTTTTTTGTTTTAATTTGAGGGTGTTTTTTGTTTTTTGTTTTTTTTAATTATGTGGGTATTTAGTATATGTCTATGTATATGTCTTAACTCCTGAGCCCTCTCTCCATGGTGTTTGACTTTTTGAGACAGTCTCCTGCCTCCATTTCCCAAGTGCTGGGATTGTAGACATATTCCACCATGCCTGGCCTTGGTGAGTTTTTAAAGATTGCTGTATGAGTGTTCGTATATCTATCTGCCTCCCATGATCCAGTCAGCTCATACACAGAACAGCCTTGCTTAGCTGCTGGTCAGAGAGGTGGCCACTCCGTGCTGTCCCCAGCTGTCAGCTCAGTGGCAAGCGTCCTTCTCAGCCTGTGTTCTCCCCATGCAGACAGAGTGGGAAGCTTTGGAACTGACAGATCACCAGTGGGCGCTCGATGATGTGGAAGAAGAACTCATGGCCAGAGACCTCCACTTTGAAGGCATGTTCAAAAAGGAGCTGCAGACGTCCATATTCTAACCGCACGGGGGTCAGCTGTGTCCGGAACTTGCAGTAGCACTTACCCTTGTAACTTCCGTGGAGCTGGAGCCTCTGAGAATGAAAAGGAGGGGCTGGCGGGTGCAGCGAGGCTCGTTCTTGTCTGAGCTGGGGCCCCCTTTATGTTGGACACTTAGGAAAAGGAGTTGCGGGTGACTGCGGTCTTAGAGTTTGTGATTGTTCCTTCAGGTGGACGTCAGAGAAAGGGGAGACCCCATGCTACTGAGAATATCTCAACCCTTAGCAGAACCTCCGTGCTCAGAAAGAGCATGTCAGTTATAGCAGTCACGATGTCGGTCAGCCTGACTTCCAGCCACAGTAAACTCCTGTTTTCTTAGGATCCAAACACACCCTGCATTTTACCTTTAATTTCTTGTTTGTATTTTTTAACTTTCTTTACATGCGTAATATACATTTTCTCTACCACAATTTAGAAACTATGGCTGAGCAGCATAGAGCTCCCTGCAGTGTTCACTTGAGCCTACAGAATGACGCAGAGAGCCAGTGTGGCCCAACATTGCTGAAATAAACTCTTTATAGAGTGGATCCCCAGGGCCGGGGCAGACTCAGCAAACTTTTCATATCTCTTCATATTTAGTCCAGTGAAAACAGGTGGCCCTGAGGCACAGCCAGACTCTCAAGTGCCTTTGGGCTCATCAGAGACAGGTTACATAATACAAGTTCTTGATTGGAACTTGAGAAAATATCAACTCTATTGGCCAGTCAATGGTGCTGTACTGTAAATGGCTACTCATTTGAACGAATGACCTCATCCCAGTTCCTCTGGGCAGGAAAGAACTTACCACTGTTGGCAAGAAGGCAGTTTCTGTTGGATATATAGATCAAGGTGCCCAGGAGTCCTCTGACCAGGGAAGTGACAGGGTGCCATTTCTGTACCAAGAGGTGGGTGTGACTGCATGTTAAGCACTGTAGCCAAGAACAAGCGACTCTTGACTCTTAATTAAACAGCCCTGTTTTCTCTTTGCCTGTGAAAGTGTTGCCTCTGTGGGTTCTGAGAGCTTTCTGCCAATGGGAGTACCTGTCTTAGAACAGGGCTGGAGGGCTCAGCGGGAGAGAGCTATGCACCTTTGCCTTCCCAGAACTCAGGGGAAGTCTGGATGGAGCTCAGTGGTAGTCAGTCAGTCAGTGCACATTATCCCCAGAATACACACAGAAGCCCGCATTATGAGGCAAAGCTGCTTATTTCCCGTTGCCTGTATGAGTGTTTGGCTTGTACCTAGGTCTGTGCACCACATGTGTGCAGTGCCTGCAGTGGCTAGAGAGTGGCAAGTCCCCTGGAACTGGAGTTGTTGGTTGTGAGGTGCCGAAAACCAAACCCAGGTCCCCCGTAAGAGCATCCTGTGCTCCTAACCACTGAGCTGTCTCAGCGTCCCCAGGGGAGATCTATTTTGAGGTCATAGAACCTCTGTGAATCTGAAGACCAAAAGGCAGAGTGACTTGTGGCCATCTCAGAAGCAACTTGACCCTGATAGTGTTGGGAGGGACTAAGGGACAGGACCTGCTGCTGCGGTAGAAGTGGAGTAAGTAACTGCTGTGTGGAATGCTGGGTGAGGGTGGGAGGGGCAGCGTGGAGTTCATGGTCATGGTCATGGTCTGTTCCTGTCCTGTGCCCCCATGCCTGCCTCTGAAAAAGACATTTCCCCTTTCCAGGCCTCTGGGATGAGCAGCCATTCTGAAAAAGTCTGCAGTCCTCAGAAGATTAAATGCTTTTGCAGAATGACACAGAAGGGTTACCTATCAGGAGAGAATTGGGAAAGAAAAGTGACACATGCAGAACTACACAGTCACAGAAAAGTGACACATGCAGAACTTACACAGTCACAGCAGCAGCATTAGTCACTGCAGGAGGCCACACCACTGTCTACCAACTGAGTAACTCACGGTCACGTGATAGACAGCCGAGCAATGAAAGGAGCGAAGTGCTGCCCCCATGGCAGGGCCGCAGAGCTGCTCTCTCCAACGAAGAACCAGTGTCCAGGAGTCAGTGCCCTCCCCGGTTACACATGTGCTGAAGATGGAACCCAGGACTTTGTACACTAATCAAGTGTTCTACCACTGAACTGTATGCCCAGCCCTTCCAGGGTTTTTTTCCCTCCTCATTTTGGGGCCTTATTATATAGCCCTACCTGGCGTAGAATTTACTGTGTAATCCAATCTGGCCTTGCATTCACAGATCCACCTACCTCTGCCTTCCGAGTGCCGTGAGTAAAGACGGCACCACCACGCTCAACTCCTATCCCACCCCATGTTTTAGTGCAACCTCCAGGATTAGCAGATCCATAGAGGTAAAGGTAGCTTAGTGGTTGCCAGGGCTTGGAAGAGGAGAATGGGAAATGACTCCTAAAGGGTCCAGTTTGGTTTACAGGGTAATGCGCTAGATGACACCATCATTGTGATAAAATGCCTAGCAATAATCAATGGAGCAGAGAAATGGTTTATCTGGGCTCCCAGTTTCAGGTGTTTCACTCTGTGGTTGGTTGCCTCTGGTTTCTAGACCTGTGGGGAGGAGCCAGGAAGCACAGAGTACATGGTCTTGACATTTTTTAAGGGGTATGCCCCACTGACTGAGTTTCCTGCCATGAGGCCTTTCATCTAAAAAGTTCTATCACCTCACAATATTGGCACAAAATGGGGACCGTGCCTTCCACACAGGAGCCTTTAGGGAAACTCCAGATCCAAAGTAGAGAGTGATAGAATGTTCTAAAGCTGGACATGACAGGAGCTAGGAATACATTCTGTGGACTTGTCTAGGATGTGTGGGGCTTTATCCTATTCAGGAAGAATGGCTCCCTACAGCAGGGATGGTATGAAAATGGGTTATGCATAGCTCTCTTACAGGGTTCCCTATGGCACACTTAGGTAACTTAGGGCTACAGATGTAGCTCAGTTTATCAAGTGCTTGCCTAGCATGGAGAGCCTTGGGTTCAATCCTAGCACTCCCTAAGTCAGGCAGGCTGGTGTAGTCCTATAATAGTAGCATTCTAGGGGAATGAAGGGTGATCAGATGTTCAAGGTCATCCTTAGCTACATACTGTGTTCAAAGCCAGCCTGGGCTACATAAGACCCTCTCTTACATAAGCTGAGTAAATGATGTGTATGGGTTAGCTCTCAACCCTGCTGTGCTGACTAGTTTTATGTCAACTTGACACAAGCTATATCCTCTGTGAGAAGGAAACCTCACTGAGAAAATGCCCCCCTAAGGTCAGGCTGTAGGCAAGCCTGCAGAACATTTTTTAAATTAGTGATTGATGTGGGAGGGCAAGCCCGTTGTAGATGGGGCACTCTTGGGCTAGTAGAGCCATTGTGGACTGAGCTGGCTAGGTACTATCAGCAGACTGAGGAAGCCAGCAGGTAGCACCCCTCCATGGCCTCTGCATTGGCTCCTGCTCCCAGGTTCCTGCCCTGCTTTAGTTCCTGTCTTGGCTTCCTTCAGTGGACTGATTCAGGGTGGTTAATTCAAATAAACCCTTTTCTTCCTAAGTTGCTTTTGGTCATGGTGTTTCACCACAGCAGTAATGGTCCTAATTAAAACACCTGTCAAAAACACGGGAAGTGGGCTGGAGAGAGGGCTCAGCGGTTAAGAGCACTGACTGCTCTACCAGAGGTCCTGACTTCAATTCCCAGCAACCACATGGTGGCTCACAACCATCTGTAATGGGATCCGATGCCCTCTTCAAGTGTCTGAAGACAGCTACAGTGTACTCACATGCATAAAATGAATGAATCTTTAAAAAAAATAAACACAGGAAGAAGGGAGAAAAGACCACCCCTCCCCCAGGTCTTCCATGATTGTGACCAGGAGAGGATCTAGCTTTAGGTATTCCAGATAAAGAATATCAGGAAGGGGGTTGGGGATTTAGCTCAGTGGTAGAGCGCTTGCCTAGCAAGTGTAAGGCCCTGGGTTCGGTCCTCAGCTCCAAGAAAAAAAAAAAAAGAATATCAGGAAGACACCTGTGACCCCTACATACAGAGAGGCCTCAGGAATAAGCCAGAATGTCCCTGAGCTTCTGTGCTTCACTGCCCCCTCCCAACCTCTAGCTCCACTGATTCCCAGAATCAGTACCAGAAGATCAGCAAGCCTCAAAATCCGGTGTCTTCCTCTAAGGATGGGTATTGTCCTTTGGTTCCTTTCTTTTCTTCTTTTTTTAACCATAGGTTGAAGCTTAAAATAGCTTTTTAAAGAAGATTTACTTATTTTATATATATGGATACACCGTAGCTGTTTTCAGACACACCAGAAAAGGGCATCAGATCCCATTACAGATGGTTGTGAGCCACCATGTGGTTGCTGGGAATTGAACTCAGGACCTCTGGAAGAGCAGTCAGTGCTCTTGTCCACTGAGCCATCTCTCCAGCCCTGTCCTTTGGTTTCTATTACTGGGATAAAACATTGACCAAAAGCAACTTGGGGCTTGTGGTGGCTATTCTTGGTTGTCAACTGGACTACATAAGAAATGAACTAAGACCCAAGTATCTGGATTCATTTGTGAGAGGTTTTTTTTGTTTGTTTGTTGTTTTTTTTTTCTTAAATCATTTGAAGTTGGAAAGACCCACTTCTTTTTTTTTTTTTTTTCTTTTTTCTTTTTTCTTTTTTTTCGGAGCTGGGGACCGAACCCAGGGCCTTGCGCTCGCTAGGCAAGCGCTCTACCGCTGAGCTAAATCCCCAACCCCGGAAAGACCCACTTCTTAATCAGGTCTTTGAGGTGGGAAGTCACACCTTCAATCCAGATCTTTTGAGGAGGGAAGATCCATCTAGGCCACGCCATCTGCTGACAGCCTATATAAAGGACGTGGAAGAAGGAGGCTCTCTCTACCTTTTTGCTCTCACTCTGGCCGGCAAGTCCATTTCTTTACTGACAGAATCTGCTTCTTCAGGATTCTGGCATATACTGAAGACCAGCTGAGACATCCAGCCTCCTGGACTGAACAACTACCAGTAATAGTTGTTCTTGGACTTTCTGGTGTGTGTGTGTGTGTGTAAATGTGATTTATAAGATATATATAACATACCCCTATGTATTTTATATTTTTTCATTCTGTCTATAGAATGGATGTCCCTCTAGAGAACCCTAATACAAGGAAGGAGGGATTATTTGGTTTACAGGACACATCATAAGGGAAAGCTAAGACAGGATCTGAAGCAGAGTCCATGAAGGAGTACTGCTTACTGACTTGCTCCCACTGGCTGGCTTTCTAATAGAACCCAGGGCTCTCTTGCCCAGAGACTGCCCCACCCGCAGTGGGCTGGGCCTTCCCACATCAAGCAGCAATCAAACTGTCCCCACAGACCACAGTGATGGAGTCAACTCCGAGACTGAAATTCCCTCTTCTCAGGTAGGTTTGTGTCAGATTGACAAAACTATTCCTTCATAAAATGTTTTACGCTTTCATTCGTGCACACACACATACATGCTGTGAACTGAATCTAGAGCCTGGAAAACACTAACCACCTTGCACACACATTTATCTCCAAACCACCCACTCGCCCTTTTCTGAGGCAGTCGGGATAGACTGTTTTCAAAGTAAACCCCATCAGAAAGATGGGTGATGCAGGATTGCAAGTTCAAAGTCAGCCTGGGCAATTTAGTAAGACGCAGTCTCAAAAATAAAGATACCAGAAGAGGAGGGTAGGGTAGTGGGGACAGCTGGCTGTGGGGACAGGCACTTGTAATCCAGCACTTGGGAAGCTGAAGCCAGAGGGCTGGAACTTCAGAGCCAGACTCTGCCATGAAGTGAAGTTGAGACCAGCCAACGAGAGCTACATGAGAACCTGTCTGTAAAAGGGCAGCGGGTGTGTGTGTGTGTGTGTGTGTGTGTGTGTGTGTGTGTGTGTGTATGTGTGTGTGTGTGTGTGCGTGTGTGTGCGCGCGCACGCGCGCTGCTGAAGGCATGAGGAATAACTCAGTTGCGGAACATCTGTCTATGTGCAGTGCACTAGCGTCAATCTGTAGCACCAAGTAAATAGATCCCGGTGGGTCATCTCACACACATTCTTGTGAGTGTCTCTAACAGGTGAAGCTTTGTTTGTTTATGGTTTTTGAGACAGGCTTACATAGCCAAGAATCTAAGGAAGCGCCCCTCTTTCTCCCTCTACCTCCAAGTGCGAGGGTCGCCAGGGAGGGTCAGCACACCTAGCTCTGCTCGCCTGCCCATGAACACGTTCAGATGTTCCCGCTGTGCTCCAAGACTGTTTGACATGTATGTTTGTCTGAACATACGTGTGTGGCACATGGTCTGCTGCCTGCAGAGGCCAGAACATGGTGTCAGATCCCCTTCTGTGACAGCTTTCTCTTCCCCGAACCCTCCAGGCTGTTTTTATGTCAGCTGCTTGGTCAATGAACTATATTGTTTGTACTCTGTAGAATCCTGTGGTTCCTTCAAAGTTATCCATACAGTCCACACTCCCTCTCTTTTAGTCTTTGGGGTGGTGTTTAGGTTTCTGGGGACCATGAAAGTCTCACGCTGCAGCCCTGGCTGGCCCTCACAACTAACCTCCTGCCTTAGCCTCCTGAGTCATAGAGCTGGGGTTATAGATGTGAGCCACCGAGGCCAGTAAGAAATAAATATTGAGATTGGCTTTTACTGGAATGAAGTGGGGGAGGGCGGCAGAGATGATTAAGCGAAGGGAAAAAACCAAGTCACGATTCCGGAGGACAACCCAAATGTCCAGGGAAGAGACACCGGTCACTTCTGACTCAGTCTGGAGACCCTTCACCACCACAGAATCAGAACAGGCAAGTGTGGCCACAATAGAAAAGCTACATTCTGCATGTTTCCCAACACAGTCAGCAGGTAATGCCTAGAAATGTTTGTAATCCCAACACTCAGGAGGTGGAGGCAGGAGGAGGAGGAGCTCGAGGCCAGCCTCTGCTACAAGGCAAGTTTAAGGCCAACTTAAGTTGTATGAGACCCTGACTCAAAGAATAATATACACATAGGAAGTGAATGATGTGGGGTGTGGTAGGACACATCCACAATAACAACGGTTGGGAAGTAGAGGCACAGAGACAAGGTCAAAACCAGCCTGAGCCTCATAGGAGACCCTGTCTCCGCAGAAGAATAAATCAAAGTTTAAAAATGAATGATAGCGGGGTTGGGGATTTAGTTCAGTGGTAGAGCGCTTGCCTAGCAAGCACAAGGCCCTGGGTTCGGTCCCCAGCTCTGGAAAAAAGAAAAGAAAAAAAAAGAAAAAGAAAAAGAATAGGGAGCTGGAGAGATGGCTCAGTGGTTAAGAGCAGGGACTGCTCTTCCAGAGGTCCTGAGTTCAATTCCCAGCAACCACATGGTGGCTCACAGCCATCTGTAATGAGATCTGATGCCTTCTTCTGGTGTCTGAAGACAGCTACAGTGTACTTACATATAATAAATACATCTTTTAAAAAGACATGAGTGATAGGTTGGGCAGTTGTGGCTCAGGCCTTTAGTGCCAAGACCTCAGGAGGCAGAGGCAGGAGGATCTCTAAGTTTGAGGCCAGCCTGATCTACAGAGTGAGTTCCAGGACAGCCAAGGCTACACAGAGAAACCCTGTCTGGAAAAAACAGCCAAACAGCAAGAAAAATGAGTAATATCTCAAACCAAGATAACTCACATAAGCCACCAAAGTCTACTACATGTGAAATAGATAAAATGCCAGAGGAAAGAGTCCAGGATAGCAGACGGTTGGGAATGGCTGTGTCTGAGGAATGGGAATTGGAGTGGGAAGGCGCAGGGCTGGGAAACCTTGGGTTTTAAAAGCCCGACTTAGCAACTGCCTGTCTTACAGGACCAGAGTTGTTTGGTTGGTACCGCCGGGGAGGTTGAAATCTGAGAATGAGTTCAGGCTGTAGCCGGGTTGGTGGGTAGGCAGCATGCCCTCAGAGCTGAGGACAGCTGGCAGAGCACTGAGCAGGCTCTCCAGCCTGCCCTAGCTCCCACCTGCTCTGCCTCTCATTTGTTTGCCCTGTCAAAGTGGCGGGCTGGAGTGAAGATGTAAGCCCATGGCTCCCAACATTGTCTCCTCTGGGAAGCTTCATTCCCTGCCAGTCACACCTCCTGTGCCTTCTCGTTCTCTCTCTGGAAGTTTCCAGGGCACAGCTCCCATAGGTGACAGTCTGCAGCCCTTTCCAGATTTGGAGGGACTAACTCCTCCCAGCAGAGCTCACGTGGAAGGTCTACTGTGTTCTTTTCCCCTCCCCCACTATGGAAGGCAGGATGTTATCCTCGCTCAGAGCCTGGCTCTAAACTCAGTCTTGTGACTTGGTAGTTGCTATGTGACCTTTAACAAATTCCTATACCTTTCTGAGCATCTGCTTACCAGCTTCCAGATGAAGACCACAGTGCTACACAGAGCCGCTGTGAGACTTTGAAAGAATGGCACAGGCGGGTGTGTGGCAGGCACACTTGTCACAGACCAAGTGCATGGCAATGGCAGAGTCCCCCACCCCAAGATCTCCAGGATGATGGGGACAGTTACTGGACTGAGGCCATTCCAGTGTGCACCTGGCAGCCGGTGTCCCTACTTCTGTGCCCCTGGTCTCCTCTTTCCCTCCAGTGGTCAACTTTCATCCTGGCCTCAGGCCAAAGGGATCAAAATGTCCTGTCTTTGTTTGGACTCTCAAGCTTAGAAACCTCATGGGACCAAACTCCCCCACTCCAAAGAGGGCAGCCAGTGAACAGTGCGTGGAGGGGGCAGGGTGAACATGCCCTGAGGAGGGGAGGCAGCCAGTGCTGAGTGCTGTGTCTGCTCAAGCGGTGCTAACATTTTAACAGGCCCACTGGACAGTTGGGGAGATAGTTCAGTCTGTAGAGCGCATTCCACATGCGCAGAAGGACCTGAGTTAGATCCATAGAGAGCATGTAAATATTGAGGCATGATAGCAGTGTCCCTATAACACCAGCACTGCGGGGTGTGTGTGTGTGTGTGTGTGTGTGTGTGTGTGTGTGTGTGTGTAAGTTCTGTGGAAAAACCTAGGAGACCCATACTGGGTGTCGGGGAGTTATGGCAGCTGGAAATTCAGCTCAATGTGAGACCGAAGTGACTCAATTTTTAGCCACCAGGACAAAGTTCCATAAGATTTGAATCACACTGTAAAAAAGGAAAGCTTTTGTTGGGCTCTCGTCTCAGAGTTACACTCCACGATCCCTTAGCCCAGTGCTTTGGGGCTGTGACGGCACATACATCATGGCAGCCGTGCCTGGCAGAGGAGGCCTGGTCACCTCAGAGTGGCCAGGAAACAAAGAGAAGGAGAAGAAGTTGGGCCCTAAATACCCCTTCAAGGACACCACCTCGGTGACACACCTTCCTCCAATTAGGTCCCACTTCTAAAAGGTTTCACCATCTTGCCCACAGCACCCCAGGCTGATGAACAAGCCTCTAGCACAAGCCTTTAGAAACACCGGATCTAACTCATGAGAGGCCATCGGCATAGAGAGGTAGAACCTAGTAAATGGAAGGCAAAAGTCAGCTTTCTATGTAACCTGGCTCATTTCCAAGAGTCGTCCTGCAAAGGACACATTGTCAGCCCTAAGATGGCAACAGAAGAGTCATCACCACACGAAAGACTAGAATCCACTTCTCTAGGAAATGGTGGAAAGAAATGGAGAGAGAGGACTCCAGAGGTAGGACGGCTATCTTGTCTATCTGTCTCTGAAGAGCCTCACAGAGCAAGGGCAGGAGAGCAGCTCAGTGCCTGAGGTAAAGTGGGACACTGTCCTTCAGATCCCAAAGAGCTGTGAGGCCAGGTGTGCAAGATGAATCAGCCTGCAGCCCCAGATGCTCGGGAGGCAGCCCTGGTAAAGAGAGAAACCCTCTCCACAAGAGTGTGCCACACACTATATGCAAGAGTATTAACCAGCTATCGGCACTGAACGCTTTCAAAGCTATGTGTCGGGCATGACAAGGGGCTATCCTTTTCTGTCATGACCAGAGGTCAGAGAGCATAAGAGGATCTTGACACATGGAAGAACTGTTTTCTCCTCTCTCTCTCTCTCTCTCTCTCTCTCTCTCTCTCTCTCTCTCTCTCTCTCTCTCTGTCACCCAGTACGGATTCCCCCAGGCACTGAGATTAGAGAAGTTGCAAGCTTGAGCTTGGAGCCCAGGGCTGTGTCTTCTTGGAGCAGCTGCTCTACCACTAAGCCACACATCCCCTCTCCTGTCCCCCCAGGATCCTCTCCACCCAAGTCTTTTGTTGATGTTGTTTTGGGTTTTGGGGGGTTTTGAAACAAGGTCTGTATAACTCTGACTAGCCTTGAACTCATAAAGATCTACCTACCTATTCCTTCCCAGATCTTGTACTTAAATTCTTTTTTTCCCTCACCACTATTTATAATGTCTATTACTTTATTTATTTTTACCGGGGGCATGCTCATGTGGACAGCTTCTGGGAACTGGGATCTTCTACCATGTGGGTCCCCAAGAGGTCATCAGGCTGGGTGGCAAGTACCTTGATGTGCTGAGCCATCTGGCTGGCCTTTTTCTTCCTTTAAAGTAATTCCATTATTTTTCTGATTGAAAAAAAAAAAGGTACGGAGTGTGTGGAATGTTGGTAAACTGAAAAGTAAAGGTAAATGGAGAGTCACAACCACTGCTGCTCAGCGCCTTCAGGACCAGGATGGGAACTGACCCAAATCCTCCATCTGTCTCTGAGGACAGAGCCTCCATGAGTTGGAATGTTCTGTGAAGTACTGTTACCACAAGGGGAAATGGCCACCAAGCTACCTGATTACCCATCAGTCATTGGGGGAATATGGGGAATGACTGAATAAATATCAGTGTGCCCAGACCATGTAATGCTGGGTAACAAATGGGAAGAGGAGGACAGAGTGCATGGGATTGTGCTGAAAACGTCTGTACTGCATTGCAGGACAAACAGTACTCAGAATAGTATACAGAGCGATTCCACTCGGTTAAAATGCACCCTTAGACAGATGATGCATGGATGGATGGATGGATGGATGGATGGATGGATGGATGGATGGATGGATGGATGAGTGGGTGGGTGGATGGATGGATGGGTGGGTGGGTGGATGGGTGGGTGGGTGGATGGATGGATGGGTGGGTGGATGGGTGGATGAATGGGTGGATGGGTGGATGAATGGGTGGATGGGTGGATGGGTGGATGGATGGGTGGATGGATGGGTGGATGGGTGGATGGATGGATGGATGGATGGGTGGGTAGATGGATAGATAGATTGATAGATTGATAGAGTGATAGATAGCTTTTGTTGGTTCGAGACACAGTTTCACTATGTAGCCCTGATTGTCTTGGAATTGAGTATTAGGCTAGACTGGCCTTGAATTTTGCCTCTGCCTCCAAGTGCTGGGATTAAAGGTGCTCACCACCATAACTGTCCTTCAAAACCTCCAGAAAGGGTCTCTCTATAACCCAGGGAGGCCTTGAACTTGCTATGTAGCCCAGACTACCTCAAACTGATTATCTTCCTGCTTCCTTTTCCTAAGTGCTGAGATTACAAATGTATACTACCACTCCTGGCCATATATGAACTCTCTGTCTGTCTCTGTCTCTGTCTCCCCCCAACCTCCAAGTGTGTGTGTGCATGTGCGTGTGTGTTGAGTGTCTCAGTCTGGCCCTAAACAGGCAATGTAACAAGACTGAAGTTGAATTCCTGATCCTCCTGCCTCAATCTCCTAAGTGCTGGGAACTTATGCCTTTACAAGCAAAGAAAACAGTATGGCAATGACTGTGAATGAGTCAAGGTAGAGAACTCACAGGTAAGACGACCAGTTTTGAAATGTTTCTTTGTTTGAATGAAGACAATCAGTCCATACTGTTTTCACAGTTCACACGACCAGCATCTTAGTGAATATCAGTCCACAAGAAATATCTCCTCACCATTTCTGATGGGCACAGGTCTTCTTTGTATGTCATTCGCTGGGGAATCGGTGTGATTGTGGCCATTTGAAGGACTGGGAGAGAGGTCAATGGTACAGTGCCTGATTCCCATTCATGAGACCCTCAGTCCAATTCCCGCATTGAGGAAGGGAAAAAAGAAATCATCCAGGAGTATTAGGAATTGTGCATGGATCTGGAGTACGTGATGGTGTCCCTGTGCAGAACCCCAGTTCTTACCACGCCTCTGTTAGATTCCCACATCAGTTCCTTGTTGGGTGGAGTGAGAACTCTGGGATTTTGGCTTCTCTAAAAAACACAAATATTATAAGAATGTGCTTTTGTTTTAACCCCAGGTGTGGGGACGTGGGGCTGCTTTGTCTGCTGCAGCTATGATTTGCCTCGTGCTCTAGCAGAGACATCTGCACATAGATTCTGTGATTGTGTGACATTTGGAATTCTGGGAACTTTTCAGAGAATATATAAATGCTATAGAGAGGCAGGGTGGGTGGTTGTGGGTTGTTGCTGGGGTGGGGGTTGTTAGTAGCTGTACTCAAAGAAGAAACAAAGGAAAGAAATTATATTCAGAGATCTCTATCTCACTCTCTTCCCTCTATTGTTTCTGTCTTATCTAGTGATAGGGGGTGAAACCAAGGGTGGGGGGATAAAGGGTGGGGAAAAGTACCCACAAAGTAGCTAAGGTCAGCTATAGTTCAGTCGCCTCCATTTCTCCTGCTAGCTGTAGAGGCTGAAGATAAAGAAGGGATCTGTGATGGTTTGAATGACAATGGCTCCTATAGGCTCATACATTTGAATGCTTAGCCATAGGGAGTGACCCTATTTGAAAGGATTAGAAGGATTAGGAAGTATGGCCTTGATAGAAGCGGTGTGTCAATTGGGGAGCCCACACCAGGTTCAGTTTCTCTCTCTCTCTCTCTCTCTCTCTCTCTCTCTCTCTCTCTCTCTCTCTCTCTCTCTCTCTCTCTCTCTCTCTCCCCCCTACTGATCAGTATGTAGGTCTCAGCTACTGCTGCTCCAGTGCCTACCACCATGATAACGGACTAAATCGCAGCAAGCAACCAATTAAATTGTAACAGTTGCCTTGGGCCTTAATCGTCGTGGTGTCTCTTCACAGCAATAGAACAGTGACTAAGACAGTATGGTATCCAATCACAAAGGCCAGAAGAAATTTACATGATCGGCTGACCACATGCTGGAAATCACAGCAAAGACAAGAATGAAGTAGATCTCCGGCTGGCAAGCTGGTTCAGCAGGTAAAGATCTGAGTTTGATCCCCAGGATCGACGTAGCAGAAGGAGAAAACTGACTCCACAGACATGATGGGGTATGCCAGAGGCCACACAAATACAAACATACACACACCAAAACAACAACAACAACAATGGGGGGAAAGATGGAGGAGGAGGAGGAGGAGGAAGATCTCCATGGACAAATACTTGGAAAATGTGTCAGAATATACTGTAGAATGATGAGAGGAAAGCCAAGTAATAAGAGCAATTAATAAAGCGTGGGCTCGTCTTTATTTAATATGCCCTGGGAAAAGCCTGGAAGATAAGCCAGGCTGTAAGTATGATCTACCTATGTCTGTATGAGTCCAGAGAAAGTGAGATCCCAGTCCTCGCAGATATGCAAATAAGACGGGCTTTAACAGGAAGGGACGCTGCAGAGCCTCCACAAGGCTCTGACACCATCTGGGCTGTGCTGCAAGTGAGAGAGGGGCGGTGAGGAGCAGGGAACAGAGTCCATTCCCTAAGGAAAGGGTTAAGTATCCCGCGCTCCTGTGGGCGGGCTCGCCGACGAGATCGGCAGAGCTGGGCTCTGCTGGCCAAGCCTGAGCATCTCCGAGGATGCGCCTCGGAGAGAGGCTGCAGGGACGCGCGCAAGGTGAACGCATGGCTGCGGATGCAGCGCGCAGGTGAGGAGCTGGCCGAGGGAAGGGGAGATGGCGGGACCCAGGAAGGCAAGGAGCAAGGCCTGCAGCCCCCTTCGCGGGCACGGGCGACCAGGCCTACACGGTGCAAAACCCCACCCGAGACACTGCGGGAAGGCATGGAGCCAGGGAGAGAGGAGCTGGAGAAGGAGAAGAGAGGTAACCCGAGATGGACCAGCTTCTGCAGGCTGTCCTGCAGAGGCCCTCACCCTGCTTCCCCTCCCCCCTTCTTTCTCACCTAGTCTCTGCGGCTGATTGATTTCATCTCCCCTCAGAACTGTCCAGCCATGGGACCCCAACGCTAGGCAAGCCCCTGCCTGGACTGCTGGTGCCCACATCTCTTGCATCGGGGGTGGTAGGCAGATGGCATGTTATTCACTGGAGGCCCACCTCAGCCATCTCCTCCTCTGCAAAGCTTCAGAGCTGTGCAAGATGAGTCCTATGGGCTTTAGTATGCTAGTGTTCTCAGCTGGCTGCGCGACCTTGGACAAGTTGCTCAACCTCTCTGACTCTTGGTTGCCCACTTTCCTTTACTGTGTGATGAGTACATGCACCTGCTTGTATGGGAAGGTTTAGAACAGAAGCCTAACTGGGCAAACAGTTCAACATAGAGTATAGTTATCAACCTATATCCACACCAGGGGCCCAGGTGCTTCCTTGGCACACCTCAGCCCCAGCCTGGGGACTTGATGGGTCCTTAGACCCCAGCCTGACCAACGAGCAAGCAGAACCTGGGACTTAGTTTGAGAGAGGCCTTACCAAAGCTTAAAGACAGTCGGAATTAAAGCTGCAACTGGACCCAAGAGGTCTTTGAATCCCCTGAAACTTTCCACAACCTCTGATGAGCCTAGGGGACTCTTAGGAAGGGTACCTGGGGTCACCTCAAGCTTCTCCTAGTGTCTGAGCCACCGAAGGTGGTTCTATCCAAGAGAAAAAGGACACAGTGCCTGCCTGAACACAGCTGGCCCTCAGCTGGCTCCACGGCTGGTCCCTCCCTGGCCTACTTAAGGATGGACTTAGGAATAGGGATCTCATGGGAATATCACCCAGGCCAGGATTGCACAGGGGCTGAAGGTGTAAAGGAAAGAGACAGGAGCCCCAGGTCAACGGCAGACAGGACCTGGATTACCAGGGGGCATTGCTCCGGGTAGGTAGAGCCAGGAACAGAAGGTGTCCCTGGGGAGGAGTGTCTAGGCCAATACAAACTACCCTCCAGTCGTCCCTGGACATGATGCTGACCTCTTTCCCTTAAAAACAAAAACAAAAAAACAAAAAAACCCACTACTACTCAGACCTCATCACTTTTAAGCTTTCCAGTCCTTGTGATGATTTACAGGCACCCTTGCTGTCAAGCCCCTGCCTTCTGACCGCCAAACCCAGGAGATGTTCTGAACTCACTGAGTTCGTTCCCACTCTAGAGCCTTTGCATATGCTGTTCCCACTGCCAGATGCTCTCCCCTCAGAGCTTCAAATGCCTGACTCTCTCTTACCATTCCACCTTTGCTTGAGGATCTCCTCAGAGAGGCTCTCCTGGCACCCCTGCTGGGACTCACATCTGTTATCGTCTAACCACGTCTTATTTTCCTCAAAGCTAAACTTCATTGTTTTACACAGTCCTTATTTCTCAGGCCCGCCTGCAACTTGATAGGTAGACCAGGCTGACTTTGAGCTCACAGAGATCTTCCAGTCTCTGCTAAGGACCTGAACTTTAACACTTTAAAAAAAATTCTATGTATCGTGTGTGTCTGCGTGTGTGTATGAGTGTGTGTCTTCGTGTGCATGCATGCATATGTGGAGGTCAGAGAACAACCCAAGGGAATCCGTTTTCTCTTTCCACCATGTGGGTCCTGGTCAAGAATTGAACTCTCAGATCATCAGGCTTGGCAGCAAGCCCCTTTATCCACTAAGCCATCTCATTGGTCCTTAACTTTAAAATCATGTATTGTCCATCTTATTTAGAACGGTCTCTCCATAGCGGGGAGGAGGCAGTCTTCTCAAACTTGTTCACTGCTACATCCCAAGGTCTGTTCAGTTTACTTGTTGAACTAGTAAAGGGGTTATGGGGGAAGAACCTTTCCAGACAAAGGCTGAGAAGATAGGGCCCTGCTATCAAAAGTTCCTACTGTGGGTCTGACCTTCGTGTGTCTCATTAGTTATACATCATATGAATCCCCTGAGGTAGACACTCTTGTTAGCGTCATAGAGATAAGCGCCAAAACCACGATGCTGAAAAGCAAAGTAACTCACCCAGGAGACAAGATGCCAGGAATCTAACTCAAGGTCCTCCTCAAATGCAGGGGCGTGTTCCTCTTTCTCTTTTATCAAAGTTGGGTGTTGATAAATCTAATTCGAGGGCAGGCAGGAAGGCTCAGCGGCTAAAGATGCTTGCCACAGAGCCCGATGACCTGAGTTTGATCCCTGGGAACCACATGGAAGGAGAGAACTGATTCCCACAAGTTGTCCTGCCCTCCAAACGCTTGCTGTGGCAGATATCCCCCCTTAATTAAATGCATAAATGTCATTTTAAAAACTTAAATCTGTTTTCAGGGACTGGAGAGATGGCTTAGCTAGCTAGAGCAAGCAGTCCTTCCTGCTCTTGTAGAGTATCCAGCACTGAGGGTGGGTGGCTCCCACATGCCCCTAACTCAGCCCTTGGACAATCAATCCCACACTCTCCCCTGGCAATCACAGGCACTGAACTTAATATATACAACTACTCTTGTCATACATATATGTGCATAGGAACATATATATGTATATCATAAATAAGATGCACTTACTATATACAACTACCCTATCATGTATGTGTGTATGAGTATATCTATCTATCTATCTATCTATCTATCTATCTATCTATCTATCTATCTATATTAAATACTTAAAAGGCTGGGCCTGGGTGGCATGCACACCTTTAATTACAGCACTCAGAAGGCAGAGACAAGGAAATCTCAGTTCTACACCAGCTTGGTTTACATAGTGAGTTCCAGGTCAGCTAGGACTACATAGACCCTGCCTCAAAAAATAAAATCTTGGGACTGGAGAGATAGTTCAGTGGTTATGAGCACTGGCTGCCTTTCCAGAGGACCCAGGTTCAATTCCCCACACTTACATGGCAACTGACAAACTGTAACTCCAGTTCCAGGAGATCTGACACCCTCATACCAATCAATGCACATAGATAAATAAAATAAAATCTTCAAGAAAAACATAGATTTCATCGGGTAAAGAAGGCAGCCCATCTTGAGGGAACAGAAGCCGGTGTCAGGGCAGAGGCTGAGTCACCTGACCTGGCCGCAGCCTTGGAAGGCCAGGAATAGAGCTTGTATTCTCTCCCAAGAGCAATGGGGAGTCAGAAGGTTTTGAAAGCAAAGGAAGTGGTGTGAGTAGAGACCCAGTTTTTGTTTTTTTTTCTTTCAAAGATTTATTTATTTATTATATATAAGTACACTGTAGCTGTCTTCAGATACACCAGAAGAGGGCATCAGATCTCTTTACGGATGGTTGTGAGCCACCATGTGGTTGCTGGGAATTGAACTCATGACCTCTGGAAGAGCAGTCGGGTGCTCTTAACCGCTGAGCCATCTCTCCAGCCCGAGACCCAGTTTTTAAAAACTTTAAAACCAGGGACAACACTGTTGTTTAATGCTTCTCTTCTTTCCCATCAGCCCCCTGAGGACGTCTTGGACCGGTCAACCCTCATGCCATCTCTCTCTGATTGGTCATTTCTTTCTCTGCTTTTGTAGACTTACCAGTGAATTCTAGAGGTCAAGGGCTGTACACTCAGGCACTGAATTAGACCATGGCCCCCAGCCCACAGGCCTGTGCATCTCCGCTTCTGCTCTTGCTGCTGCCATGCCTGGGGGCTGGCCCTGCCTTGGTCAGAGGCCTTCCCAGACCCCTTGAGAACTCAGAACCTCACGTGATTCCGTCAGAGCCACGTACCTTTGACCTCTTCTGGGAGAAGCTGGACAATGAGAGTTCCCGGCACAGTGGCACCCCCCAGGCCCATGCTGAAGGGCCCAAGAGGCCTGCAGACTCTCCCCTCGGACCAGCACTGCACGGGCCCAAAGTAGCCCCCGGGGTCGTCCAAGGTGAAAGACTCCTAAGAGCTGATGACCTCCAGCTGGCCCGAGCACTCACCTCCCAAGGCTGGACAGGACCTCCTGACTCACAGGAGCTTCTGGAGACAGAAGCACCAGAACCCCACCCCATGGGAGCACCCCATCTCACTCTTGTCCCTACAACTCCTAGCTTTCAACTCACAGTAGCCACACTTGACACTGCCTCACAGAAGCCTGGAGGCCCAGCAGGACAGCAGCCACCTAGGGATGAGGGGCTAATGGCCAAAGCCAAGACCCACACACAGGCTTTGCCCTGGGGTTACCAGGGTTCTCCCCACATTCTGGTACCTGAGACGGGTGCTGTGAGGACACTAGTGTTGGGGAAGCAGGGTGGACATGAACAGGGCCTCCAGGAGGCTGTCCAGGGCCCCCTACTCACCCAGCAGGATCCAGCAACACCTGAGGTTGGATCAACACCCCCAGTTGAGGCCCCAGTTGAGGTGAAGTCCACTCCAGAGCCTGGAACCCAGCTAGACCGGGCATTGGCCAGAAGCCTTCCTCTTCCTGAGGGGCTGCCAGCTGAACCCTCCAAAAAGGGTGGAGCTGGGGATACCTGGGAAGTCAGCTCTCTGGGACCCCAACCCGAACAGACTGACCACCATGGAGGACAAGATTCCCCAGCACCCCCGCCTATACCACCTGCAGCCTCAGACATTTCTGATGGGCACCTAAGACCAGGTATGTATCAGCATGAGGGGACTGAGTGGGGTTTTGAGGGACAGTGGTCCAAGACAGCTAGGTGTAACTCCGAATGTCATTTCCCTCCTTTGGAGGAATTAGGGTGATGGTGCCTCCCTCCTGAGGGGCTGGGATTTGGGGGAGTACTGGAGGGTCAGACAAGGTAGTGACTATTCTTGCCATTTCAGCAATAGCCTCAATGAATGGAGTAGACCCCATCTCCCCGCAGCGAGTGAGAGGAGCAATGGAGGCCCCAGGAACCCCCAAGTCCCTCATCCCTGATCTCCTAAACTCTGCTCAAGCTGCAAATGGAACAGAGAGCCCTATGAGGGCCCTGCAGCCAGGTGAGGCCACGGCTAGGGGTGAGGGGAGAGTCACCGAGAACCTGTGCTTAGCGATGGGGCAGGGACCAGGGTTAAATGGAGAAAGCACCTGCTGAAAGGAATAGGCTAGGACCTCTGACAAAAGCAAACCAGTGGTCGCTGGAGACTCCAGGACAAGACATTAGCTCTTTTGAGCCCAAATGTTCTTCTGTGCAGCATAGACATATCTTGTGCGGTCATCCTCCATCCCACCCGGAACCCCAGCACTCTGGATGCTGAGACAAGAGGATCACACGTTTGAGACCTGCCTGAACTACATACTGAGTTCAAGGCCGGTGTGAGTAGCTCATTAAGACCCTGTTTCCAAAATCAAAATTAGAAAGGGCTAGAGATGCAACTGAGTGGTAGAATTATTATTGCCTGGCATATGAAAGATCCTGGGTTCAATTTCCAGTACCATCATCACTACCACCACCACCACCAAAAAAGAAAAGAAAGGAGGTTTACATCTGCCTTGTCTTTGACGGGAAAAGCTAGACATATGCCGTGATCCAGTGACGGTGGCAGGTGCTAATATCTCCATTTGACAGACAACCTTGGAAAATTAATTTACCAACTATACTTTTGAATATGGAAAAATCAAAAGCACTTTGTGTTTGTTCGGGGTTCTGTTGTGTTGTTTCTTATTTGTTTTGAGATAGAGGGGGTTGGTCTTAGGTAGCCTAGACTGACGTTAACTTATTATGGTTGCTGAAGATGGCTTTAAAGTCTTGATCCTCCTGCCCCGCCTCCTATTACAAGCATGTAACTCCACACCCCACTTTCCACAGCTCTTCCCAAGAAACCCTTTTAATGTTGTTATTATTGCAGATGAAGCCGAGGAATGGCCGGGTCGCCCACAAAGCCACCCTCCAGCACCCCCTGTCCAGGCCCCCTCGACATCTCGGCGTGGTCTCGTTAAAGTCACCACACAGAGAGCTCTGGGGCAGCCACCCCCTCCGGAGCCCTCAGCCAGCTCCATGGTTCCCATCCCAGCTTCTAGCCCCCCAGCCAATGCCACCGCACCTCCCCTACGTTGGGGACCCCTGCGGCGGGTGCTGAGTTTTTCCTGGGAGCTTCATGTTTATGGGGTGGGAGTGCTTTTCCTGCTTCCAGCATTGTTGGCATTGGTCACACTGGCAGCCGCCCTAGCGGGACCCCGATTGGCATTAGTGGCTGCCGTGCTGGTGTTGGTGGCTTCAGGGCTCCGATCTGCCTACATGCTCACGGATCCTTATGGCTCTCAGGCCCGGCTGGGAGTACGTGCAGGTCTGGTGCTATACAACTTGCCCTTCCCCTTGCTACTCACTGCTCTGGCAGCACTCACCCTGCTGGGCTTGGGTGCTGGTCTGCCACAGCCTCTACAGAAGCCGCTTCTGCTGGGAGTCGTGGCACCGGTGCATGGCGCAGGTTTGCTGGCTACCGACCTGTTCTCCACTAGCCCTGTGCTCAACCTTCTGACACAAGGCTTATCTTGCGCCTGGGGCGCGTCAGTGGCTCTGGGCACACTCTGCCTGTGCCGTCGCCGCCTGCTGGAAGGCCCTCGGGGCTGGGATGCCAGTCCAGGCCCCCGGCTTTTGGCTGTGGCGGGCTCACTGGGGCTATTGGCCAGTGGTCTGCAGTTGGCGGCCTCGCTCTGGCTGTACCCAGGGCCTGGCCGGGAGGGTCGCTTCTCCTGGGCTTGGTGGGGCGTGCACTTTTGGCTGCGTCTGCTGGAGTTGACCTGGGCACTGGCCCTGGCGCTGGCCGCCCTGGCTGCCACTCGTCCCAGGCCGCCCACAGAGCACGCTTGCTGGGCTAAGCTGCTGCGCCTGGCTTGCCCCGCGCCCACTGGCAAGAGCGAAGTTCCCGAGAGACCCAATAACTGCTATGCGGGGCCCAGTGGCGTGGGCACAGGCGGCCTGGACATCAGCAAAAGTCTCATCCGCAACGCTGCTGGGGAAGGTGGGCTCCCTGCTACGCCTGGTTCTGGACCCTGGGGTTCGGCTGCATCGTTGGGTCGTGGTCGTCCAGGTGGCCCGGGGATGTCCCGAGGTAGTGTGGGGCCTGCACCGTCGCTGAGTGAGCTGGATCTGAGGCCACCGTCGCCCATCAATTTGAGCCGCAGCATCGACGCCGCGCTCTTCCGGGAGCACTTGGTTCGAGACAGTGTGTTCCACCGCTGCGGTCTCCGTGGCTTAGCCTCCTCGCCGCCAGGGGGCGCCCTGCGGCCTCGCCGCGGCAGCCAGCCCGACGCTGAGCTCGATGGCGCGGGCACATCGCTGCTCCGAGGCCGCTGCCGCTCTCTCAGTGAGGTGTGCTTGCGCACGTCGCTCCCGCAGCACGTGGTGAATCCGCCCGTCGGCGCGGCGGCCGCGGGGACTTCGGGCAGCTCCCTGGATAGCTTCTCCAAGGGCTCGCTGAAGATCAGCTGGAACCCGTGGCGTCACGGGCTGTCGTCCGTGGACAGTCTGCCCCTAGATGAACTGCCCAGCACCGTGCAGCTGCTGCCACCACCTACCCCAGCCCCAGCCCCTGCTCCTGCCCGGGCCGGGGAGCCTCAGGGCGAGGGCCAGCCGCGCTGCAAGTCCAGCGAGTCTCACAGCGCCTCCAGTGACACTATAGAGCTCTAAGCAGCTATGGGGAGAACCTCTCCTCAATGTCCACATGAAGTGGCTAAGCCAAGACAGTTGAGCATTTGAAAAACTGGCCTTCCAGGGCCTCCACCTGACTGCAGCTCCTGGGTACAGCCGGGCTTGAATTTACCTGACTCGTTTTGATTTTCTTTTTTAATATCTCTATTTTTTTTCAGCAGATATTTTGCACAAAGGCCGTGAGTTACACGGAACACAGGGTGGACGTGCATGGATTTGACCATGGGGGACAGGGACCAGGTACTCCTGCCCCTCCAGTGTGGAGAGGTGCACTTCACTTGTCCGGATTGACTGTCCTCTTTGTGCCAAAGAAGTAAATCCTTCCGATTAGGCTCATGCCTCCCCTCTGGTCAAGCCAGGATCTCTCCTAACAGGAGAGCCAGGAGACCCTTCCCCACAGGAATCAAGAGCTTTCCAGAGGAATGTTTCCTCCGGCTTTGGTAGGAACAGCCACCCCTATCTCACTAAAAACCTGTCTGTTGTGGGGTCCCCACCTCCTGTAATCCCCACTTTAGGCCTAACCGGAAAGCATTCTGCCCATTTCGGAAATGAGAACAGCTGGTGTTCAACCCAGAAAGACCAACTCCTAAGCTGGTTCCTGTTATCTTTTTCCTTCCTCCACTCCTTCCTGGTTTTTATTTAAAAACATTTTTTTTGTAGATTTATTTTGTGTGTATGAACATTTTGCCTGTGTCTAGTATATGCATCACGTGTGTGACGGTCAGAAAATGAGTCCAGTCCTTTGGGACAGAGGTTGGATGGCTGTGAGGCACTGCATGCTTGCTCGGAAGTGAACCTGGATTCTCTGCAAGGGCAGCCATGGCTCCTAACAACAGACCTCTCTCCAGCCCCTTCCCACCCCTTTTCTATCATGGTAGCCCTCGATTTCCCAGGGTTGTAGAAAACTTCACTCAAGTGGCAATGGTGGGTTGTTAAGACTGAGGCTTTTCCAGTTTCCAAGACCGTCCTTTATTTCCTGAGATGAATAAATAAGTCAATGGCTGGGGTGTGGGCGGTGAACACACAACAGGAGCTGGCAGCATGCACCTGGCAGGAGGCCTATGGGGGCCCCACCCCTGAGGGGACGCCTCTCATCCAGAGCAGGGGCTGAAGCCCACCTGCAGCCTCCCTGGGGAGAAACTGTCTTGGAATTCACACACTGTGAGGCCCGCCAGTCCTCTAGGCAAAGATCTCAAGACAGCAGCTTCAGGACCTCTTTTTCATCCCCCAGGGCCACTGGGGTCCTGGGCTGCTCAGTAAGGCAGGTAAAAGGGTATTTACCCCAGTCTCAAAGAGAAACAATGCTGTCCCAGGTGTCCAGCGGGAGAGAGAAATAACCTCTAGGGGCAGCCTGGGTGGGAGGAAATCCTGTAAGTGGTGGCAGGGATTATCTACCCTTGATGAAGCCCTCCAGCACACGGTCACTGCGCTCTGACAACCAGTACCCAGTCATAGCTGCCACAGCTCCAATGAAGATGGCGGTGAACACCAAGTCCCCCTTAGCAGCAAGTGTGGCCAGTGCACAGATGATCACACCAAAGAACATCTGCTGCAGGACCACCATTTCGTCCTCTGTCATCTCCGCGAAGAAGCCCGCCGACTCTGCAGAGGAGGTGCACCTATCATTGCCCGGTTCCCGGAGCTGCTGCCTGATCACTGCTGCAGGCCTACCTAGCTCACCCATTCACTACTGAGAAAGCCTCTGCAGGGGCTACCACCCTAAGCTGGAAGGAAGCTGGGAGGTGAAGAGGCTGCTAAAGCTTGAAGAGGACGCCAAAGAACATCCAAAAATGGGCTTAGAGATGTGGAATTTTGGTGCCAGCTCTAATTCTCTTTCTACACGGAAGTGAGGCCACCAAAAGCCAACCTTGAGAATGCACAGGGACTGGGTCTCAGGGCAGACAGCCTCTTTGGGAGCTGGGTAGTGGTGGAGCTTCTCTGCTCTCTCTTAGGACCAGCCCAGCCTCCCACCTTGCTTACCTGGGATCTGCTCCTTCACACAGATGCCGTCCTCCTGTCTGAAGCCTTCAGCACAGACACAGCGGTAGCTACCTTCCGTGTTTTCACACTGCTCGTTCTCTCCTGGACACACCACTGTCTCACACTCATCCACATCTGGTGGTGGGGATGGGGGAGCAGGTCGGAGTGCTGACTGCCATGGCTTCCCAGACTGCATTTCACTCCCATCGTCTCAGTGTGCATCCTTGCCCCTCCCATACTCCAGCCCCCTTTGGCAGAAGACTTACCTAGGCACTTGGAGCCCACCTGCTGGTAGCCACGGCTGCATTTTTTGCAGCGCCCTGGCCCTGCTCCCATACAGCCCAGGCAGGCCTTTGCACAATCTGAAGAAGAGAGAGCAGAGGTGAGGGGTCCCCCTGGTCTCAGGCTCCGGAGCCTGAGAAGGCAGAAGTTTGGAGGGGAAGGCACAAAGCACCATCTCCTGTCCCTCTTTCCCATCCCACCTCTCCCCTCGGCAGCTGACACTGACCTCGGCACTCATAGGACCCTTCCGTGTTCACACAGAACTGGGCGGCTCCACAGGTAGCTTGCTCTGTGCCACACTCATCGATGTCTGTGGAGAGGGCAAAGTCTGGGAGTGTCAATTTGCAGGACTAGCAGGGAAACTAAGGTAGGACTGTCAGGAGTGGACTTGTCTATGATCACAAATGTGGTGGGTTCTGCAGGCCAACTTCCAACTCTGAAGTAATGGGGCAGCTGGACCAGCACTACCCAGCCAGACACTCAAGCCTTTATCTGCCCTGCAGCACGGTGCAGCCCTCTGATGGGGGTGGAGATGAAAGTGACATATTCCACCCTTACTTAAGAACCATCAGCCCCTTCTCACTTCCTGAATGCTGAGGCCTGAAGCAGGAGGAGACCATGAGTCAGCATCATCCATTCAACTTATATCTAAGGCAGAGGGGACCTGGGTCCCTGAGGGACTGACAGGATAGCTTCACTGCTAAACTGGACCACTCACATCAGGACTATGAGAAGAAAAGTGTGAGTGTGTGTGTGTGTGTGTGTGTGAGTGTGTGTTGTATGTGTGTGTTGTGTTGTGTGTGTGAGTGTTGTGTGTGTGTGTGTTGTATGTGTGTGTGAGTGTGTGTGTGTGTGAGTGTGTGTGTGTGTGAGTGTGTGTGTGTGTGAGTGTGTGTGTGTTGGGGGAGAGGAGGGCTGGTTTTGGTTTGGGTTTTTGAGACAGTGTTTCACTTTGCAGCCTTGGCTATACTAGAACTCACTCTGTAGACCAGGCTGGGCCTCAAACTCAGGGAGACCCACCTGCCTCTGCCTCCCAAGAGCAGGAATTAAAGGCACTTACCCAAGCTATATGAAATAGCCTGGGTAAATGGTATGTTAAAAACAATTTTTTTTTTAATTTATGAAACAGGGTCTCATGCAACCCAGATTGGCCTGAAACTACTGTTCCCAAGGATGACTTTGAACTCCTAATCTTCCTGCCTTCACCATCCCAGAGCCAAATACGCATGCATTACCACAAGTGGCTTTAAATTCTTGTCATTCTTTAAGAAAAAAAATTTACTATCATTTGCATGCATACATGTGTATGTGTGTGGGCACACTCATGCCATGGCACACAACTGGAAATGAGGGGACAACTTGCTGGTTTTCTCCTTTCAGCATGTGTGTCCCAGGGACTGAACTCAGTCTTCAGCCTTGGCAGCAAGCACCTCTAACTGATGAGTCATCTCCCGGCTAGACTTCAGATCCCACTCTAGATTTTTGTTGTTGTTGCTTTGTTTTTGTAAGATTTGTTTTGCTATGCACACCCCTTTAATCCCAGCACTCAGGAGGCAGAGACAGCTGGATCTCTAAGTTCGAGGCCAGTCTGGTCTACAAAGCGAGTTCCAGAACAGCCAGAGCTACACCGAGAAAGCCAAGCAAAGACCTGGCCAAAGGAGAGCCTCTTCTAAGGTACTCCTGACCCATCAGTGCCTTGCACTGAGCTGGGTGTGGACACGAGTCTTCCCCTGCATGCAGGTCTTTCTACTCTGTACCTGCCTTCCAGCCAGGCCGAGTGTCCTTGTGAATAGGACTATGGTGGTGTAGGCAGGCATATGTGTATAGAGGGGATAAAGCTTGCCCCACCTCCATGTTCCCCACTTACCTACACACTTGAGGTGATGCAGGGCCCAGCCTTTCCTGCACTGCAGACAGTGGGATTCCTCGGGTCCTGTGCAGCGGGCACAGGGACCAAAGCACGCTGGGTAAAAATCGGACAGTGTAAGAACCAGCAGGCAGGTGCCCCGGCTATCCCCGCCCCACACCACAGCTTTTGGCTACCTACCCGAACATACCAGATGGCTGCTGTTGCGCTCTGCCTCAAAGTAGCCAAGGCCACACTGGCCACAGGCCTCGCCCCCATAGCCGGCTTGGCAGTCACAGTGCCCGCTGCCCCCTCGAGTCCCTTCCCCTTCACACTGCCCGTAGCCACCGCAGGGCCTCTCTGTGCCCCCAGGACATGCTGTGGGCAGATATCAGTTGGGTGAGATTTTATACACAACTTTGTCATCCAAGAGGCTATTTTCTATGTGGTCCTAAATATTCTTAAAAAGAAAAATTAATTTTATGATTCACTCAGAAGCTACATGAAATAGCCTATTGTAAACTTTATTTTTATTTAACCTATTTTTTCTCTTCTGAGGGTCTCACTTATGCAGCTCCAGCTAGTCTGGAACTCAGTATACAGACTAGGTTGGCCTCAAACTCAGTTATTCTTCATACACGCACGCACATACACACACACACACACACACACACAGAGTGTTAGTGCTTGAGACACAATCTTAAGGAAGTCCACAGAATTTATCTGAACAGACTGAAAATCCTCCTGCCTCAGCCTCCTAATACTAGCACTGCAGGCCTGTACCTCCGTATCTTTTCTAAAGACTAGATCCACCATTCCAGAAACTGACCCTTTACACCTTGTTTACAGGAGAAATAGCTCTAATAGCTAGGAGCTTAGCGTGGTGGCAACACCCAGAATGCTAACTCAGGATTATTACAAGTTCAAAGCCCAGGCTCACGGGCTCGAAACCAAATAACTAATAGTAAAATAGTAAAATAAATAAATAAACGAACAAGCAAACAAACTAATTAGCACAGGACTGTGCCAAGCTCAGCTCTTGACAAGATATTGTGGAGGTGGACAGATGGGAGCAATGGGGACTTCAGGGCATGTGCCTGCCCCTTCCCAGTCTGACCAGACATGTGAATGAGGGAGGCACAGGTGAAGGCGACAATGATTGCAGCCACACTGCACCTGGCTCAGGCTAGCCCTGTGCTTTTTTTTTTCCTCCGCAGCCTGACCCAGGCCTGAGAGAGAGAGAGATGGTCTGGAGATGTTAAGGGAGTAAGCTGTACTCGCCCAGCCAGGCCTAGCTCCCTGGTCTCAGCAGTCCCCTCCCACCTCCAAAGAGGACCAAGAAAGACTCACGCAGGCAGGAGGGACCGAAAGTCCCAGAGGGGCAGCAGAGCTTCAGGGAATCTGAACAGAGCCACTGGAAGAGGTCAGGGGCTTCTTGCTGCCTGTGAGTAAGGGGCAGAAAGGCAGAAAGGCGAGGGTGCTGACAGTGCGGGAGTGGCTGCCTTCTCCTACTCTCCCCGAATCTGGAATTCAGCTCAACATGGGCCTATGTCCCAGGAACCAGTTGATCAAGGCCCTTTGGGCAGAGGAGTAAACAATCCCAGACTGTGGGCCTGGTACCCAGAGGCAAGTCTTCAGATCTAGATTTGGAAGGCTCTCAACTAGGCTGTCATGCAACTGTTTCTTGGTCAAGTAAAAGCCAGGGCCTGTCTGTGAGCCCCTCCCGCCCCTCACCTGTGGAACCACCAGGCTTCCACCAGCTCCTCGCTGAGCTCTAGCAGGCGGTGGCACTCGAAGTCTGACTTGCTGCACACACCCTCCAGCACCTCCACCAGGCGGGTCTCACTGAGCAGACAGGACAGGGATGAGAAGAACATCGTCCACCCACCTGCTCCTCGGGTCTCTCTCCACCTCCCTGAATACATGACAATATCAAGGAAGGGGCCATGGAACATTAATAACAGACAAGCTATCAGCCCTGGGAATCAGACAGACCTAGATCAGAAGCTAGATGTGTGATTTGGGAAGTCATTAAGTCTCTCAACTCTGGCCCCTCGGTTGTCATGATCTCGATGTCACCCAGGGTGGCCTAGAACTCTCCTGCCTCTACATGCCAGTGTGCAACCACCATGTTGGGCACACTTCTATGGTTACACCTCTGCAGGTGAATCCGGAGTCCTCGGTTCCTGCATCTGACCTGGGATAGCAGGGGTAGCCATGCTGCAAAGACAGGACTAAAATTACCCCATGAGGCCGGGAGGGGTAGCTCAGAGGTCGAGAGAGGATCCCCACAGCTCCTGCAAATATATGATCTATCAAGCACTGGCAAGGATGTAGAAAAACCGGAATCCCTTCCGCACGGCAAGTGAGCCTTTGAGATGGCGCAATCAGCTAAAAGGAGCCACCATGACTCAGCAAGTCCTCGCCAGGCCGCACGCAAACCAGATGGAGAGCAGGTGTCCAAAGCTTCCACCCAAATCTCACAGCCACAGTATTCATAACAAGCAAGAGGCAGACAGCTCAACTGTCCACTAACTGAAGAAAGAAAAGGCAGCATGGCCATTCAGTGGGGAATTATCCCACCTTAAAAGGAATGACGTAATGTGCCGCACATGGCACACGATAGGGATGAGCCGTGGAAACACGAGACTAAGTGAAGGAAGCCAGACATAAACGGCGTCACCACACAGGATGTCAAAGAAATCAGACAGTCCTCACGGGTCTCTGCCTGAGAGAGCATACTGGAGTAGCTGGGGGTTTGGGGGGAGGAAAGATGGGGACAAGAGGTTCAGTGGGTATTGCTTTTTTGGGTGATGAGTAAGTGGTGGCATATATCTGTAATCGCAGCATTCTGGAGGCTGAGGCAGGAGGATCACTGAGTTTGAGGCCAGCCTGAAATATAATAAGGAAAGTGTGTCAAAACAAAAACAGAATTAATAAAAATGAGCAAGTTCTGGAAGCGCACAGAGGTAGTTCCACGGCAGTGAGAATTACCAAGTGTCCCACTGGGGATTTTTTTCCCCCTTTTCTTTTTTTTCTTTCTTTCTTTTTTTTTTTTTTTTTTCGGCCATGTAGCCTTGAATGTGCTACGTAGCCGGGTACAACATTAACCTCCTGCTTCCGCCTCCCGAGTACTAGAATTACAGATGTGTGTCACTGTGCCTGTTTTACTAGGTGCTGAGAAGGAGCCCAGGGTACTGTGCATATGAGAGAAACACTGACAACTCCACTACATTCCCAGCCTGTTACGTTCTTCCATGTGTATTTTACAATATAGGAAATTAGTAATAAACAAGATGTCTACGCCTCACACCTGTAATCTCATCTTTCGGGGAGTAGAGGCAGAAAGATCAGGAGTTCAAGGCCATCCTCAACTATATAGCAACCTGGATGGCCGCCTGGTCTAGATGAGATCATATCTCAAAACCAGATTTTTTTTTTTTATTACATAAAATATGATGTGAGGGTTGGGGAGATGGCCCACTCAGTAAAGTAACTCCTGAAGAAACATGAAGACTTGACCTTGGACTCCAACACCCATGTAAAAGCCCAGCGTAGCCTGGTAACTCTAGCGCTGGGGGAGTGTTGGAGTGAGCTCTAGGTTCAGGGAGAGAACTAAGGTAGGGCAGCCAGGCATGGTATTTAGTTCTAGCACTCAGGAGGCAGAGGCAGGCAGATCTCTGAGTTCGAGGCCAGTCTGGTGTACAGAGTGAGTACCAAAACATAGAGAAACCCTGCCTCGAAAATAAATAAATGGAAAGAGACTTGGAGTCAAAATACCATGAGCACATATATATGCACGTGCACCTGCACATGTATACACACTCGAATATATAACATAAAAAAAAGTTTATACTACAATCTCAAAAACTGAATTTAAAACATTAAAAATAAACATCATGTGTCATATCACGTACTTAAAGGGTTGGACACAGTGGAGAAAGGAAAGAAGAAACTGGGGATCACTATGCCTCAAGAGGTGCAGCACTCACACCAAGACTGGGCCTGAGAACACGAGTTCGATCCCGAGGACTGAAGCAGTGGGAAGAACTGGCGCGAAAGCTGTGCACATGTGTACACAATCACACACACAGAATAAACAAGTGACAAAAAAAATTAGGAAGACACCAAGTATGCACACTTGTAGTTCCAGCACTGTGGAGGCAAAGAGAGGCGGATCTCTGTGAGTTCAAGGCCAGCCATGAGGTGTATATATATTAAACCTAGTATCAAAAGTGGAAAAACTATGTACTAGAATAAAACTTTTAAAGGAAAAGACAGAAGAGCCCACAAGCCATTATGCAGCAGAAGTACTCTTGGTTCTGCTGATTTCCTAAGTGAGGAAACCGAGGGGAAGGAACGGCCAGAGTTCCAGAGAAGTAAGCTGTCTGTCCTTCCAAGTGGGAGCATCATCCAAACCTCTACCACCGTACCGTGGACCAGGTATGGGAGAGAAGAGCAACCCTAGCCACTGGTCTAACTCAGACTCTCTGCTGCCCCTCCTTCAGCATCACCTTGAAAAGCTGGAGGGCCTCTGCCATTCCTGTCTCTAGGCCTTCTTCTCCCTCCATCTCTGGAGTGAGATGGAGGCTACCTGGATGTCCAGGGCACATTTCACCGCCACCATGTTCAGAGGCCTGGCCTGACCCCACCCCTGCCCACAGCCTCTCTGCTGGCAGAAAACACCTGCACAACTCACCTAGTTGCCAGCTGTCTGTAGCACTTTCTCCTGTGCCCCATAAGGAATCTATCACGTCAACTGACGATCTCCGGAGTAGGCTCAGATCTCAATTAGTTTTCACTGTATGCACAACTGGATGTTTTGCTAGTCCATGCTGCCTTTATACCCAGACTACAGAATCCCTCCTTTCCCATCCCCTAGCTGCTCTCCCCACTCCTTCCACACTGCCCTGGCTTCCTGTACTTTGTGAGTGTGACTGAGCTCTTCACTTAAGACCAGAGGCTGGAGATGTAGCTCGGCAATTATTCAGTTCCCACCACAGATAGAGTGGCTCCCAGTCGCCTAACTCCAGTTCCAGGAAATCCATGGCCCTCTTCTGACCTCACATCCAGGACATCTAAACTCCTCTCTAGAGCTTTCTGCTCACTCTGTTCCAGCTGCCTTTGGGAGAAACATAAGGTCAGCCCTCCTACTGCACAAATGGACCATCCTGAGCACCTCCCACCCAGCTGTGGTCTACCCACATTCTTGTTTTTCACCTGACAGGCAGTGTGTACTGTTTGTGTCTACTCTACTGAAAAGCAAGCTTCACGAAGATGGGGCTTGGTTTCCTTATCTGTTGTTCTGAAAATGTTCAGGATCTGGGGAGTGAAATGCTTCCACAGAGAATCTATTCCAACCATCAACAGAACCTGAGAGTTGGGGTATATACCCCCCCCACCCTCCCACACACACACCACTACCTTCTTACCTGTCTTTGTATTTGGACAACTTCTCTTCCTCCCAAGCAGTGTTTCCACCACCAAAGTTGTCCCGGATAGTTCTCTCCAGGCCCTGGAATAGGGAAGGAATTAGGAATATCTGAGTACAGAGCTGGACACATTCATTTTGGGTTTTGTTTGTTTGTTTGTTTTTTGTTTTATTGTTATTTTTTTAAACAAGGTTTCTCTGTGTAGTTTTGGCTGTCCTGGAACTTGCTCTGTAGACCAGACTGGCCTCGATTCACCTGCCTCTGCCTCCCGAGACCTGGGACTAAAGGACTGTGCCACCACCACACCCGGCCTAACATTCTAACATTTCATTATTTTATGTTATTGACCAGGAAACTAAACACTGTTGAGCACCTTACCCGAAGGCCATACAGTTAAAGCAAGCAACCCATATTGGGAGTAGAGACCATGCAGATTTGCATAGAGAGCTCCCCGCTCTCCGATAATGAGCCCCTCCCTCGAGGCTATTAGTGCACCCACCTTGTTGAAGCTGTCCACCAGTGCCCGGCAGGTATGACATGGATGGGGCTCAGCTCGGGGAGCAGAATGGGGAGGAGGAGAGGGTTGGAGCCAGACAGGTCCTGGGAGGCTAAGAAACAGGCTCAAGCACCAGAGCAGAAATGGGACCAGGCCCCTTAGGGGCTGTGGAGCCATCTTTTCCCAGGCTGGGAACGTGCAGATAGAGGGCAGGGGGAGGGTTCACTGGAAAAGCCAGCCTGTAAAGAGGAAAGCGGGTACTCGGTTCTGAAGTGCCTTGGGGCTCAGAGCCCCAGACCTACGTAATTACAAACGAGGATGAATTGGGGTACTGAAAGCAGAGGCGCTGGAAGAGGGGAAAAGAGCCTAATCTACAATTCCAGCAGAGAAATTATTTCTCCGTTACCGTAGGGGGAGGTGGCCGGGATCGCTGGCAAAAGAATAGGCGTCAGCCCATTGTTTTAGGGTCTCAGTGGATTATTAGGGGCCAGAATTAGAGAGAGAGGGTTAGATTCCCAAAATATTCCGAGAGAAAGGCGGATGGGCGGTCCTGGGGGAGGAGCCCGGATCCGGATATGAAGAGAAGGGGTCAAGTTCAGATCCTCTTTGGGAGACGGAGGCACTGCCAGTAACAGGACTGGGAGGATCCAAATCCTGCTAGACCTTAGAGGAGGAGAGAAAAAAAAAAAAAAAAAGAGTCCCCGCCCCCGCCCCGGGCGCTGTGGGCCGAGTCTTCTCAACGCCACTGCCTCCGTAAAGAGTACACCCTTCTCCAACGCCGCAGTCCGGAGGGCGGGGCCTTCTCCCAGCCAATGATGGAAAGCCATGTGACATTGCGTCACTCAACACTAACCAACCAAAAGCGGCTCCGGGCTGCACCTGTCCGGGTTTTAAAGGGCCGCGGGATTAAAGGCTCTGCCAGCGGAGCATCAAACAGATATACGAGGGCTACTCTGTTAGGAATACTGCATCGGCCTTTATTCGAGTGCAGGGCAGGGTCCCAGGTCCCATTCCTCGCGGCAGCCTGGGGCTTCCGAGCTCTAAGTACAGCTGTCTAGGGCGGACAGCAGCGCCTGGGCCACTCGTTCCGCCCTGTCCGCAGGTCGCCCGGGGGACTGGGAGCTGCTTCCCTGCAGTGCATCCAGGAAGGCCGGCAGCTGCGAGGGCAGGGAGAAGAGCGGCGCGACGCGGAACAGGGCGGGTACAGTGTCTGGGTGCAGCAGCCCGTCAAAGTAGACCCCGACGTAGCGGCCGGTCGCCTGGCCTTGCAGGAAATCGGGCAGCACGCAGCTGAGCCAGGCGGCCAGAGCGTCATGCGGCCCGGGCTCCACCGTCTGGAGCTGCAGCCACTGCTGACACTGCGCCACGGCCGCGGGTGAGAAGAGAAGTATGACCACGCCATCCTCCTGCAGGGTCCGGCGCCGTTGCTGGTGGAACCAGGCCAGGGCTCCGTGCGCGGTCAGCTCGCGGCGGCTCCACAGGTCCACGGCAACGCGCAGTGGCATCTGGCTCAACGCGGACGCCAGAGCGCCCACCAGACGCTCGTAGTATGCTCCATCGGCCGAGTGGAGAAGCAGGGCCGGGCGGGCACGAGGGGCCGCTGGTACAGGGGTAGCGGAGCCGGTGAGGGTGAGCCCGGGACCTGCCTTCCTCCACCCAATAGAGCCCAGCGCCACCGTTTGAGGCTCTCCCTGGAAAACCGGGACTGGCAAGCACTCACCTTTCCTGCGGTCCTTTTTTAAAAGGAGGAAGAAGAAAAGCGCCGCAGCCAAGAGTAGGCAGGCCAGCCACACTAGGACCCAGCGCTTGTGGATGTCTGGGATAGACAGGGAAGAATAATGGGCTAGTTAGAAACCTATCTTTCAAGGAGTCTGTAGACATGAAGTGATCTGCCCCAAAATCACAAGTGTCACTGCCCATGCACCGAAAAAGCTCGATGTGCCTGTGTGACCCGCCTCAGTTCTCAGCTTGTAAATATGGATAATGGCATCAAATGCATAGATAGGGTTGCACATAAAACATTCACAGTGCCAGGCCTTGTAAATGTTCAGATGTCAACTGATATTGCCCCTTAAGCCTAGGGTTGCAGCCCTTCACTTGGTTGCCTTGCATGACTGCAATAGCCCCATCTTTCTGCCTTCAGTCCATTCACTCTATGGGGAGCCACCAAGATCTGTTTAAAATAGGTTTATTCTACCTCTTGAGGAAGCTAGTGGTGTGGGGATATAAAAATCCTACATCCCAGGGTTGGGGTTTTAGCTCAGTGGTAGAGCGCTTGCCTAGTAAGCGTAAGGCCCTGGGTTCGGTCCCCAGCTCCAAAAAAAAGAAAAGAAAAAAAAAATCCTACATCCCTGTCGGGTCTCCCATCTTCTTCCCGAGACCCTCTAACCACACCGACACCTGGAAACTCTCAGGAATGTACTCCGCAGTCTTAAAAATGCAGTTTGACTCCTTTCAACTGGTTCAGGCTTCACAGTGTGTGTAGGAGTTTTCCTCTGAACCCCTCATCCCATCTAGACCAGGTCTGGGCTACGCTCATTCAATGTCAGCTCAGTTCTTCCATATAGCCCCTAACTATTACTGTGAGATAACATTTGCAAACATTCAATAGCTCATACTGGCTCTGTCCTTTTAGATTTCCGTTGGTGTGGGCAAGTTCTATCTTAGTGATGCTGGGATCCCTGAAAGTGTCTTTTTGTCCCTGTCCCTCCCCGTCTCTCTGCCACCCTTGAGGGACACACATGCCATAGAGCTTGTGTGGAGGTCAGAAGACAACTCAAGAGAGCCAGTTCATGTGGGTCCCAGGGAACTCAGGTTGTCAGATTTGGTGGCAATGCCTTTGCCAGCTGAACCATGCTTCTCCCTCTCTGTGGTTTTGAATGGCTAAAGGAATGCTGCTGTGACTAATTTGAGCCTGACAAGGCATCACATATGTTGCCTCAGCACCGTGGTCCCTGTCAGTCAGCTGTTGGCACACAGGAAGAGCAGTTCCCCTCGTACTCACACTTGTCCATGGGGCAGGCCCACAGTGATCCCAGGTCATCATCATTCCACAGCTGTAAGACACAATCACAGGCCCCTGCTTGGTGTTCAACAGCTAATAATTTCTGCCCAGCTTATTCAAATTCCTAGCCTCAGCTACCCACATCTCTGTGTCCAGAGCAGGCTCCTGCAGATACCTCTGCTTTTGCTCAACCTGCCCAAGCTGACCTCTATGCCAAATGGGACCTTGGAAGATTTCTTCCTTGAAGCTCTTTCTAGAACCCAACACTGACTGGAGGGTGTGTATCGTTTAATTGGGCTCTAGCCAGAGTGAGCACCTGAGAGATAGGACTGATACACTCCTACCTGCAACCTACCCAGGACTAGACAGAGAGCAAGCAGACACATGTAGGCACTAGGGCAAGTTCTGTCACCAACTCACCTGCATGCACTGGTGTGTCCTGAAGTCTAGAAGCAACTGCTCTCCAAGGCGAGCAGCTCTCTGCCAAGTCAAGGGAGGGGGAGGGGCTGTCACCTGGGCAGCATGTAAGGTGCCACAGTAGAGCAGGACTGTTTGTTGAGAGGAGCTAAGAGACTTACGAAGACACTGAGAAGGGATGCGGGTGTGTGTGTGCATACAAGCAAGGGTACACACACACACACACACACACACACACACACACACACACACACAGACACACACGCAGAGCCCTAGCAAAGAGAGTGACAGAACAAGGTAAGGTGGGATATAGTGACTGAGAATGGAAGTGAGAATATGAGGCCACACTTGAGATAAGGCTGGAAGCATCTGGAGAATCAAGGGGTCCTCACCGTGGAGGCAACACTAGGCAGTGGTGTACAGCCACTGGGTTCCAAGGCACAGACTGATGTGTCGTTTAGGTCAGTTTTCATCTCCACTAACAGCATATCATCCTTGAAGGGCCCTAAGGAGTCTGGGAGGAGAGAGAGGCCACTCCAGTAAGACCCACTTGGGAGTTGTCACTTGCCTTCCTCCCATTCCCTGTTTACCCCCCAGGAGCCAGTTCCTCCATGGTTTATCCCATCGCAGTGGCCCTGTCCCAGCCACCCTCAAGCCCCACTCACCAGCCCACAAGCACTCTTGGAGCTCAACCTTCTCCCAGCTGCTCACCTGCTTAGAAGGAGCCAGAGTTAGGAGCACTAGGAAAACAAGAGCCAGGGCCAGGAAGTCCAATAGGGAGGGTGCAGGCAAGAGGAAGCCCATCAGGCCGGCTCTGCACTCTGGACCTGAGGTTAGGCAGAGCCGAGTTCAGGCTGTAGGATTAAGAGTCACCCATCTCCGAGACCAGGCTTTGGTAGGGCACCTGTGCTAATGGAACTCACAACCTTCAGCTCTGTCTTAAGCACTCAAAACATGTTTCCTCCACATCTGACACCTTGAAGAGGAGACTCTCACCCTCGCCCAGTCACCCACTGAAAATCACAGCCTCCGTTCCTTCACTTCTTACCATAGCACATGAATTCACCTTAACATGCTTCCTTTTTTTTTTTTTTTCCCGGAGCTGAGGACCGAACCCAGGGCCTTGTGCTTGCTAGGCAAGCGCTCTACCACTGAGCTAAATCCCCAACCCCCTTAACATGCTTCCTTAAGCACACTGTTCACCTTCCTCCGTGAGAAATAGGTGCTGTGAGGCTAGGGACATTTGCTGGCTTTGATCAATCTCAAAGTGGCTGGCACATGGTAGATATTCAATATTTGTTTTGATACAGCATCATGCTATAGCCTAGGCTGGCCTGGTACTCACTGCATAGGTCAGGCCAGGTGGCCTCAAACTCAGGGGAGCCCACATACCCTCCTGCCTCAGCTTCCCAAGTGCTGGGAATACAGGCATGAGGCTCCGTGCCCAGCTAAACCTTGAATGGTCACTTTTGTTTTTTAATTTAAGAACTTTTAATTTTTATTATTAATGTGTCTGTGTATGTGAGTGTGTTTGGGTGTACAGTTTCCAAGAATACATGTGGAGGCTGTAGCTCCCCAAGGAGATTCGGCACAGGGTCCCACCCTTAGCCCAATGCTTTCTCGTTGCCATTCTGACCTGGACACAGAGGTTGGGGTGTTCTTTCACCAATGGGAACTCAAATGGCCTCTGTGGAAAGCAGGGAAAATGAGTGAGGTCATGAAGGGAGACTCTGGGGTTCCACACACTCTCTCCAACCTTTGACCTCACTTACATTCATAGTGACATTCTTCTGGGGCATTGGTGGCACAAGGGGCTGGCAGGGACTCTGGTCTGGTGCCTGCCAGCACAGTGCCACCTCGGTCCGTAGAGAGCAAGGCGTGTCTAGCAGCCAGCTCCCTGAGGACTGCACCCGCAGCCTGGCCATGTGCCAAAGGTTCCTGTGTGCACGGGGATCTGCAGCAGAGAGCCAGGGTCACTAATCATCCACCTTCCCATACCCCCTGCCTTAGGAGATTTGCTCACCTTTCTTGAAGGGGCAGAAGCTGGTCCTAACAGAGTCTGGCTCCTGAGACCATAACTGGGAAACAAAAAAAAAAAAAAAAAAAAAAAAAAAGGAGGAAGGCTGTACTCAGTCAACTGGACTGGGCCAACCATCCATTTGCATGTCAGACCCTCTGCTGAGTACTAGGGCATGCTCAGTGAGGGAGTGTTCATCAGCACTCCCTAGGCTTCTCCCTGAAAACTCTGCGGTATATCTCTTCTCTCAACTTTTGGGGGGTTGTTTGGTTGTTTTGTTTTGTTTGTTTTTGGGACACAGCCCCACTATATAGCCCTGTCTGGTTAGAACTCACAGAGATGCACCTTCCTCTGCCTCCTGAGTGCTGGGATTAAAAGCATGCGCTGTGACACCTGGCTTTTCGCTCAACTTTTAATGAGTGTCTACTATGTGCATTAGTAGTATGGGATACACAAGGAGCCTTAGATTGTTAATTTTGATTCATTTCACAAACATTTTGTTTATATCTATGTATCAAATACTGTGCTGGATTTTTTTAAGAGCACCTACTATGTGCTTAGATCCATGTGATGAGAGAATATATTAATTTATTCATCAACTGCTGGAGAGTGGTGGGCATGATACAGAGAGTTAAATCACAGCAAACACTTCCTGGACATGTGCCATGTGTCTCACCACGGGGGATTTGCTCATTCACCTATGTGCACCCACTGTATACCAGGCTCTGTGCAGGGCTCTGACAAAGTCACTGCATTTGAATGAGATATGCTTTGCTTTCCTTCAAAGAAGTCACAGGCTCAGTAAGAAGGAAATACATAAATGTTGGTCAGTTACCCACCTCCAAGATTTTCCGGAGCATCTTATGTACAGGAAAAGAAATAGACAGAAGCCAAATGTTAGAGGCAGTGGCATGTGGAAAAGAAAAGCCAGAAAGACGAGGGGAACTCAGAACAAGGAAAGGCCAGGAAACTGGAGAAGCTTTGGTAAAGAGGTAATGTGAGCTAGGAAGACTTAGTTATGCGGAAGAGGTGGTGGGAACAGGCTGAGCAAAGGTGGGTCTTGGTGAGCAGCTCCTCTGGATGTAACAAGCTTCTCATAAAGGAGAATTTAGGAGAAAGTCTACTGGGAGAGCTTCATTGGGGGAAGACAGGAAGGCTCCGGGAAGGGAGGTAAGAGGTGGAGGTCATTGACAGCTAAAGGAGGGATTAGAGAGGCCAAAAGGACTGACGATAGAAGAGAAAGAGTGGCTCTGATGCCAGAGGCCAAGCAGACGGGACTCAGTGACTAACGTGCAATCAGAGGGAGCAGCTGCTGTCCACATATTTTTTTAAATGTCTTTTTTTTTTGGAGCTGGGGACCGAACCCAGGGCCTTGCGCTTCCTAGGCAAGCGCTCTACCACTGAGCTAAATCCCCAACCCCTGCTGTCCACATATTTAAATCTAGATGTGGCACCCTTCTTCACAATAGCCCGTTTTAACGGGACAGTTTATCCGTATTACAGATAAGCAGCAGGCTCAGAGAGTAATGTCTTGTCTAAGGTCACACAACTAGTGAATGGCAAGTAGGATTGAAGCTCCTTTAAGTATACAGCATGTGTCCTACCCTTCCCAGGAACACAAAAGAGGGAATACAGGAGCAGGGGAAGGCGTCAAGGAAGAGGTGACATGTGGGTGGGCCATTAGCCATAGGGTACAGTCCTGTGGATGGAGAACCAGGAGTCTCCTGGACATAACAAGCAGAAGGCGCAGGACAGCAAGACCAATGAGACAGTCACCCAAACGGGTCATGCTCTCTACCTCAGAGTATGGAGGACAGTGGCCCCAGAAGATTGGAGGCCATCCCTCAGTGCCTCCCCAGCCCATCTCCCATGTGCAGTTGAATTCTGCTCCTACCTGAATGCAGAGGCAGGGAACCAGGTCAGTGTGGTTTAAAGTAATGTTCTGAGGTCCAGTCTGTGGGATGAGCAGACAGATGTGATTTAAGAGAAGCTGAGGAAGAGGAAGCGCAGAGGCCCAAAGTCCAAGGAGCCGGGCAGACAGACCCTCCCCCTGCCAAGGTCCTCTGCTTTGGGCGTGTCCCCTTTGACAGTCTGACTACATTCTTAGTATGGGCATCAGCACAGGGTGAACATGGACCTGGAGGAGAAGCCTCACCAGGTTTTTGTACAACAAGGATTTGAGAGGACCCTGGGCCTGATCCCAGTATAGTAAGAAGCCAAATTTCTGCTCCTTAGAGACGTCCAGTATCAGAAGAACATTGTCACCATCTGTAGACACATTGAGCCAGGGTAGGGCTAGGGGGAAAAGCAGAGAGAGGGGGGAAGGTCAGACACCCTTCATCTCCCCTGCACAGCCAAGCCTGAGTCGCACTCACCAACTGCCCCAGTGGAGATTCCATCAAACCCTCGGACCATAGGAAGCCCTTGGAGAACAGACTAGATCCCCATCTCAGACTGGGCTTTGTCCCCAGCCACAAGCCCGGAGACAAGTCCATAGAGGTTCCAGCTTACATCTTGGGACAACTTCTCTTCCTCTGCAGCCAGTAGAATTCTGCTGCCTCCTTAATACAAATCACTTTCCCTAGACTCCACTTCCCATACAGTAATCACAGTATAAGCTCGTCTTTACAACAGCTTGCAAGACCTTAACCAGGCTAGCTTCTGAGTCCTCTCAAACTCAATCTGTCAGTATCTCTGTCTTGAATACTTTGCTGCAAACACACAGGCTACCTTCCTTAAGCACATTTGGCCTTGCTCCTGCCCCAGGGCCTTTGCACAGGCTGTTCTCTTCCTATGGAACTCTGTCTCTCAAATACAGGGCTCCTCCTTCATATCTTTCATTACGGTGAGGCCTTCTCACTTCTAGAACTCCCAACCTGCCCATCCCTCTTTCTCGAACTTTCTCCATAACTCGGCACCATCTAATATACTGTATATTTTACATCCCCAGAGGTTTACTGGATCGTCCCTCAACCCTTTTCTAATCCAAACCCCCATTTCCATAAAGATGGGAAGTTTTGACAGGGTTGCTTATCAATTTACTTCTAGTCTATAACTGTGTCTGGTACAGAGTAGTTGGTCAGTCTTTGTTGAATAAGGAAGGCAATCACCACAGAGTGACAAGATGAGATGCCTGGTGTGCATTTGTTTTCAAAGCTCTGGTGTCTAGTGATCTGTATGGAGTGCCAGAGAAGAAGGCCAAAAGGAAAATGGAGTTGAAGAGAAGAAAGGAGAGCATTTACTAGTTTAAAACCTGCATGGTTTATGCTTTCACCTTGTGGTAGCTGTAAACACAGCTGAGCCAGATGTGGTGAAGCACACCGGCAACCTGGCTGCTTGGGAAGCTGAGGCGAGAAGACTGCAAGTTCAAGCCCAGCGTGGACAGCATAGCAAGAGCCAGTCAAACCGAAAGAGCAAAGCAAGACAAAAACAACCTAACTACACCATCACATCACTGAACAAGACATTAAAACCAGCGCTCTTTGCTGGACACGATGGCACACATTCAATTTCAGCCCTTGGAAGGCAGAGGCAGGTGTGAGTATGAGACCAAGCTGGTCTTTATAGCGCCTATTTCAGATTTAGTAACATTTCCACTCTGGTCTATCGGGAAAGGCACCAGAATCTTAACAGTGCTTTGGGCCACTAGATGTTCCTGGTACGGATGAACACTTGTTATAAGGAAATTCATCTTTGTTTCCAGTGCCTGGCACAGATGAAGTAAATTCCTGCAGTTCATGTGGAACGAGTGTATGAATGAACGGTAGAATGTGTTCTGTGACTTTTGGAACCTGGCATCCCTCAGCCTATGTCAACCCCAAGCATCCAATTGTGTAAACTCCAGATCCTGCTCCTCCCTCCACCCAGCCCACTGTCCCTAGCCCCTACCCCAGCAGCTCTGGATGCTGTCCTGGACTTCGAGACCCCTGCAGTCTGGGGAGAGATCACAGAAAAACCTCCAGTGGGGGTGGGGACCAAGGAAAGAAGGGAAGCAATCCAACCCATGGGAAGATGTTGAGAGGGGTTACCTACCCCGAAAGACCACCCATGCTTATACAGAGCACAGAGCACCTACCCCAGGGCCTAGAAGCACAAGAAACTGACTAAGGAGGGTGTCCGCTCAGATCCCTGCCTGAAAATGATGGGACCAGAAGGATGGGGAGTGACCAAAGGGACCGTAGATCGGGAAAACAGGTCGTTGGGGTGACTTACCAGGCAACTGCTGCGTGACGTTGAGTTCTTTCTGGTACCTGGGTTTGGTGTAGGACCAGATTCGTACCTCAGCCCCAAGACCAGCCTCAAAACAGTCAAATACTGCAGAACCCTATGAGGAGAGGGTGGCGGATGGCTGGAGGTGGAGGGCTCAGAATCCAGGCCAAGCTCTTAGGCTCATGTGAGTAGAACACTGCCTACCTACTGGTCCCATGTCCAGCCAATGACCGCATTTAGGCTGTCTAGCTTGAAATCTATTGCTATAGTTTCCTTCCTTTGAACAAGTCCCCAGTTCTAAAGCGAGTATCACCTATAGCTGTCTTGGCAGGCCTGGGATTAACCAGGCTGTCTGAGTTGCTGCCTACACCTGCTGTCACAGACCACTTGACCAGAGGGAAGCTGATCAGATACTCCAAGGCAAGCATGGAGCATCCCCACAGGCACAGTTCAGTGGTCTTCATGGCTGCTTTGTGAAGTAAACTAGGCAGATTAAAAAGAATTGTGGGGGGGTTGGGGATTTAGCTCAGTGGTAGAGCGCTTGCCTAGCAAGCGCAAGGCCCTGGGTTCGGTCCCCAGCTCCGAAAAAAAAAAAAGAAAAAAAAAAAAGGTGTCCGGCCTTTCACATCAAAAAGAATTGTGGGGGCTGGGGATTTAGCTCAGTGGTAGAGCGCTTACCTAGGAAGCACAAGGCCCTGGGTTTGGTCCCCAGCTCCGAAAAAAAGAACCAAAAAAAAAAAAAAATAAAAATAAAAATAAAAAGAATTGTGTGCATGTGTGTGCGTGTGTGTGTGTGTGTATGTGTGTGTGTGTGTGTGTGTGTGTGTGTGTGTGTGTGTGTGTGTGCGCGCGCGCGCGCGCGCGCGAAGTGCTGTTTTTTTGGCTGAGAATCAAACCCAAGGCCTTGAGCATGTTAGGCAAGAACTCTACCACTGAGCTACACTCCCAGATCTTTGTTCTTATTTTATAGTCAGCAAAAGTTTCACAGGATGTTTCATGAAGGAAGTTATAAATCGCTAATAAGCATATAAGCATGTGTGATGGTTTGTACATGCCCTGCCCACAGAGTGGCACTATTAGAGGGAGTGGCCCTGTTGGAATAGGTGTGGCCTTGTTGGAGTAGGTGTGTCATTGTAGGTGTGGGCCTTACTACCCTTGACCTAGCTGCCAGGACGTGAGTTTTCTCATAGCAGCCTTCAGAAGATATAGAACTCTCAGCTTCTCCTGCACCGTGCCTGCCTGGATGCTGCCAGGTTCCTGCCTTGACGATACTGGACTGACCCTCTGAACCTGTAAGCCAGCCCCAATTAAATGTGGTCCTTATAAGACCTGCCTTGGTCATGGTGTCTGGTCACAGCACTAAAACCCTAACTAAGACAGCATGTAAAAAGTGTCTGTCTGTCACCAGGGGTATACAAATCAAAGCTGTAAGAAACACCAAATATAGTGAGTACCATAAGCCTGCAGTGTTAGCATTCAGGAGGGGAGGGTGAGGTGGGACCACCTAGCAAGATTACCCAGAATACCCAGCAAGATTCTGCCTAATAAAAACAATTAGCTCAGCAATGAACTTGTGGCTTAGCATATACAAAACCTTTGGTTCCAACCCCAACCTGTCCCTCCCCGACACTCATACAGGCAAACCACCAACACGAACACTAGTCCTGAGCTGCCGAGATGTTCAGTAGGCAAAGTGCTTACCACCAAGCCTGACAGCCTGAGTTCAATCACCAGGACCCTTATAGTAAAAAGGAGAAAACTGGGGTTGGGGATTTAGCTCAGTGGTAGAGCGCTTGCCTAGGAAGCTCAAGGCCCTGGGTTCGGTCCCCAGCTCCGAAAAAAAGAACCAAAAAAAAAAAAAAAAAAAGGAGAAAACTGACTCTTTAACTTGTCCTCTGCCTTCCATATGAAGCCCTGCGTGCATTCATGAACACGCGTGCGCGTGCGAGGGCACACACAGACACACAGACACACACACGCACATGCACACAAAATAAATAAATATAATTTAGAAATATAAATACCACCACCACCATATGTATGCACACACAAATCCCCAGTTATAAAACATGACATGGATAGCAGAACGGCTAAAATTTAAAATTTTAAATGCCAAAGCGAGAGTATGAAATAAAATTGCCCCAGAAAACTGCTTAGTGACTTCTCACCAAGTCACACGTGAGTCAGGAGTGTCCTTACCCTCATTTTACAGACAGAAAAAACCCACCACAAGAAGCCGAGAGGGCTCACTGCTCTGATCAGACCCAAGACTTAAAGAATCAATGCACCGGGTGGCTTTGGGAATCTGGGATTCTGGAGGTGGCTCTTCTCGTCAGGAGGAGCACTTCACATACCACGGACTGACCAGGCTGCACCAGGTCAGCAGGCACCTGGACCTCCAGCAGGGCACAGCGAGCAATGGGGTAGGCCTGAAAGGAGAGCACCACCTGGGCCTGGAGAGAGGCTGTGAGCAACAAGCAGGGGTCAGCCAGGCATGGGCCATGGGAAAGACCCTGACTAGAAGCAGTAGCTAGGCCAGCTGGCTCCTTACCGTTCCTAGGCCCCTGGAGTTCTGAATCAGACTTTCCAGCTTCTTCGGGCTCTTCCCAGTGCCCTGAAGAAGCAGAGAAACAAGCAAAGCCCAGGTCAGGCACCTGCTCTGGGCTGATGCAGGCTTAGATTCCCTTGCAGAGATACCATGGCTGATAAACAGAGGCCTGGGGAGAGCAGGCTGTCCTGGCGGTACCTGGAGCAGTATCTTAAACACCGCAGATGCCCACAGAGTCTGCAATCCTCATGCCTTCCCCAGGCAGGCTCATGTGTGCACTCGGAGTCACGGGCTTCCTCACTCACCATGCACAGCCAAGTGTACAACCACACGGACACAGAGGGCGCAATCTGTCTCTTGTGGACACCTGAGTACCAGCTCCGTCTGCAGGCGGGTAGGCACTAGCACAGGGCCTGGGGCAGACTCGATGCTTCCAGGCAGGCAGAGCACGTCACCATCTGGGTGTGAAGGGTGGGGTGGGAGCTGAAGTTGGTTTGGTTTCTGAGAACTACAGAGGGCAGGGGAGCTCAGCCTTGCAGGCTGAGAGCAAACAGTCACTTCCCTTCAGTTCGCTTGGAAGTCACTCTTTTAAAGTAGCAACACTTACCCCAGAGGTGGCAGGAGAGGCCCTGGGAAGAAAGGAAAAGGCGGTTTACACCCTTAAAACTAAGCACCTTTCCTTGCTTGACAGCCCTTATCCTCTGCCTGTCTTCTGGGGCTTCCTATCCTAAGCTCTTCCCAGAGGACAAAACTAATTCTTGTTCCCTTTCCTTCTTCTCTTCCCCCATCAGCACCAGAAAGACCAGACAGGGCAGTTCTGACAGAGGCAGTGACAGGAGGCAGACTAGGGCTGTGAAGAGGCACAGACTGAACTCCGAGCCTTTCCCAGACTCCCAAAGTCCCAGACTTACTAGAGAGCAGTGTGCAGTGTCCTGAGGCTCCATGAGTCTCTCCAGGGAAACGACCACGGGGCTTCGGCCCAGTGCCAAGGACAGCAGGAACCAGGGCACAGGCATCTTCCAGGTGCCAGACAGCACCCAGGCCTGAGGCCCCGTTCTGCCCCCCCCAAGGGGGGGCAGACCCCTCTCCCCTGCTGCCAATCAATCACGTGTCCCAGGGAGAGAGCAAGGGCTAGAATTCCTCTCAAGCCATGCTGTCCCACTCCTGTGAGCCTGGACTCCCGGCCCAGTTTCAGCTGGAGTGCTTTCGATTTGGCTCCCAGCAGGCAGTGGCTGTTCCCGCCCCGCCCTGTCCCGTCCCTCCCACCAACTCCAGGCTTAGGAGCCAGCCAGCAGCTTTGGACCTGGGTGGTGGCCTCTCCTCCTCCTCCTCTTTGGCTGGCACCTGGCTGGGAGGGGCCCTGGGAAGGCAGCACAGTTGGAGCACCATTGAGTAAAGGAACTCTTACCCTGGATCTCACAGAAAGCAAAGGTTCTGATCGATCTGATCACGAAGACCCCAGGCTTATGGCATCCTGGGTGTTTCCACTTCCTGGTGTTTCCACTTCCTGTATGACCCTGGGATCCTAAGGCCCACTGGGTCCCCTCTTACTATGCTTAGGTTTTTCAAGTACTTCCCTGGGCCTCAGTGACAGTGACCTTCGTGAAACAGAAACTCTGAAGACAGTGGACTGATCCAAAGGCACCAGAAAGTGAGCTCTCTGCTGCCTGGCCCAGGTTCTAGGGAGCCGGCAGGGCAGTCAGTCCTGGGAGACTCAGCACTCAGCAGAGGTTCTGCTGTTCCATTGCTGGGATTGGAAGGGTGGGGAAGGACGTGCTGCCTAACTGAGGTTCAGGTTTTCCTTTGCTCTTGGAAGAATCATAGGGAGGAGAGGATCCAGGAGGCACTGGGTCCTCCTTGCCCTTCACAGGCAATGCCTGTGGGAATGAGGCCACAGAGGACAGTATGAATGAAAGGCCTTGGGCTGGTGAAGTGTTCTAGAACAAGCCTAGGGCAAGCTTCCTGACAGGCCCAGGCACACAAGAGCAGCACACTGTTCTTTAACGTGTCTCCTATGCTTGCTTTTATTCATCTTTCTGGACGACACAAACCCCTCTCACCAATTGTGGTGAAGTAGGCCTCGAATCCCAGCACTCAGGAGGCAGAGGCAGGTAGATAGATCTCTTTGTTCCAGGCCATCAAGGGCTACACAGTGAGATTCAGTCTCAAACAAACAAACAAACAAACAAACAAACAAACAAACAAACAAATCAAACTACTTCTGGGTTGGGCCTTTCTCCAGGAAATGGCGAGGGACCCCTGGCTTACAGGGTGGGGGCTGGGGGTTCTCTCAACTCTGCCAAGCAGAACACTCTTCACGAGCTTGACACGTAGGCCCTGCTTTCCAACCCTGGTCTAGCTCTCCAGCCGGGACTAGAGTACACCAAGCAATCGGTTGTCTTTTTGCAGTTGTGAGAAGAATTGGGAAAATCTCCCCTCCTCCTCAGAATGGGCCGAGGACCTATCAGGAAAGCCCAACTTTCTCTCAGGGACTCTGAGAAGGAGCAAATGTGAGAGGGAGGCTGGTCAAGTGTGGGTCCTAGGATGAGTCTCACGGTTTGGGGGGACAAGAAGCACCCCCAAAGAGTACATGTTTGCGGCCTCGTTCTGGAGTTACTGCTGTTGCTACACAGGCTGTAGCTACAGACAACTGAAGCCACAAGGACTATTGGTTGAACCGTGGTAGTCGTCTTTGGCAGCCTCGAGTTCCAGCAGGTGACACAGCTCCAGGCGACTTTTCAAACACTCCTTAGCTCCAAGGTGACTCCAGCTAGTGGCTAGGGTGGCAGGTCGCGCATCCAGCGCTCTCAGTAGGCGTGGCAGATCACGAAGCAGGCGGTAGCGCGGTAGAGCGCGCAGCGGCCCGGGAATGTCACCTTTGGCACAGAGGCGACTGAAGTAGGCGAGCAGCAGCTGGCGTGGAGCAGCGCACGACAAGGTGCGAAGGGATGCAGTCTGCGGGTCGCCGCTGCAGGCAGTGCTGGGGCCCGCACAGCTCCAAAGGAGCAACACAGTGCCCTGCTCCCGTGCCACGCGTTCCCGTGCTGCCCAGAGCCATGGCAGTGGTCCAATGCGAGCCACGTGCGTCCCTTCCCAGAGATCCACGATCACGTCGCGTCCACCACCCAGCGCGGTCCGCAGCAGTTCGGCCAAAGCTCCCACCAGGCGTCGCTGTGCCTCCGAGTCCGCTGCGTGTAGGAGTAAAACTGGCCTTGTTCGACCGGGGCCTGGGGACCAAATAACAGCTGAGTAGAGTGAGGGGAGTCTGGGGACGGGGGTGAGGGTGAGGACAGTCAGCCCAGCCCTCCTCCCCTAGGGGCCCTTCATGCATGTGTCCTTTATCCGTTCTGGGAGTCAGTCGCCCAAACTGCTAAGCTATTTGTTGCTTATAGGCTAAAGAGGAAAACGTGGAGCTTCTCATACACAGTAAACCGCCTCTGGCAGCTGGGTGGTGGTACAGATAGGAACTGCACCCACAGCCCTTTGCCCTGCCGTAACCACTCCTTCCCACTAGGGGGCCAAGAATAGCAGCCTGTGCTTTGGCCCTCTCTTGGTCAAAAAGTACTGGGAAATTCTCAGGACCAAAGGTGAGTTTACCTGGCAGTAGGCGCCGGCAGAAGAGGACCAGAACTACACCCAGTAGAGTGGTGAGACCCAGCAGTGCCAGGATCAAGAGCCCGAGGTGTCTATGGGAGACTGAATCGAGCACAGGTGAAGGCAAGCCATCTCTTGAGTGCCCGTGCTCCTTCCCTCTCTCCTCTCACCCAAGAACTCACCATCAGGACACAAGAGGTGCTTCCAGGCAAACTGGACATCTGACCTCCACACCTGAGGACACAGGGACCCCACTCATATGAGCTAGATTACCCCCTCTCTCCCAGGGAAGGAGTCCCACTGGCTTGGGAATTCCTCCAGCTCTAGTTGTGTGTCTAGTACAAACGCCAGTGAGACCACACGTGCTCCCATCTCTGGTCTGGGCTGGAGAGCATAGACCAGCCAAAATAGCCACCAATGAGTGCTAGGCCTTGTCATTATACCTCATTGTGACATGCAATACCAGGTTTTCTCATTTTTAGTGGGAAGGCAAAATGTAAGTGTTTTGTTTGTTTTGTTTTTTAAGATAGCCTATAACTAGTGACAGCCAAGTCCCGTTTAAAACACTTGGCCAAACCGAACACTTTAATGGACTCTGTGCTAGGGGATCTGTAAGGAATAAGGGTACCATTTCTTACCAGGATGCAGCTCCCCTGCCTCAAGAAGGGAATAATGAGGTTCAGTGTCACTGGAACTGAGCCCTGGGTCTGTAGGGACAAAGAGTAGAATAGTTGTCCCCACACATGCAAGTCTGATGGTGTCTCACCCACCTCCATCCCAACTAGTTAAAGGTCCCAGTGACACCTCCAGAAAACTTCCCCAGCCACCAACGACCTGATCTTCTCCAGATATTAGCTGTTGTGGCTGAGTTAACATATCTCTCTCACACACATACACACTCACAGAGAGAGAGAGAGAGAGAGAGAGAGAGAGAGAGAGAGAGAGAGAGAGAGAGAGAGGGAGGGAGGGAGAGAGAGAGGGAGGGAGGGAGGAAGGGAGAGGGGGAGAGGGAGGGGGAGGGAGGGAAGGAAGAAAGTGAGGGAGGGAGAGAGAGATGAGAGAGAGAGATGAGAGAGAGAGATGAGAGAGAGAGAAGCAGAGAGAGGGGAGAGGGAAGGAGGGAGAGAGAGGGAGGGAGAAAGAGGGGAAGGGAGGGGGAGAGAGGGATGGGGAGGAAGGGAAGGAGGGAAGGAGGGAGGGAGGGAGGGAGGGAGAGAGAGAGAGAGAGAGAGAGAGAGAGAGAGAGAGAGAGAGAGACATGACCATGTGGCCAGCTCTTCACCCCCTACACAGCTGAAGAGGCATCTTGTCCACTGGGAAGAAAAGGCTATGGAGGCTGCAGGCTAGCTTGAGGCTTGACTATTGCTTTTCTAGTTCTCGGTTTGTGACCTTTCTGTGGATTTGAATAATATCTTCTCCCTCCCCAGCCTCAGATCTTTATTTGCAGATGGGGAGCAATTATCTTTAGTAGGTTACTGGGAGCATTAAATGGAAATATGCATATGGGTTCTTTAATAAACTGATAAATATATAATTGTTATGTGTGTAATTACATTATAACATACATATATTATATAGATATACACACACATATATTAGAGGAGGCCAAAGCCTGTTCTGTGTGTTCTTCCTATATCTCCTAGTGCATAGTACAGGGTAAGCAGAGTAGGTGCTCAGGAAATGTGTACTGAACCAGAGAGAACTGGTTGCTGTGTGTCTACAGAGGAGATGTGGCTCCACTCTGTGCTCCACAAGTTAGTTACAAGGTTGACCAGTCAACCCCACCCTTCAGGAGCACCACCTTCCTCTACTCTGCACCCCTCGCGTGTTGACTCCAGTTTCAAGGCAACTGTCAAGCCAGTAGAAACTCAGATCATAAGTGTTTGCTATCCTCTGTCTGTTTGGGAGCCCCCGGGGCTCAAAGCAATGATCTAGCTGCAAGGGGGCCTTTGAGAGAGCTCTGTGTGCAGAGAGCACAGCATGCTTGGTCAGCTTATTGCTGTGGTTTTGTGAGTAAATCTGATTGTGGTTTTTAAATCAGATACACAGAACAAAGTCAGCGAGGCAACCTATTCTTAGCCCACATGATGGAGCTGCACCAGTGCAGTACTGTTCAGTGAGTACTGTACAGTGAGTACTGTTCAGTGAGTACTGTTCAGTGAGTACTGTTCAGTGAGTACTGTTCAGTGAGTACTGTACAGTGAGTACTGTTCAGTGAGTACTGTTCAGTGAGTACTGTTCAGTGAGTACTGTACAGTGAGTACTGTTCAGTGAGTACTGTACAGTGAGTACTGTTCAGTGAGTACTGTACAGTGAGTACTGTTCAGTGAGTACTGTACAGTGAGTACTGTTCAGTGAGTACTGTACAGTGAGTACTGTTCAGTGAGTACTGTACAGTGAGTACTGTTCAGTGAGTACTGTACAGTGAGTACTGTTCAGTGAGTACTGTTCAGTGAGTACTGTTCAGTGAGTACTGTACAGTGAGTACTGTTCAGTGAGTACTGTACAGTGAGTACTGTTCAGTGAGTACTGTACAGTGAGTACTGTTCAGTGAGTACTGTTCAGTGAGTACTGTTCAGTGAGTACTGTACAGTGAGTACTGTTCAGTGAGTACTGTACAGTGAGTACTGTTCAGTGAGTACTGTACAGTGAGTACTGTTCAGTGAGTACTGTACAGTGAGTACTGTTCAGTGAGTACAGTGAGTCCTTCAGCTTCTAGAGGCCTCTAGAGAGCCAGTGAACTTCTTCTTATAGAGTCATGAACCCTGGGAGAGGACAGCTGGGGTGAGGGGTAGCCTCACTATACAACGTAGGGCTGAGGAACTGACTCCGTGGGTGCATTTTCTATGCAAACATGAGCACTTGGATTTAAATCCTAAGCATCCAGAGTTTTAAAAAAAAGAGCTGGGTGGTGGTGGTGATGGTGGTGGTGGTGGTGGTAGTTCACACCTTTAATCGCAGCACTTGAGAGGCAGAGGCAGGAGGATCTCAGAGTTTACAGATTGAGTTCCAGGACACCTAGGGCTGCAAAAAGAAACCCTGTTGGGAGGCAGGGGAAGCCAGGCATGGCTATATATTCATGCAACCCCAGCCTTGCGGGCCAGAGACAGGTGACACCCAGGACTTCACTGGACTGCCAACCTACCTGAAAACAGCAAGCTGCAGGTTCAGTGAGAGACCTTGTCTCAGACTAAAGAATAGAAATGGATGAAGGTAGGAATGAGACCTCTGGTCTCTTCTTTGCACACCTACACATGCATATGCATACATCACACACACACAGTGGCTTCGGTGGGTTGGAGTAGCTGCAGGAGGGAGTGCCAGCATCTGGATGCTATTCTCTCTGTAAACTGAGGCACTGAAAGGGTTAGGAACTCCCTCATGAAGGACCCCACAGATCAACAGAGGGCCAGTAATCCAAGGCTGATCAAGAAAATAATCTATGACAGAAAACAGAATACCTCCACCCATGCAGGATCTGCCTCACTGAAATAACAAGGAGGTCAGGGATATGCATTGGTCAAGAGAACCTGGCAGGAAACAAACCCTAGCTAGGCCATACCTGACTGATGCTGTACACAGGAGTCATGGAGCTATCCAGCCCCAAACCTGGGTTACTCCAGGCAGCACTGAAGGTAGCATATGTCCTCGTCGAAAAGTGAAGAATCAGCTGTTGGGCCTGGGTATCCATGCTCACAGTCCAGGATGGGAGAGAGCCTGTTTGTGGGAGGTAATCAGAGCTGGGTTGTTCTGGACCTGAGGGTCACAGGCGAGTAGGGCTGAGATGTGGGAGAAGGAATTCCTTATTGACTCACCACTCTGGTGGGGACATTCAACATGGCTACTGTTTTCAAAAGAAAACTGAGAAACACAGACATGGCAGGTCAGAAGGATTCAGTCCCATCCCTCCTCCCACTGCCAGCCCCCTGCCCACGGTTGTACCTTAAAGCAGAGCTGGGGGTGCAAGTCCACATTCTCCAGGATATACCACTGTTGGGGAGATGGGAGTTAGTCAGGGAGAAGGTCCCTGGGCCCCGATCCTCCCACCTCAGTCCTGGAGGGAGGTGGCTGCCCTTACTCCTTCTGACTCCTTTGCTGTGGCATTGGGAAGGATTTTGCAGGGCGTGACTGGGTCCTGCCTCCAGCAGAGAGAGGCCTCCAGTTTCAGTGGGCAGCGGAGTGTCAGAGCCATGACCATCTGACTGTGCTGGCTGTAGTCAGTGAAGCGTATTGACTTCCAGAAGTCGGAGCCATCTGGAAGGTGGCAGGTCCAAGGATGAGGCCATAGCCCAGCTGTAGCCCCATCTCCCCACCCCCACTCCAGGGCACCAGGAAAAAATACCAAAATTCCAGGACAATTCCTGCTCACCGGTGCTTGGCAGCTGATCAAGCCCTCACTCTCCCTACCCACCTTTCTACCCAGCCTTCTTGCCTTTATCTTCCATCCCGGGTCTCCAAACTACTCAAAACTACTCCCCATGCTCAAATTCTGTGCAGGCTCCTCCCAGATTCTAAATGCCTCTTTCCTGACTCTTCTTTCTAAAGCCTGTCCATTTTCTGAGCTCAGCTCAGGTGTGGGCGCCTCTGAGAGCCTCTCTGCTCACAGCAGTGTCTAGCTTTGCGTTACTTGTATCTGAGTATCTTTCCCTCCTGAGGTCAGCACTGTGCACACAGCATTCTAGACAACACCAGCCACTTTCCTGTAGAATAGTTCCCTCAAGTCAACAGTTTGGGATTTTACTGATGAAGGAAGGGTGGCGGGGATGGAGGCGATCTGGGGATAACCCATGGCAGAGCTGGGAAGTGAGCCTAGGTCTGTAGTTGGTCCTCTTACACACCACTCCCTGGGTGACCCTCCTCCACTGGGCACTTAGGGAGTTCTTCTGCAGGTTGATGGCTAGACGCTGCTCGCCCTGCCCTCCCAAAAGAAATGCGCTCATGCAGTCTGGTCTCTGTCTTTGTCTCTGTCTGTCTGTCTGTCTCTCTGTCTGTCTGTCTCTCTATCTCTGTCTCTCTCTCTCTCTCTCTCTCTCTCACATACACACGCACACTCACACAGGGTGGGGGAGGGAGGGAGGAAGGGAGAGAGGAGAGAATGGATGAGAATCAGGATTAATACAGCACTCACAAGCTTCAGGCCAGCTCCGGAAGGGACACTTTTTGTGCCTCACAGTGTCCTCCTGCAGGTAGGAGGCCTGGGGAAACAAACGTAGAGAGCATCAAGAAAATGTCTTTTCCAGCATCATTAGTTCTGGCCCTAGCTCACTACGGTGAAGTACCCTGAGCTTAGACACTAATCAGGGAGCCCTGTGTAGTAAGGGAAGGGGTTAGGGCTCAAGAGCATAGGAAAGAGTGGCCAATAAGGCAGTCTCCTCTGGTCTCCACAGAGAACTATTCCCAGCAACAGGAAACTCCTCAGGGCCGCATCCCCCAATTTCCAGCTTCCCTGGCCCTCATCGTGGGCTTTCTCCAGGGCCCTGTGTTATTCCTCGTTCTCAGGGAATCCACCTGCTGTCATCTCTGACCCCACTGGAATTGTGCTCAGGAATTGTGTGATCTGTCTCTTTACAGGGCAAGGCACCACATACCTGGGTACCCAAGGGACTCTATCCTTCTCTCAGTATTCCTCTTCCCCTAATGATGCCCAAAACATCTTTATCTTAAGACTTACAAGGAGAGATGGAGGGCTACAATGGAGGGCTAGAGAGGGCATGGCTTTGAGAGGAATGCACAACCTTGGTTCTCAAGAACATCCAGGTAGGGCTGAGGTGGAACTGCCTAGGACCCTCACAGCCAAGCAGCACCAGTTTCCTAAGCATCCCTTGTCCTTTTGGAGTTTCTCTTTAGTGCTGTGGGGCCCGTTGTATCTCTCCGTCCACCCCGAGTCCTTTATAAATTGATTTACTGGAGATTGGCTAGGCAAGGAGCAATGGTTAACCCAAATCTCCTTCTTCTCACCTCTATGCACATGCAAGGCAGAAGGAATTCATAAGGCAGGTCTACAGTGTGGCCCCCAGACACAATTTTCTGTTGGTAAAACCACAAAGGAATAGAAAAAGAGGCATCTAAGACAAGGCATGGGTATTGTAGACAAAGTAGGAGGAAGCTAAGTCCTCAGACAATATACCTTATTTCCCTACTTTATCACGCTTACTTCTTTTTCATGGGCTCTTGGTTCTAGACTCTGGCCATTTGCTTGAGGTATTTAAGGAGGAGTAGGGGGAGGGGAAGGAATACGTAGTTCTGAGCAGCAGTTGTACGCCATGTAGGGTGTTACAAGCATCACCTCTACCAAGGCTAACATCACCTTGAAGTTAGAAGGTACAGCCACTGTAGACATGAACAGAGTTGAATACTCCAGAACATAGCTTCAGTCTTTGCGTGTGATGCCTAACTATGCACAGGGGCATCTGTGATGATTGGAGGTGAAGTGGGCTGCAGGACCTGGCTTGGGAGATTAGGGGATATAATTTTCTGAGGGCTAGACAAGAGAAGAGCGCCAAGACACAGGTGACCATTTTGTCAAATTATCAGGGGAACAACATTTCAAGGAAATAACAATGTTTTTGCTGTTGTTTTTCTCAAGGCAGGGGCTCATGTATCCCAAGCTGACCTCAGACTCATTGTATCTCCAAGGATAACCTTGAACTCCTGATCCTCCTACTTCTATCTCCCACCCCATTTGCACAATGCCAGAGATCATGCATGGTAGACAAGCACTCTACCATGGGAGTATGTACCATTCATTCCTTTCTGGTCTCTCTTCTCAAGTAACATAGCCCACACCTTTTCTGTCTAGTCAAATTAAAGTCTTAATACCTCATTTTATAAGTTTTGAGTAATTACTTTCTCTATCCAGGCCTTAGTCTCCTCCATTTGCTCAGGAATTGTCCGTCTCTCTGCTCAGGAAATGTGCGATCTGTCTCTTTACAGGACATGGCACTACATACCTGGGTATCAAAAGGACTACTCATGTCCTCACATTCCAGTGCCCACTGGTAACAAAGGCGTACGTTGGCCTCTGGGCCTGGAGGAATAGTCACCCGAATAGCCTGTACCTCAGGCAGCAAATCAAAGGAGAATTCAGGTCCTAGGGAGAAAGAAGACTTGGTGACCCTGGTTCAGGTAAGGCTGAAACCATATCCTGTCACCCATCATACCTACCTCCATGCTTTTGTGAACCTGCTCCAGGGAGATGTTCTATCCCTTCTGCAGCTGAAGGCTGGGTCCTTTTGGTACGTAGGCCTCTGTGGGAGATGGCTAGGAAGTGGGTGGAAATTCGATGGCTCTCCTGAGACAAGGAAGGGCTACCTAGTAGCTTCCTCTGCAAGTGGAGAATGAAGTGGTGTTAATACAGGAGCCAGGAAGTCTGCCTTCTAGTTCTGCCTTGGAACTTGAGAGACCGCAGGCAAATTTCTCAAGTTCTTTTGGCCTCAGTTTCCCTTACTGTGTAATGTTTACATTTTCAAACTCCCTTTTGTAGCTGGAGAACAAAGTAAGGGGCAAAAAAAAAAGAAAGGGGTTGGAACCATTGGGTAGAGCCATAAACTACAGCATACCTGGAAGGGTGATGGTGTCCAGTGCCTCCAACAGACTTCAAATTCATGAGAACTTTTAGATTTCCTCACCAAGAGAGGGAACCAGCCACACTGAAGGCCTACAGGAGGGAGACACACTTTGTATCTAGGTATTCATGGCCTCTGTCTTACCTGAGACTTGATCCAATATTGGATAGAAAGTCATTATAAATCTTGGAGTGCAATGACATCGAGCTTCTTTGGTGGCGGAAAAAAATATTAAGGCTCAGAGAACACAGAAGAGAGGATAGGAAGAATGCAGGAGTCAGAAGACGAGGAGGAATACTCTGAAGTCTTCTAGACACACCATGGCGGTTGTGCACAAGATCTGTGCAAGGTCAAGCCAGCAAGATCAGCCAATACCCAGTAGGCGGCCTGATTGGACTCAGTGAGTGATGAACAAGCAGAGGAAGGAGTGGTTTTATACTTGTATCAAGAGGCAGAGACAGGAATTTGAGGCCAGCCTGGTCTACACTGCAAGTTCCAGGTGAGTCAGGACTATACAGCGAGCCTCTGTCTCAAAAAGCGGAAAGATACATACGTGTGGAAAGATGAGTAAGCAGTTCAGAACACTCACTGTTCTTAGAGGACCCAGAATTGGTTCCTAGTACCCACATGGTGGCTCACAACCATCTCTAACTCCAGGGTCAGGGGGATGTGATTTCCATGGGCACCACATGCATGTAATATATACACACACATATATACACACAGGAAAACATTCCTGCACAAAGCTTAAATGCTTTTTTTAAAAGATATGATTGTGGGACAGGGTGGGTTTGATAAAAACAGATTGTATACATGTATGAGATTTTTAAATAATAAATACAAGGTATTTTGTTTCTTTTTAAATGTTTAGGTTTATTTATTTTATTTTACATGTATGAATGTTTTGTCTGCACGTGTGCATGTGCACTATGTTCATGCCTGGTGCCTACTGAGGTCAGAAGAAGACATTGGACTCCCTGGAACTATACAGTTAGAGATAAGTCACCATGTGAGTGCCTGGAATCCAATCTAGACCCACTGGAAGAGCACAAGTGTCTATAACAGTCGAGCCATCTTTCCAGCCCCAATAAGACATTTCAAAATAAATAAAACAATTTAAAAAATCTTAAGTTGAGAAAAAAGATACACACACACACCTCCCACAAAGGTAGGTATTCACTGTAGCATGATTTTGCCCCCCTGTGTTTCTGTGTGTAACTTTGGCTGTTCTGGAACTCACTCTACAGACCAGGTTAACCTTGAACTCAGAGATCCTCCTGCCTCTGCCTCCTGAGTGCTGGATTAAAGGCCTGTGCCACCATTGCCTGGCTGTAGCATGATTTCTTTCCTTTTTTTTTTTTTTTTTAATTTTCTTTTGAGGCAGGGTTTCTCAGTGTAACCGGCCTTGGCTGTTGTGGACTCTGCAGACTAAGCTAGCCACAAACTCACGCAGATTGGCTCACCTCTCTCTCCCAAGTGGTAGGTAGGGTTAAAGGCATGGTAGCATCATTTCTTTCTTTTTTTTTTTTTCTATTCTTTTTTTCAGAGCTGGGGATCGAACCCAGGGCCTTGCGCTTGCTAGGCAAGTGCTCTACCACTGAGCCAAATCCCCAACCCCGGTAGCATCATTTCTAATGATAAAAAATTTTAAACTAATGTTTTCTGATTTTATGTCTAATATTGTGTGTGTGTGTGTGTGTGTGTGTGTGTGTGTGTGTATGTGTGTGTGTGTGTGCCTGTGTATAGGTATGTGCGAATGAGTGCAGATGCTTGAAGAGGTCAGAAACATCGGGTTCCCTGGAGATGGAATTGTGAGCTGCCTGACATGGGTACTGAGAACTGAGCTCAAGTTTTCTGCAAGAGCATCGAGTGCTCTTAGTCGCCGAGCCAACTCTGTATCCCCTGATCAACTGCTAGTTTTAAAGGGTGTGTTCAGTGTACACCTAGTGAGGCAATGAAATGGCGGAGTAAAATGACCCCCACTTTACAGATGCAAAGTAACAATAGCAGGTCCACAGAACACACACTTTTAGGGATCGATCGGTACCCTTTGTGGAAATGGCACCTCCACAATGGTACAGCTGTCTCTTAAACGTTCGTGTGATGTGCCATTTTAGGATGCTCTAAGTCACTGTTGAGGTTAACAAGACAAAAACCTGTTCCAAAATGACCACTGGCACTGTGCCAGCCCAGGTATTGACCCGTTAACTGTCCCTAATTCATGCATCTACTGAGAATGGCTCAAAGCTACTTTTCGCACCTGAAGAACGTGACACCAGATGTCACAGGCACAAACAGCAGGACCAGTGCCAAGGCTTTGTGGCTAGGACAGTAGGGCAGGGGGTTTGAGCAGAACTTCCTGTGTTGGAGAAGGAAAGTTGGCACAGAGACACATGGCTGTAAGCCCACTGCTTAGGAGGCTGAGACAGGAGGATTAAAGGCTTTGGCATTAAATAGTGAGACCCGGTCTCAAGACAAAAACCAAAAGAGACTCTGTTTCTTAGGGTCAAAGGAGGGCCTTCCTACCCACTTCTGACTGGATTTAGGGCTAAGCTTTGGCATCTTTCGAATGTGATCTTGAGAAAGTTATCAGACCCACGTGCCTGACTGCTCATCCATCAAGTGAGCTTGCCTTAAATCACGTGTGTGGAGTCCCTGGAGATTAGCCATGTTGTTCATTTTATCCTCCCCAGTGCCTGGATGCAACGCAGCCCTCATCTTCTAGTTATTCCTCCCCCACTCCAGTGCTCAGAAGCCAAGGTCAGAGGCAGAGCCTAAGCATTTATAGAATCTGAGGACTCTAGTCAAGTCCTGAACTTTCCGACATCAACTACTCCCTGGGTTGTAACCAAGACTGCCAAGGATGACTCACTGGGTCCTGGAGCACAGTGGGGGGGAGGGGGGCACAGGGGAGCACAGGGGAGTACAGGGGGGAACAGGGGAGCACAGGGGGGCACAGGGGAGCACAGGGGAGTACAGGGGAGAGGAGCAGAATAGGAAGTAAGACTTACCAGCAAAATGCTTATCCTGAAGATACAGGGCCCAGAAGGGAAAAGAAAGGAGAGAGACATCATTAGAAGGGAGTCGAGTGAGGTGCATTCTCCTGAACTCTCCATCAAATCATCCAGTTCTGAGACCCTCAGCTCACAGTACATCCACTCTGCTGTTTTCCTCTCGGTTCCACCCTGCCAAGGACCTCAGCTCACCAGAACCTTAGCAATCCGTTCAAGACCACATAGAGGACTCACTGAAGTTGCCACTAGGGTACAGGATTTCAGAGGTAGGAAAGGGCAGGCAGGAGAAAGAAGGGGTTCTAGTCTGTGCTAAGCAAGTGCCCCTTCACCTAGCAGCAGGACCTTACCACACGGAAGGCCAGTAGACAGTGGCTGGTCCAACGTGGCAGGCAGGGGCAGGCAACCTGAGCAGACACAGCAAGGCAGATGAACAGTAGAGGTTGAGACAGGAGCAAGGCTGCCAGTCTGGGGCTCCCCATGAGCTTCTGGAGGATCAGGGAGCAGAGACCATGGCTTTCCTGTAGGGCCTGGCCCTGGAGCTGTGAGAAGCACACAGTACCAGCAGGCGCTCTCACTTAACCCTGCCCTAGATCCACCCTGCCCCGAAGCTCCTCCTTGATCCTAACCAGCAGGCTTGGTCACATTCCTTCTCCTGAGCCAGGGCACAGAAGAACACTTGCTTGTTCTGTAGAAAGCCTTACTGCCCTCCAGTCACAGGAGGCTTTTGGTGTGGCAGAGAGTTAACAGGAAAGGGACCTGCACATTGTCATGGAGGTGCACCCATTTCTTAACCACTCCTATACCCCAAATACAGCAGATCTGATACACATATTAGTACACTCTGCCACAGGCAGTTCCACATCCTCCACTTTGAGACATGAACCGTTACTCTCCATTTGTCTACATGGCATGCTGAGGATGAAGCATTCATCCTCATGTTGCATCAGCTGTTGAAGTAAAAAATGAGTAAACATTAGAAAGCAAATAAGCCTCCTGCATCCCCCACTTGTACTCCCCACCTGGCTCTCTTCCCACTAAAGCCCAGCCTTCCCTCTGCCCACTGGCCCTTTCCAGCTGTTGTTGACACCAGGTCAAAGGGGTCTCCAGCTCCGAGGACCACCTAACTTATATGGCTTGTTCAGGGAGCCCCAGAGCTGACAACTGAGCTCTGGAGCAGAGGGAGCAGCCCCACGCACTGACCTGGTTTCCTGTGGTTTCCGGTGCAGGAAAAAGGCTGACAAGGCTCCAGGCTTTGTGGGGACCCTCCCCATCATCTTACAGCTTCCTCTCGCTTATGGAGCCCTTGACCTGCATCAGCCCTCTCCTTGGCAACGTCCACGCTGGGAGGGAGGTTCAGGGCATGTCCACTGGGTCATGTCCTCCCTCCCTCCCTCCCTCCCTCCCTTCCTCCCTCCCTTCCTCCCTCCCTCCCTCCCTCCCTCCCTTTCTCCCTCCCTCACTCTGACAGGGATTCTCTGTGTAGTTCTGGATGTTCTGGAACTTACTCTATAGATCAGACTGGCCTTGAACTCAGAGATCCACCTCTGCCTCCCAAGTGTAGTGTTAGGTCTGAAGGCACACACCACCATTGCCCTGCTTGTCTCTGTTTTAAAATTAAATTTAAAAAAATGTTTGGGGCTGGAGAGATGGCTCAGCAGTTAAGAGCACTGACTGCTCTTCCAGAGGTCCTAAATTTAATTCCCAGCAACCACATGGTGGCTCACAACCATCTGTAACAGATTCTGGTGTATCTGAAGACAGCTACACTACACTAAATAAATAAAATATTTTTAAATGTGTGTGTGTGTGTGTGTGTGTGTGTGTGTGTGTGTGTGTGTTTATGCATGGGCAGGCAGATGTACTTGTCCATGCAGACTCAGGTGGAGGCCAGAGACTGACACCAGGGTGTCTTCCTGATTGGTTTCCAACTTGTTTTGAGACAGAACCTGTCACTGAACCTGGACCTTGCCGATTCAGCTAGGTTGATGAGCCAGCGAGCTCATGGGATCCACCTGCCTCCTGTCCTCAGTGCTGGAGCTACAGGTCCATTCTGCCAGGGCCTGGCATTGTGGGTGCTGGGATCAGAACTCTGGTCTTCATGCATAAGCAGCAAGCACTTTACACACGGAACCTTCTCACCCATCCCAATATTATTACCATCAAGACAGGGCTTCATGTATCCTAGGTTGGCCCCAAATTCTCTGTGTAGCCCAAAGATGTCCTTACAAGCCAGGTCCTCCTCCTCCACTTCCCAAGTGTTGAGATTACTGGTGTGAAGTCCTGTATCCAATTTCTTCAGTGCTGCAGACTGAATCCAGGATTACATGCTAGACAAGCACTCTACCAACGGAGCTTCTTAGCTCATACCTGCAGTCTCCAATCTTCCCGTTACCCTAAAAGTCGCCTCTCACTTTTGCATCTGTGGGGAGGGTAGCAAGATGAGAAGGCACAGGAAGGTAAGATGGCAGCATCATAACCAGAGCTTGATCCCCAGAACGCCTATGAGTTGTCCTCTGACCTCTACACGCATGTCACAGCATGCAAACAGAGAAATATAATTTTAAATTTTTCATTTATTGGGGCCGGGGCATGTAGCTCAACTGGTAGAATGCTTGACTAGCATGCACTGCAGTCCTTGATTTGCGATTCAGGGAGGTGACATTCAAGGTCATCCTCAGCTACACAGAGCATAATAGACCAGCCTTAGATACAGGAAACCCTATAAAGGCGGGGGGGGGGGCTAGCTAATGACTAGCAGAGTTTTTAATTAAAATTTTAATTAAAAATATGTATATGAACATTTTGTTTGCATGTGCATATGGGTGCCGTGTGTATGTTTGTGGGCTGTGTGTGTGTGTGTGTGTGTGTGTGTGTGTGTGTGTGTGTGTGTGTGTTGCCTGCAGAGGTCAGAAAAGGATGTCAGATCCATTGTAATTGGACTTTTGGATCGTTGTGAGCCATCATGTAGATGCTGGAACAGGACCTGAGTTGTCTGCAAGAGCAAGTGCCCTTATCCACAGGTCCAACTCTCCAGACAGTGGCTCTGGCCTGAAATCCCATGTACTTGAGAAGTTAAGGCAAAGAGATCACATATTGAATGCTTGTCTGATCCAGAGTGAGTTCAAGACAAGTCTGGGCAACTTAATGAGACTCTTATCTCAAAGTAAAGGTGTGTGTGTGTGTGTGTGTGTGTGTGTGTGTGTGTGTGTGTGTGTGTGTGAGAGAGAGAGAGAGAGAGAGACAGACAGACAGACAGACAGACAGACAGACAGAGAATGAATTAAATAAAAAGAGGCCATTGGGTGGTAGCAGCCCATGCTTTTAGTCCCAGCACTTGAGAAGAAGCAAAAGCGGGCAGATCTGAGTTCAAGGCCATCCTGGTCTACAGTGACAGCCAGAGGTACACAAAGAAATCCTGTCTCAGCAAACAAACATACAAAGAGGCCATGAGTTTAAGAGAAGAGGTGGGTGTAAGGGAGGAGCTGGAGAGAGGAAAGCGGGGGAGAATACTACAATTATAATTTCAGGAAATTATTATTTTGTCTTTGTTTTCCAAGACAGGGTCTCCCAATGCAGCTGGCTGTCCTGGAACTCACTATGTAGATCAGGCTGGCTTCAGACTCACAGAGATCTATCTGCTTCTGCCTCCCAAGTGCTGGGATTAAAGATATGAGCCCTACTCCCAACTATAAGATTATATTTCTAAAAGAAAGTAAAAGGAGGGCTGTGTCTAACAAGCACTTGCTCAGTGTATACAAGGCCCTGGTGTTTAAAGAGGAGAGTCCCGTTTGTTCTTCTCCAGTGCCTAGCAGTGACCATCAGGAAGCAGACGCGCCACAGCTAAATGAACATCAATTATGATACATTTCATTGACATAGCTTATCTGCTTCCAGTTCACAAAGAAACTGTAGTACTCGATCCCTCTAAACACCTGCGAGGCCGATACGTGGGAATAATTTGTTTAATTTCATAAGGAGAGAAATAAGGAAGCAGAAGGGAAAGTGATTTGGTCAAGGTCAAAGTCTGTAGCCCAGGAAGCTGCACTTGTGCGGGGGGTGGGGGCCCCCTCCCATCTGGCTGGCAGCCTGTAGTCTCTGGGCCTCACCTTCCTCTTTGAACCCACAGAGTCTGCTGACAGAGAAGCCTTATTCAGAGCCAACCTCTGCAGCCAAGTCAGTGAGAGCTAGAGAGCAGAAAAGGTGGTCATGCCTAGTGCCAAAATCCTTCCTCCAATTCTACCTTGTGCAAGTTCCTGGACACATGAAACTTTTTTAACTTTTAAGGTTCATTTTTTTAAAAAATATTTTAAAGATGTGTTTGTATTTCACGTGCAATGGTGTTTTGCCTGCATGTCTGTCTGTGTGAGGGTTATCAGGAGTTACAGACAGTTGTGAGCTGTCATGTGGGTCATTCCTCTGTAAGAGTCAGTGCTCTTAACCGCTGAGCCATCTCTCCAGTCCCGAGGTTGATTCTTTTTTAATGTATATGAATGTTTTACCTACATGTATATGTGTGTATATACATGTATATAACCATATGTCTGTGGTTAGTGTCCTTAGAGATCAAAAGAAGACATCCGATTGCCTGGAACTGGGGCTATAGGTTGTTATGAGTCACCATGTGGGTAGTAGGGATCAAACCCTGGCCCTCTGCTCTGATGCACTGAGCCAACCCTCCAGCCCTACCATGGGTTTCTAATGCCTGCCTGTGCGCTCTAGTCTGTAACACTCATCCTTGGCTCCCATGGCTTCTGACCTGACTTTCTTTTTTGGTTTGACAAGGGTATTTCTTCATTATTCTTCATTCTTCTCTACATGCTACACCTGACCACACTTTCCTCTCCCTCTACTCCTCCCAGTCATCTCTCATCTCCCCACTTCCCCAGATTCACCCCTCCATTTCCCTTCAAAAATCAACATGGCACAATTTTGTATGGTGTTTTCTGTAAGCTTGTGTTTTTCTTCCTGTCCCATGCTCCTGGAATAAGGACTCTGAGACTTAAATATATTTACAAATGCCCAGGCCAAAACTTTGCATGTTCTCCAACTAGCTCATAACCTAATATCCTGTTTATTCTAATCTGAGTTCTACCATGTGGCTGGTTACCTCTGCTCAGTTCTCATGCACTGTCCTCCTTGGAGTGCCGAGGTGGAGCTATCCCAGAATTCCTCTCTCTGTACCAGAATTTCTACCTCCCTATTTCTTGCTAATTTCTAAGCTAATAGGCCAACAGCATTTTTATTGACAGGTGAAACAACCATACATTTCCTAAAAGACTCCCTCTACAGCATAACAAGTTATGACAGGACTAGGTACAAACCCTCATATCAAGCCTGGATGAGGCAATCCAGCAGGAAGAAAAGGGTCCCAAGAGTAGATAAAAGAGTCAGGGGCACCCTCTACTCCCACTGTTAGGAGTCCCAGAAGGACACCACACTACACAACCATAAAGTACATACAGAGGACCTAGCTAAGACCCACACAGAGTCCATTATTGTCACTTCAGTTCCATGAACCTTGCTTAGTTGATTCTGTGGGCCATAGTCTGTGGTGTCCTTGACCCCTCTGGTTCCCACGATGCTGCCTCCCCTTTTCCGTGGTGTTTCCCCTGGCTCCACCTAGCGTTTGGCTGTGGATCTCTGTATCTGCACCCAAATCATCAGTTGCTGGGTGATGCCTCTCTGATGACGCTTGGGATAGACATGGATCTGAGTGTAGCAGAACGTCATTAGGAATCATCTCACTGATTTTTCTTCCAGCCATGTTTGGTTCTACCCTAGATCTCTGGGCTGTCCGGCCTCTGGTTCATAGACATACAGGCAGTGTCGGGCGTGGGCTTCCTCTCATGGACCAACTTATTCTGTGTCACCACTACCCCAACATACCTGGCAGGCAGGACAGATGGTAGGTTGAAGGTTTTGTGGCTGATGTCCCAATCCCACTACTGAAAAGCCTTGCCTGATACATGGTCAGTGCAGGATGATGTTGTCAGGCTCCGTAACTAGGAGTCTTTGCTAGGTCACTCTTGTAGATTTCAGAGTTTCTATCTAATAGGCTCCACATCACCCCCCAAACTCCAGTCATCTCTCCCAGTATTCTCTCCCTCCATCCCTACGCCCTGCTGATTCCTCTTGTTTCCATCCCCACCCACCCAAGTCCACTGGCAAAACATATTCTATTTTCCCTTCTCAGGGAGACCCACGCATGCCCCCTACCTTGAGCCTCCCTTGTTCCTTAGCCCCCTAGTGTGTGGGTCGTAGCATGGTTATCCTGTACTCTACAGCGGATATCCATTTATAAATGAGTCCATACCATGTTCGTCTTTCTGGGTCTGGGCTACCTCATTCAGGATGGTCTTTTGTAGTTCCATCCATTTCCCTCAAATTTCATGACATCATTGTTTTTAACAGCGCAGTTAACACTCCATTGTGTAAATTCACCATATTCTCTTTATCCATTCTTCGGTTGATGGACATCTAGGTTGTTTCCAGTTTCTGGTTATTATGAATAAAGCTTCTATGAATAAAGTTTCTATGAGAGAGGGGCAAGCAGCCAGACCGGGAAAGAACACAGAAACAGAAAGGAGTCTAATCACAGTGAGTGGTGGATGGGTGGGCATAGTTCTAGGAGAGGAGATTGGCAACTGTCAACAGGGAGAGTTAGAACTTAGGTAGCTGGAATGGAGGCAATGGGGTGAAGGCAGCAGGGTGTCAGCATCAAAGCCTTGTGCTCTTAGGTGTCTGAAGCAGCTGGCCAAGACTTCATGCCCTAATGACCTTTATTTGGGAACCAAGCCAGGGGCTCAGGAAGTTTTGGCAAGTCCTGAAGCATGCACGCTTGGTGAGAGTATACTATTGGACGGGAGGGGAGGGCGGGGGGGGGGGAATTGGCAGCCATTTTTCTTGTCAGTCTTTCCTACGCATGGACTTGAATGGGACATGAGTAGCAGCTACAGGATCTTCCTGTAGTGGCCACTTCCTAAGGTCTGCTGGCTCTGTACCTGCTGTCAGGGCACTGGCCAGGACAACATGAATCAAGAATTCGAAGTATACTTTATGTTCTTTTAGAAGGAATCAACTTCCAGCATTCTAAGAAATCATTCTTAGCTAGACATAATGATAAATACCTATGTGACAGAGGCAGGAGGATTCTATAAAGAGAACCTGAGAGAAGGAAGGAGAGGAAAGGAGGGGAGAGAAGGAAAGAAGGAAAGGGAAACTATTCCCAAAGCAGGTACACTCCCAATCTGAGAGGCAAGCACAGCACTGCTCATCAAGGAAAGGCATCTTGATATGTAGACCTCTGTGTTGCAGGGAGTTCATTCACATTTCTTTCAGCCTCACAGCCATGGGAGAGTCCACGATGCCCATGTCTCTCATCAAAAACAGGCTCAGCTGGAAGTGGAAACAGCCCTAATCCCAGCACTACAGAAGCCCAGGACTGCTGAGTATAAGGACAGTCTGAGCTAGTGTCAAACGGAGGGCAGACTCTAAGAATGTGGCTGAGTTGATGGAGCACTTGCCTAATAAGTATGAGGCTCTACTTAGTTCCTAGGATGGCAATAAAATGTAATAAAACCAACAAAGATAGTAAAATATCTAGCTAGAATCTCAGCCTAATTCCTGGTAGCACAAGCCTTTCTCGGGTCTAGGGCATCTCTCAGGAGTCTCCCCAACTCCTTCACTCTCCTGTCTTGCTTGTAAAGATCAGACAACCACCACTTATGTCACCGTAGAGTCCATAAAATGCCTTCACAAGGTCCGGAGGATGCTGCAGCGGGTAGGTTACTGGCTGCTCTTCTAGAAGATTTGGGTTTAGTTCCCAGCACCCACATGGTGGTTCTCTAACTCCAACCTCAGCGGATACAATGCCCTTTTCTGGCTTTTTCAGGAACCCAAGTGGTACACAAACATACATGCTGGCAAAACACCTATGCATAGAAAAGTAAATTTTAAAATTTTAAAAACTTTGTAGAAAGCCTTCACAATACAGCTATTGGAGCTTTAGAGCAACCTGTGTGACAGGTGGCTGCTCTTAGCCCTGTGGTTGATACTTTAATTCATACTTTAATCAACCTTGTTTTTAGAGATTGGTTTCAATTATGTAGCTCAGGCTGACCAAAGTCACAGTATTCCTCTTGCCTCAGCCTTCCATGGGTCACCTAACCAAAACACCGTTCTTCTGACTACATCAAGAGGAGGCCTCATTTGTGAACACCACAACCATGAGGCAGGAAAAAATTGATAGAAAGAAGCTAGAAAATCACAAGTCCAGGCACAAAACTAACATAAACTGACAGCTACTTTTAAATTGTTGACAAGTTTCATAATTGGTTTTCAAGGTATTCAAAGACTATATATAAAACCCCATTTTAATGACCAAAAATAGTTTTTAGCGCTTTGACTAATAATTTGCACCCCAGTTTTAACAAATGTTTGCATCTCAGTTGAGAATTAGCAGTGTGTGCCTCAGCTGAGCTCAGGGCAAACTCCCTTGTCCATGGCCTTCCATGTACTTCTTCCTGCATCGGTCCAGTTGTGTTCTCTGTGAAATAGACTTTGGCCTCTAAAAGGACATGTTAATCTGTTCAGTAAGCTCAGAGTGAACACTAATGTGCGGAGTACTGAGCAAGGGAATGGAAGACATATGAACTAGTAATTCTGTAAGCCAGGCATGACGCTCATGCCTGTAATCCCAGCACTTAGAAAGGAGACAAAAGTATCAGAGGTTCAAAGTCACCTCCAGCTGTATAGTTTAAGGTCATTGTGGGCTATGCTCCTAATAAGTAGGCAAGTGAACCATGGACAGAGCGCTAACAGAGATCTTCTTACTTTGCCTTGTTATCAGTCAGCGGGAACTAATATAGTCCCTACAAGCAGATTCTTTTTTTTTTTTTTTTTTTTTGGTTCTTTTTTTTTTCGGAGCTGGGGTCCGAACCCAGGGCCTTGCGCTTCCTAGGTAAGCGCTCTACCACTGAGCTAAATCCCCAGCCCCCAGATTCTTTTTTTTAAAAATATTTATTTATTTTATTTATATGAACACTGTAGTTCTCTTCAGACACTCGAGAAGAGAGCATCCCATTACAGATGGTTGTGAGCCACCATGTGGTTGCTGGGATTTGAACTCAGGACCTCTGGAAGAGCAGTCAGTGCTCTTAACCGCTGAGCCATCTCTCCAGCCCACAAGCAGATTCTTAAAAACTATGTTGGGTACTATTGTACGGTTTTAGACAGATAGAGGACTAAACTTTTGATCCTATATTAGGCAGGCAAAGCAAGAGTTTGTGTGTTTGTGCTCAGTCTGTTCTACACAGTGGGATCCAGGACAGCCAGGGATAAATTGTGTTATTTTCTGTATATGTGTATCTTCCTGCAAGTTTGTCTTAATATCTCATGCCCATCAGGTATCTTCAGAGGCAGGAAGAGGGCATCAAATCCCTTGGGATAGTAGTTACAAATGGTTTTGAGCCACCATATGGTGCTGAGAACCAAACCTGGGTCCTTTGCAAAAGCAGCCAGTGCTCTTAAGTCCCTGAACCACCCCTCCAGTGCCCCTCACCCCAGGGTAGTTCTTACCTAACTAAAAGCTAGAAGGCTACAGCTGACTGAGACCCTTACCCTGGCTCCCATCTCCACTGGCAGTCCCACAGTTCTCAGGAAACATCTAAGGGGTTGGGGATTTAGCTCAGTGGTAGAGCGCTTGCCTAGCAAGCGCAAGGCCCTGGGTTCGGTCCCCAGCTCCGAAAAAAAGAAAAAAAAAATCTATTGCCTCTCAAACAATACAACTCTAAAAATCAACCAAATCTCCAACACAAGGCACAGGACAGTCTTAACTTTATTGAGGTTCTTGATTTAAAATGGTTTGCAGTAAACAGAACAGCCTGTAGGGGAGCAGCTTCCCAAATGTTGCCTGCCCTGTGACCTACGGGTTGAAGTCCACTTGACATATGGATTATTCCAGATTTCTTTTTGTAATTGGTGGTGAGGAGGTGATGCACGGAAGTAGGGAGTATGACCAAGAGAAGGCAAGGTAAGGCTCAGTCTGCAAAACCCAAACTCTAGAGGGCCTCAAGTTCAACCAGTTAAAGCGTTTCACAGCCACTGGTTACCCCGCTGTAGCTAGTCAAGAATAAATTAAATACTACAGCTTTGCCGCCTCAGCAGATGGTGAGAGAGAACTCTAGGCCAAGCTTTGAGCCTAGAGTGCACTGGGTGTCAACATCACAGATGCCAGTCTGTGGAGATTCTGAACAGCCCCCTCCACCTGCTCAGTGGGAGCCCTAGGTTCTACCCCCATAGCAGTTCATCAAGCAGGCTTCATCATTTACGTTTCTTCTCCTGTGTGCTGGTGAACCAAGAGTCTAGGAGTTTCTTGCTGTAGTAGAGTTGCCAGGCATGAACTTGGACTGCCAGTACCAACACCAGGTACATGACAGAGACGGCGGAAAAACCGAACAGGAAGCGATAGGCCTTGCCATGGCGGTAGAGCTGCTGTGCCGCAGGGAACATCTCCATGCTGCCATAAATGAGGGGAGCGATGGAGAAGAGCCCCATGCTGATCATAGAGAGCACCAGGTAGCTAATGTTGTTTCGAGGGAAGGAGAGAAGACCCAAGACAGAGGGCACAATGCTCAACAAATACGGATATTCCCACTGATAGGGCATGGCCACCTGGTCATGTGACAAGAGCCTCAGGTGTCCCACACTCATCTTGGCAACCAACAGCAGCCATATGACGAGATGCACGTAGATCAGCTTCTTGATTTCGTACTTGAGGGTCACACTGTAAGGCAGAGCAAAGGGAGAGGCAATTTTCATTTAAAGTGCTCTGACCACCAACTGTATTCCTGCCATGTGTATAGGACACACAGACACAATGTGAATGACACAGCCTCTGACAGGCTGGGTACAAGGGATGGAGAAGAAAATAATTAGGAAATGAAATATAAAGCTCAAGTAAATACTTATAAGCCCAAGATATCCTAGGGAGTAAACAATGTAAAATCACTTCCCTGCCTCTTGGCTAAGATCAAGTGTAATATCTGTTCTTATCAGTTTAATATCTGATATGTCCTCTATCCGAGGACAATATAGTAAATGGGTTTTTGGAACTAGGGGCTGGAATACAAGCTTGCTCCATCCACTCCATGCACTGACCTGGTACTGCAGTATCTCCAGGAATGGTGTACCCCTCCAGGGAATAATGTTGGTTAAATAAAAGGCTTAAAATGAAGGGAACAACCAACAACAAAAAGAACAAACAACAATGGAGTATAGGATGGAATGCCAGAGAAAGCTATCTATGTAAAGGAGAAAGCTACTTCAGCTTCCAGATGAAGGAAATCGAGGCAAAAACACGCAATTTATGTATTTGTCTTTCAAGAACTCAAGTGGCAAGACACATGGGAGAGGCAGTAACAGATTAACTTCAAAGTCTATTCGAGTACACTTCAAGACTGAGGAACAGCAGTGGCACCTGCAAGGCTGAGGCAGGAGATGCCAAATTAGAGGTTGGCCTGAACCACATAACAAGACACCATTTCACCGAGCCATGACAATTCTCACCAGTGGTTGAAATGACAGCATTGCATCACAGAAACAAAGGTGAGGAGGCCTTGAGGCAACAAGGAGCACAGTTCAGGCTCCCCATATTTCTCCAGCTACAGCTGTCATGTGAAATAGCTGTCTTAATTCCCTAGGTCTCACTCGTATCCTCAGTCTCAAGAGCAAGGTGTCTCCTCTAGCTAGGTATGCAGTGACAACGAGACCTTGGGTTAGGAGTTCCCCAATAGGAAGGGCCTAAAGTTGAGAAAGAAGGGTCCAAAGAGCTTGTCATTCTTCTGTACAGACAGAGGCAAAGAACCAGCTGAAAGATTCAATGGATTTAAGGAAAAAAATTAATTCATCTTAGGAAATGTGGGAGGTAAGGCAAAAAAAAAAAAAAAAAAAAATTTACTCTGTCATTCAAGCTCCTTCAAGGCAGGATCCAGTTTGGCTTTTTCTCTTTAAAAAGTTTATGTGTATGTGTGCACCACATCTGCACCAATGCTGTCAGAGGTCAGAAGAAGGCATCAGAAGCCCTGGAACTGGAGTTACAGAAGGTTGTAAGCCTTCTGATGTGAGTGCTAGGAACTGAATTTAGGTCCTCTGACAGAACAGCAAGTACTCTTAGTTACTATATGTGGGTTCTTAGGAAGAATTTGGTTTTTTCACCCATAATACATAAAACATTTGATCACGTGAAGATATTTGGGAAACTTTACTTAACATATACTTATTGTAATTGTTCACTTAAAGTAAAATAGAATGTAACCACGTTGTGATTCTTGTGCCGCTTGGAAGATTTTGCTAGGATGTATAGGCTGTGGTGAGTTGCTGGAGATTTGCTTCATCTACCGAATGTATGAATGTGTATGTATAGATGTAAAGATACCAAGCATGGGAGTGTGTGCCTGCTGTATTTCATTGCCGAACCCACGTTCCCACCTTGGATCACAGAACACACTGTCAGAGCTGGCCTCAAGACAATTAACTCAATCCTATGTGCACAATAAGCCTAAGACATGACTACATTGAAACTTTGTAAAGTATTTGTGACATCTTCCATAAAGATGGGGTCTACAGGTGGTGGTGACACTTGCCTTTAATCCTATCACTTTGGAGACAGAGGGGATGGGGAAGGGGAAGGAGGGAGGGAGGGATGAAGGGAGGGAAGGAAGGAAAGAAAGAAAGGGGTCTACAGATTGATAACCTCCTGATAACAGTATGGTATCTGGTATGGTCTTAGCCACACAGTGCAAAGGTTACAAGGAAACAAGTTATACCTCTCTCCCTCTGAAGAGACAACGTGTGTGATTAACATTCCTGGTTCTCCTAGTGCTTAAGATTTTAAAAAACAAAACCTTTATTGAAAAGTATAACATAAAACCAAATAACAAGGTCTAGTTTTGAAAACTGGCACAGCCTCAGTGTCTAACACAATACATGATGATGGATAGCCAGTAAGGACTTATCAAACAAATAAAAGGATGTAAAAAATCCCCTTATATGGACATATTCCTAAAACTCAGGTTGGACAGGGCCACCTTTTACCATCCACACTCACCCAAACAGCCCCAAGTTTAGCAGCTACCATGTGTTAGTTCCCATGCTGGGCCTTTACACACCAAAACCTAAAAGATATGAGATTTTTTTTTTCTCCCTCTGAAGATGTTAAAATGGAGAGTCCAATTAGAAATAGCCTGCTGGGGGCTGGGGATTTAGCTCAGTGGTAGAGCACTTACCAAGGAAGCGCAAGGCCCTGGGTTCGGTCCCCAGCTCCGAAAAAAAGAACCAAAAAAAAAAAAAAAAAAAAAAAAAAAAAGAAATAGCCTGCAGGAGAGAGGGGGTCTCCATGGAGGGGGATCTGGACTACATACCAAGACTCTAGTTTACAAAATCACTTCTGATCTGTAGTTAGAAAGATGGCTTGCCATCCTTCTGTGTTTGGTTCTCAACATCAACCTCGGGTGGGCTCAAAACTCCATGTGTAATTGTAACTCCAGTTCCAACACCCTCTACTGGGTTCTTCGAGCAGTTGCTCTCATATGCACAAATACATACATACACATACACATACACACATACACACATACACACATACACACATACACACACACACACACACACACACACACACACACACACGAAATTAAAAATAAGAATCTTCTTTAAAAACCTTAAGTAGTGGACTGGAGAGGTGGCTCAGCGGTTAAGATCACTGACTGCCCTTCCAAAGGTCCTGAGTTCAATTCCCAGCAATCACATGGTGGCTCACAACCATCTATAATGGGGACCCGATGTCCTCCTCTGGTGTGTCTGAAGACAGCGACAGGGTACTCACATACATGAAATAAATCTTTAAAAAAAAAAAAAAGTTAGGTAGTTTTCTGGCCAAGTTCATTCCTGAAAACCCAGCAGCACTCAGGAGGCTAAGGGGAAGGATGTGAGTTCGAGGCCAGCCTGAACTCTACTGTGGAACCTTTTTTTCGACTTGAAAAAGCAAAGTGGTGTCCCCCAAGGTCACCGAGAGGGTCCAACACGGAACCATGTGCCTGTGCAAGCTGGATCCCCTCAAAACACAAGGCGAACCAAGGCGGGCCAACCGGGCTTTCCCAGCCTGGAAATAAAACAGAGTTCGCTAGAGCAGGGACCTGACGGGTGCACGACAACTGGCTGGAGTGCGACAGCTTGAGGACCACTGATGTTGCTTCCCAGAACCTGCAGGCTCCGCCGGGAAAGGCCTCGGTACGGCTGTCTCACCTCGTACCTCATTTGGTAGTGCATGGCGACTCGTTCCCGGTGCTGAAAGTCGCTGCCGTCGGTGCCGGCCGCTCGTGGGCCTGCCCGAGACGCCATCGTGAAGAACCTAAGGCCCTAACGCCGACCCTCTGGCTCACACCTAGCCAGGCTCCCAGAGAACCGCTTTCCTGCCTCCTCCTCTCCGCTTCCACCACACGGCCTGCAGCTCTGGGAGCACTTCCGGTCTCTCTAGCCCTGGAGGACTGACTCTGTGGTTTCTTCGCGCATGCGTTCTTGGTCTTTCGGATGTTCTTGCATCTCCCAGAGTAGAGCGAGTGCAGAATTAACTTAGTCCCTAGAAATATCTCGCGGGTCTACCCGAGATGCCATCGTGCGGAATCGAACCCCTTGCCGCTAATGCCGATCAGCCATGCCCCCAAGCAAACCCCCTTTAACTTCATTATAAAGCATTTCAAAAATTACTTGTGTATGGGTGTTTTGTCGGTGCACCACGTGTGTTTTTTTTTGTGCCCGCAGAGACTGGAAGAGGACGTAGGATAGTCTTGTTAGCTATAATGTGAGTGCTGGGATTTGAACCTAGATCTATTAGGCTTTTTTTTTTCTTTTTTTCGAAGCTGGGGACAGAACCCAGGGCCTTGCGCTTGCTAGGCAAGCGCTCTACCACTGAGCTAAATCCCCAACCCCTATTAGGCTCTTAACTGCTGGCCCAGACCCTAAGTTTTTTGTTTTTTTGTTTTTTTTTTTTTTTCCTTTGAGACAGGGTTTCATGTGCCGCATGCTGGCTTCGAACTCTTGACAGTCTTTTTGCTTCAATCTCCCAAGGCATGATTATAGTATTAAGCCATGCCTAGCTCGACTTGGCATCTTTGACCAATTGCTCAGTGACTTGTTGCACACTTAACACTTCCTGAAGCTGCACACAACCTTCGGGTTAGGATCCGGAGCAAAGACGTTATATACCTAAAAGTACAGGGCGGTCAATGTTGAGAGGCAACATTCAGAGGCTGAGGCAGTAAAGAGGCATCTCTTCCTCCCTGCACTGTTATCCACAGTTTGAGACCCTGGGGCCTTAAGCTAACTGGAACAAAGATGGCGGTGAACATTTATAATCTCCCCAACTTGAAAGGTGGAGGAAGGAAGAGGAGGAGTTCCTCCTCGGTTACATAGGAAGTTGGAGGCCAGCCTTGCCTATGTTGAACGTTGTCAATGAATGAATGAATGAAGGAAGGAAGGAATGAATGAATTGAACATTGTCAATAAATGAAATAAACAAACAAACAAATAAATAGCTGGAGAGAGATGGCTCAGTGTTAAGAGCACCTGCTGTTCTTGCAAAGAACCCACCCAGATTGTTTGTTTTATTGAGAGAGGACCTCACTATGTCCTGGAATTCACTATGTGGGCCAGCCAGTCTTGAACTCACAGAGTATTCTTCATGCCCGATGTGTTTGTTTCTGAGCACCAAATGCGTGTCTGGTGCCAGAGGAAGCCAGGAAAGGGCGTCAAATCCCCAAATGCCCTGGAACTGGAGCTCTTGTTGGGAACTACCATGTAGGCTCTGGAAATCCAACTCAGATCCCTTTCAAGAACCACTCTTAACCTCTTAGCCTTCGACCCTTTAGGGTTTGGCTCCTAACATCCACAGCTCACAACTGACTGAAACTCCAGTTCCAGAGTCTCTGGCACCCTCTTCTGGCCTAGGTGGGCACTGCATACATATGGTACACAGACCTATACCCAGGCCAAATACCCATAACACACCCAAGATTTTTTAAATTAATTTTTTAAGACAAACCAATGGCTGTACTGCATAGGAGTGTATGCCTGTGGTCACCGCCCTTGGGAAGTTGAAGTATGAGTTTGAGGTCAGTCTTATCTAATTGCCGTATGGAGAATGGGCTGGAGGGCATAAAGATGAAGTCTATGTCAGCAGCAGAAACAAGAAATAATCCACTGGCTTGAGAGCTGAACTCAGCCTTGCTGGGGTCCAGCCTCGACACAGGATCAGAGTTCTCAACTGGAAGCAGCGATATCTGGAAGGCGCATAATAAATATACACAGACTACTCTGGGTACAGTTTCTCTCTCTCTCTCTCTCTCTCTCTCTCTCTCTCTCTCTCTCTCTCTCTCCTCTTTCTTTCTTGCTCGCTCGCCTGCAGCTTGAGGCTGCACACACTCTGCATTCTCTTCCACACTCTGCTTTTCTTCTTTGCACTTTTCGTTTCTCGAACTCACACTCACGTACACCTCTGTTCATTACCCTTTCATTCTCACACACACTCTTCATACACACCTCACACATATCTCACACACACCACATGTACTGTCCTCTCACTCACACACATAATCTTCATACACACCTCACATTCTCTCTTCACATGCTCTTCTCATGCTCTCTCTCTCTCTCTCTCTCTCTCACACACACACACACACACACACACACAATCTCATGAACACTTCATTCTCTCTCCACTCACTTTCCACTTGTTCCTTACACGCACACACACGCTCACACACGCTCACACATGCTCACACACGCTCACACATGCTCACACATGCTCTCTCACTCACTCTCTCATTTGCTCCCTCATTTGCTCTCTAGCCTTTCTCTTGCTCCAGTCTTTTATTGATTCTCCAAAAGCAGGTAGAAAAAAGACACTGTATAATCATTGCCAAATCAGACTCAAAAGAATAAGCACATCCCACAAAGAATTAAGAACTATAATTGTTTCCCCAAAGTTTCAAACTTCCCACATTCCCAGGCCTGTGACCAAAATAATAATAATTGCAAACTTATCATTATTTAAACTTTAACTTTTGACTTATTATACTTCAGAGCTCTGAGGTCAGCTGCTTGCATTTTCTAAAGCTCTAAAGATAAGTGACATAGGCAAAGCCGCCAGGCAGAAAGAATCAAGTTAACCCTTAACTCAGTGGTTCTGCTAGCTTTCTGTTCCTTGCACACAATGACTCTCATAAGAGTCCCAGTGTTTTGACTTAGTTTACTAGTATATAATTTTATGTATTCTATACTTCCTTATCCAGGAACCACTCTCAGGTGTTATATAAAACTTAATTCCTAGTTTCAATAACATTTTCTTTTCTTAGGGTCCCAATGTTGACTCTAATTCATTTTCTAATAATTTCTTCAAAGTTTCTTTGCAAGTCAAGCATTAATCTGGAGCTACTATTGTGCAGTTTTTACATTGTTTCCAAGATGAGAACACACAGCATGCACCTGGGTCATTAGGGCTGTGCTGTGCCCCTGTGCCTCAGTTTCCAATTGTTTAAGAATCATAACATCAAGGAACATCTAGTTTCACAGAATTCACCAGAGCAGAAGGAGAAAGAAGTAGGAAAGTCAGATATAATAGAATAATTATGCACACCAAGGCCAAATGAAAGGCAGTCACGCACAAATGAAATCTATGCAGCCGTTGTCCAGGGCTAAGGTTAGGAGAAATGGGAACAACCAGTTTTTACAAAAAACTGCTGCAGGCTACTGAGATGTCTCCATCCCGGCCTTCTGCAGGCAGCCTCTTATTTCAGATGGCAGGTGCCCTGGAGGGGTGTGTGTCCTGCTTCTCAGGGTCCTAGAGGCCACCCCTTTTTTTTTTTTTTTTTTTTAACAAGAAGGGCTGTGGACTTCTGAGATGTCTCCATCCCAGCCTACTGCTGGCAGTCCCTGTCATCGTATGCTGTCCCCAGCACAGCCTGAGCCTCCTCACCTTCAGAGTCTATGCAGCACTCCAAAAGAACTCACATCACAAAAATTACGTGAAGGTCGATAAGCTTTCAGTTTACTCAGTTCCTGGGGGAGATAAATGTAAGGAGAGTCCAAGGACTCAACTTGAAGAAGCCATCTCACAACTCTAGCATCATTGTGAGCCATATACAAGTTGTTGTCAGGAAACATGCTCCCAAACTAAACCCCAAGGTGGAAACCTACATCTGGTGGGGATTAGACAACTTTGTGCATCCCCAAAATGCCTCCTGGATTCCTGGATTTCCCCCAAGACTCATTGTTATTGGTTTTGCTGGGTTTGTTGAACTCACTTTTGCTAGAGGTTCAAAAATAAAGAAGCTGGTGTATACTCTTTTTTTTTTTTAATTTTGTGGGATTAGGCGTCTCTATCTGTTATCCATGAAAAGCCTTCATCTTTGCTCAGGTCAGTGGGAGAAGTTATATGGCGGGGGATTACGAGGGTGCATAGTTGTAGATTTGTGAAAGGACGAATTTCAGAAGCCAGCAAATGCAAAGAATTTACCTGGAAATAGATAGAAAACTCCATGCTTTGCCCATTTAAGTCAGTTATAGGCAAACATTGGGAGCTCCAGATGGTAAATCAGTATTTCTACAGACAAAGAGCAGAGTCAGCATTGGATATAGTAAGCTAGCTTTCTTCTTCAGGAAAAACAAGACTAAGCCTTTTTTACTATTTTGGGTGATGGCATAGTACAAGCCAACTACTCTGGAATCCTTCCATGAAAATAAAATACAGGCCTTAGAACTCCTCCTTCTCAGATCATTATTTAGGTACATAATTAAAATCTGGATTCAAACAAGAAATAAAATAAGATAATAACATAAAATGAATAAATAGTAAGGATGGAGATTCTCACTATTTTTCCAATTTTTCCAACATTTATTAATTCAAAACAAAAAGCAAATTTCTTAAAACAAGTATCAGGGTCTGGATGAGATGTCCCAGCTGTTAGGAGCATTAGCCCTTCTTGCAGACAACCAGAGCACCATTCCTGTCACCGTAGTTCACACCATCTATAACCCCAGTTCCAGGGGATTTGATGGCTTCTTCTGGCATCCTCCTCTGACACTAGACGTACCTCTGGTGCACAGACATACATGCAGGGCTAGCCTGGTCTACATAGTACAGCCAGAGTTACATAATGAGACCCTGTCTCAACAAAATAGTATAACCTGGGCCCTTTGCAACAACAGCAGATGCTCTTAAACACTGAGCCATCTCTCCAGCCCTGTATTTGGTGGGGGGGTGGGTCCTATACGTGGTTTAAAATTGCAATTCTATTTCTGTGATAATATCATCTCATATGTTCAAACATAATTTGTACTTCTTTGGTTTGTGTTTTTATTCATTCTTCATATTTCTATCCTGTTGTTTGTTTTCTGAACATATGTAGATTGGGGGAAAAGGAGAGAGAGGGAGGAAGGTTGGGGAGAGTTAGAATCTCATGATGCTCTTCAAGTTGGCCTCACTTCCTGTTTTGATTCTCTTTAGCCTCCCAAAGATTGGAACTAAGGCATGTGCCACTGTACTTAGCTTCTTGGGTCTTTGATTTTGCTCATAGTATCATAAAGTTAGCATGAAGAATATACACACGCACCAGTGTGTGCATGTGTGCCTGTGTGTATACATGTGTGTGGATAGCTGTGGAAGCCCAAGAAGAGGTTGGAGCTAGACTTACAAATGGTCATAAGCTGCCTTCAGTTGGTGCTGAGAACCCTACTCCAGTTCTCTGGAAGAGCAGCAATTGCTGACCCATCTCTCTGTCCCAGTGAAGAACAGTTGAATGTATCAAGCTTTTAAAATGTGATTTATTATTTTGTTAATGTTTTGCTTGTATATATACACGTGCACCATGTGGATGCCTGGTACCCAAAGAGGACAGAAGAAGGTGTCAGATCCAATGGAACTGGAATTACAGACAGTTGTGAACCACTATGTGGTGGGTGCTACGAACCAAAACTAAGTCCTCTGTAAAGCAACCCTGTTTTAACTGTGAGTGATTGCATCTCTCTCTCTCTCTCTCTCTCTCTCTCTCTCTCTCTCTCTCTCTCTCTCTCTCCCCCTTCCTTTCTTCTCTTCCCTTCCTTTCCTTCCCTTTCCCTTCCTCCTCCTTCCCCTTCCCTCCCCCTTGCCCCCTCCCCCTCCCTCTTTCTTTCTTTCTTTCTTTCTTTCTTCCTTCCTTCCTTCCTTCCTTCCTTCCTTCCTTCCTTCCTTCCTTCCTTCTCTTTGTAGAGCTACAGGGTCTCTCTACATAACTCTGGAACTCAAGTCTGTAGACTGAGCTAGGCCTTTACTCCCAGAGATCCCCCTGCCTCTGCCTTCCAGGCACTGGGATTAATGAGCCCTTCCATGTTTATAATTCACTGTTGTCCCTTCAGCTGAGTTACAGCCACAGTGCTTCTCTATCCTAAAGCGTCTTGAGAGGTCTTCCCACGGTGCACTTGGTGCTTTCCCTCCCCTACGTGAGTTCCAAAGGCAGGGACCAGAGCTGAGACCCAAGTGCCTGATGGTATGTGAACATACAAGGAATATTTATTGACAGATTAATGTCAAAGAGACCCAAAGGGTCTTCACGCAAAGCACTCGGACGTATCCCCTTGGGCTGGTGGTTCATGCAGGAAGTCTGGTTTTCTGCTTTTTTTTCTCTTTAACCTCTGGGCCTCCTGTGATAAACATAATGTGCCAGCCTCCCTGAGTCAGCCTCTGGCCTATCTATCAAGAGACAGCAAGTACACATAGAACGGTTAATAAAGGTTTGGGGTGTGAATGTGAAAGGGAGGGGCCTGACCCTTTGCCTAGAACTTCCTTGTGGAACTACTCCATTTGGACTTTTTCCTGGCTCTGCTGTCTGTCTGAGGGTTGATCTATTCATGTTCCAATCTCAAATCTATTGCACCACATCTTTTCCTTTTTTTTTTTTTTTTTTGAGACAGGGTCTCATGTAACCCATGCTAGCCCAAAACTCACTTACTCTGTAGATGAGATGATCTTAATCCCCCTGCCTCTACCACAGGCCTATGTGACTTTCTTTGTGCTCTGATGACATCGTTTCCCCCATTCCCCTCAGGAAAGTCGATTGTCTTCTCACCTGTTGGGATACAGCTCTTCTCACCTCTCTGGGTCCATAGACCATTCAGTTCTCCAGACATTTGTTTTCCTACCACATTGGCTTTGTTGTTGTTTGTTTATGGGGTTTTTAATTTTTAACTTTTATACTAATTTATATAATATGTGTGACATATACGCACAGGACTTGTCAGTCAGACCCGTGAGTCAGAAGATGACTCATGGAGTAAGTTCTATCCATTGTGTAGGTCCCAGTGATTGAATTCATTGAGTTTGTAAACACTCAAGAAGCAATTTTAATGGCCCTCATACTGTTTTGAAAGTCAAGGTCTCTGAGGTGGTTTGAATTTGCTTGGCCCAGGGAGTGGCACTATTAGGAGGTGTGGCCTTATTGGAAGAAGTGTGTCACTGTGGGCTTGGGCTTAAGACCCTCATCCTAGCTGCCTGGAAGCCAGTCTTCTTCTAGTGGACTTCAGATGAAGATGTAGAACTCTCAGCTCCCCCTGCACCCTGCCTGCAGGATGCTGCCATGCTCCTGCTTTGATGATAATGGACTGGACCTCTGAACCTGTAAGTCAGCCCCAATTAAATATTGTCCTTTTATAAGGCTTGTCTTGGTCATGGTGTCTCTTCACAGCAATAAAACCCTAACGAAGGGCTGGAGAGATGGCTCAGTGGTTAAGAGCACTGACTGCTCTTCCATAGGTCCTGAGTTCAAATCCCAGCAACCACATGGTGGCTCACAACCATCTGTAAAGGGATCTGATGCCCTCTTCTGGTGCGTCTGAGGACAGCTACAGTGTACTCGTATAATAAATAAATAAATCTTTAAAAACAAAACAAAACAAACAAACAAAAAAAAAAAAAACCCTAACGAAGACAAGGTCTTACTCTATAATCCACGCTGGTCTGTGTAGGGTTGTGAGTCTTGAGTCTGCATGGCTGCTTGGGGAGGCGGGACTTGGGAATTGACCACACTTATCCCACACTGTCCCTGGTGGGTGTTGGGCCAGAGGGAAGTCCCAGGACACCATTCTGGGGGTGGGAAAGCCCAGTCTAAGGCATGGGACAGCTGGAGCTGGCTTGGAAGTTACAGGCCTGCAATAAGGCTGGTCCTCAGGCTTGTGGACATTCAGGCACTGCTGGCAACCGCAGAAGAGTTGAAAATGGAGTTGAGGTCCAAGGGCTGGATCTAGCCTGAGGCCAGGATTTGGGGGGAAGGGGAGCTCTGACTGGTCCTGCCCTTGGCTTCACAGCAGTAGGCTGCAAGCTTGGGCTTGGTGGTGGTCGTGGGTGGGAGCACAGAGAGGCCTTCTAGGGGAATTAGATGGGGGCTCTATAGGCGAGGGCCTTCTCCATGACTCCCAACATGGCTCCCAATGAAAAGAGAAAGTCCACAGTTTTAAGGCATTTATTGTCATGGCATAAACTGGATGAGTACAACTGTACCCCACTTCTCAGGTTGGGCCTGAGATTAAATACCCTTTGCAGGGAGGAGTTTCTAGGAAGGAAAGCTTATTAGCTAAGCCTCCAGACCTTAGGTACCTCCACAGCATGGAGAGCTGTCTGAGTCTCTGAGACCACTTTCATCCTTTCCTACCTGTGGGGTGACTTGGGGTGTTGCCCTTACATAACTGATGGCCACAAATCTATGGGGGGCTGGGGCTAGTGACATGGGCTGGTGTCCAAGAACAGGCAAAACTCCTACTGTCCCCTCAGGGTCTGCGGGACTTCTAGCCTTAGCTCAACCGGGAACCAGGCTGCCTTTCAGGGTCCTACAGGCCTGCAACTCCTTATGTAGCTCAGGAGGGACCTTAAACTCAAAGCAGTCAACTTGCCTCTGCCTCCCAAGTGCTGGGATCCAGCCCTCAGTCACCTCACCAACTACATTGTTTTGGTTGTTGTTGTTGTTGTTTTCTTCCCAGAACATGATTATTAGAAACAAAGAAAGAGACAAAATGAAACAACAAATACACAAATAAACTTTTCTTTTTGAGGTAATCTCTCTCACAGTGTGGCCCAGGCTGACCTTAGACTGGTGGTGTTTGTGTGTAAGCCTCTGGAGGCTCAGAGCGAGAGAGAGGTAGGTGTACTTCACCACTCCTGGATCCATTACTCATTCTTTATTTGCCCCTTTCTCCAGTCCAGCTCCACCAGGTGTGGGCTGAGGCTGTCCTGCTTTCTGATGAGCCCCTAGAGTGACACGCTGGAAGTGCTTGATGAATGAATGTGCCTCTTTCATGGACTGGCTGAGCTCTAAATAATGCATCTCGTGAGAGCCAGTGAGTCCCCCCTCTGGGCTGCAGAGGCCCAACAGGTGACTACAGGACAGAAAAAGTCTATGTAACTCTGTCTTCATGTTGCTGCATTAAGGTTTGAATCAGCTTCCCAATCAGCTGTGCCTACAGATGTGTCAGGCATTTATAAAGAACTCATCTTAGCCAGGTTTGGTGGTGCAGTGTCCACAGAGGCCTGACGAAGTGACAGATCCCCTAGAACCAGAGTTACAAACAATGTGAGTCGCCGTATAGGTGCTGGTAATAGACGCCGGACCCTCTATAGCCACATCTATTGCTTTCTGTGCCCTCTTGCCTAGTGCCATGGGCGGTACCTCTTCTAAAATTTTCGAAACATGTCTTCTTCCCCATTTCAGGGCTTTTTGGGAGTCAGTCTGACTTGAAATCCCTAGGGGAGAGTTTCGAACATACTCCCTATGCTCTTTTCCCTAGCTGGGGCTGAGGGCCAGGGGAGTGGCTTCACGGGAGACAGAAATAAAATGGAGGGAGGCCTGGGCTGTGCCTGGCCACTCGGTATTGCCAGGAGGCTGGGAGGTGAGGGGGAGGTGAGGAGCTGGGGTATTTGGCTACTAGAGAGCAGGTGTTGGGGGGAGGGTTGCTGTGTGAGGGGTTAGGTATAAGGAACAGGGTTGGAATAAGTGTGCTTGGGTAGTGTGGAGTTGGGGTGAGGGGACTCTGACTCTGTAGGGGTGACCTGAGGAGAACCAGAGTTATCAGATGCACAGAGTGATTTGACGTGGCTGAGGACGCAGTTCTGTCCCATGCCCACTCCTGGTGCTAAGGGCTGAAAACAGAGACAGCAAGGACACAGGAGCTACAGAGACATGGACATGGGACGGGGAGGATGGAGGGTCCTTCTGCAAACCATCAGCAAAGCTTTCCTGAGGTAGCAGCAGGGAACCTGGGACTTAGGTGGTATTGGAGAGCACAAACCTAGATGGTCTTTAGTACAAAACTTCTTTTGGCCAGTGCCAAACCTCAGGAGGACTCTATTGCTCAAGGGCCCATGGGCAAAGCAGGCTCCCCCGTCTGGCTGCCTGTAGAGTTTCTGGACTATAGGTGACTTTCAGGTCCCTCAGAGCATGAGGAGGTGTGACTCACCTCCTGCCAGCGTGAAGTGGACTCTGTCCCCTGGGACAGGGACAAATCAGTGAGGGCCTCTTCAGCCCTGACTTCAGCTTCTCGGCTCAGTGTGACCAGAGCTTGGGTCAGAGAAACAATGGAGTGAGTGCTGCTGGGGGCTGGGGAGCGGCTGTAGAGTAGGTGGGAGTGGTAGACTCTGGCTCACAGGAAATGGGTGGTCAGAGGAGAGACTGGGGCAGAGGGTTGCTGTGTGGGGGTTGGGGTGCATTGGGTCAAAGAGAGAGAGGGACCCCTCCCTTTCCGCTAACTGATGAGCTTCTGCCTCTGTTTCAGGTCTAACACAATCCAGCTGACAAGAATGGACTATGCTATGAAGTCTCTCAGCCTTCTCTACCCTAGGTCACTGTCCAGGTGAGGGGAGCCAGGAATAAACAAGAAGCAACCTGGGGGACATCAGCTAGAACTTCTTGTACTTTTAGTGGGCATAAAAGCCATTTAAGGGTTGGCTGTGGCTGTGGTATACGCTTTTAATCTCAGCACTCAGGAGCCAGAAGCAGGAAGATCTTTGTGAATTCGAGGTCAGCTTAATCTACAGTTCCAGGTTAGCCAGGGCTATCCTAGGTCAAAAAAAGAGAAGTCATTGTGGGTGTGTAGTTGAAATACAGATATGGCCAGGCATGGTGGCACATACTTTGAATGCTGGCACTTGGTGAGCAGAGGCAAGCAGATCTTGGTGAATTTGAAGACAGTCTGGTATGCATAGAAAGTTCCAGATCAACCAGAGCTACAAACAAGCAAAAAATCTTACAATAAGCCCCGACAGACCTGATTGAGATCTGAGCTGACTAGAGCAGTGCCTGAGCTTGTAGTCTGGATAAGTGCCCAGGCTACACTCTTCTCTGACACCATCATGGAATTCCCCTCACATCTGGAGTAGAGAGGCTCTGCGCTGGGTGCCTCCATTCCTGATCTCCTAGGAGCCTCATGCCTGCTCTGGGAAGTCAATATGTCAAGTCAATAGATGGGGAAATTGAGTCACTGGTTGAGCATTCTGTCACCTGTTGCCTAGCAAGTCTGTAGGAGAGACAAACTTTGAAATCGAACTCAGTAAAGCCCAGACTCAGATTCTCTCATCTCCTTTCTTTCTACCCTATGTATCCGAGAGTCCAAAAATATACTACAGGGTCCCCCCTCCCATTTCACCCCACTTTACTACGAAGTAAACAAGGCCTTAGAGCAGAGTAGTCAACAGAGTGGTCCACAGTGTGGACCAGCTACACTGACACAGTTTGGGGACTTGTTAGACGTACAGTCCTTGGGCTCCACTCATAACCACCAAAGTGAGCCTGATTTAAGTAAGATTCCAGCCGATTTTCCTGCCCATCCAAATTGGAGGCACCCTTGGATGGGCTTTGAGAAAGCCATCTGGAGGGGCCATGATTGGTTGGAAGGGAGTGTCAGATGTGAGCTCAGCAGGCAGGAGTGGGCAGCAGGCAGATTGTCTGATGTTCAAACGGATGTCCCCAGGCATGTAGCAGTGAGCACTGCAGTGGTGACCCAACAGCTGGTGTCTGAGCCCAGCCGGGAGACCCCCAGGGCAAGACCCTGTCGTGTTAGCACCGCAGATCGGAAGGTTCGCAAAGGCATCATGGCCCACAGCTTGGAGGACCTCCTGGGCAAGGTAAGGGGTCTACCTGTACTCTGCGTCAGCTCTCTCCAGGGGCTGGCTGAGAGTTGATGCTGCCTGCCAGCTGCGTCAGTCTTCCAGGCCTGAATTGGTGTGGCGCGCGCATGCGCATGCGCGTGTGTTGTTTCCTTAAGGGTTCCTTTCTGGTATAAGCACTGGAGGGTTGGCATTACGTGTCTGGAGAGCTGTGTGTGTGACAGATGGGTGGCTTGGTCAAGTGACAGAGGGAGGGTGGTACATTGCTGTCTTACACGTCTTACAAAACAGTGGCTGGATTGTATTTTCTTCATGAAAAGGCTCTTAGTTCTTTTTCCTAGTACCCCTTATACTTGGAAAAATAAGCTAGGTGTGGTGACTCAAGCCTGAGAGTCCAGGACTTGGAAGACAGACAGACAGACACACAGACAGACACACAGACAGACAGACAGACAGACACACACACACACACACACACACACACACCCCACACCTTTCACTCACACACAGTAAAACTACACAAAACATAAAAACAACCTTCCAGGGGGTCAGGAGTTGAGGAAACAGGAGCTGGGTGCTTTCCATCTGCATCTCCTACCTGCCCCCACACAACGTTCCCGGCATCTGTTTCCCAAGCTGGAACTTCCAGGAAAGTAGTTTTTCCGTTGTCAGAATTCAATTTAGCATGCAGAGAGCATAGATGACTTAACCTTCCAGGCGAGGTTCCTATCTCATTCATGCAAATTAACTCTGCTCTTCCTGGGGCAGGTTTGTCGTCTCCTATGAGACTTGTGGCTGAGTCTGCCTTGAATCAAAAGGCCTGGTTCACTCTTTGCTCTGAGCTCCAGGGACCACTTCCACCATCTGGATCTTCTTATCTTACCTGGTTCTAACACTGCACACCCCGTCCTGCTACCACCAGAGACTGGGTCATGGATGAGGCCAGGGAGTTCCCTTTTCAGCGGGTACTTTAAGAAAGCCTTAGCGGTGTAGAATTTGAGAACCTCCTAGTCAGGGTTCCGTTGCCAGGGGACACAGGGAGACATAGTGAGACTCCACAACACAGACAGGTCAGAAGTGCGTCTTTGTCAGCCCTCTGGACTTTGACCCCATGTTTGGCAGCACAAAAGTGCGGACAGAGTAGAGGGGAGAGCATCAGAGATGTGGTTGCCAAGTAACTGTGTCATTCCAAAGGTCTCACAAATCTGTTCCTAGGAAGAGCAGAGTTAAAACACGAGATGAAAACCTCGCCAGGAAGGTTAAGTCAGCAACGCTCTCTGCACGCTACTGGAGGAGTTTACATTTTATTTTTTTAGTGATTGTTTATCTATTGGTTTGTGTGTATGTGTCACATAACACATGCATGCCACAGGACATGGGTAGAAATCAGTGCATGGGAGTTGGTTTTCTCTTTCCATCATGGGAGTTCTGGGATTGAATTGAGGTCATCAAGCTTGGCTGTGAGCACCTTTACCTGCTGAGCCACCACTGGAGCTTAAATTCCATTTGTTTATTTAAGTTAGTTTCTTGGTTTTTGCCTTTAAGCAGTTAGGCAGGGTTTCAGTCTTTAGCTCAGGCTTCCTTGGAACTCACTATGTAACCGAGGTTAGCCTGGAACTTCCAGTATTCTTCTTGCATCAGGTTACCAAGGGCTAGGATTACAGGCATAAGCCAACCGTCCCATGTTGAGGATGTTTTTATTGTTTGTTTGTTTGTTTGTTTGTTTGTTTGTTTGAGATAGGATTCCATGTAGTTAGACTGGAACTCACTATGTAGCTGATGTGTGACTAACTTTTCATCCCGTTGCCTTCTACCTCCTGAGTGCTGGGATGATGTGCAGACACTCTACACACACACACACACACACACACACACACACACACACACACACAGAGAGAGAGACAGAGACAGAGACAGAGACAGAGAGACAGACAGAGACAGAGAGACAGAGGCAGAGACAGAGAGTGCTGTGGAGGATTTTAAAAAGCTAATATGAAGCAAATCAGACTAACAAAACCTGTAAGAAGCATACAAAACGCTTGCTGGATCACTAGGAAATAAATAGCCGACCTGCTGCCATGACTTTTGGATACTTCCCTTGTCTATACAAGAGGATTTTCTCCTGCATGGTCATCAGCTCAAAATGAGGGAGCAATGTAACATCAGCCAAGTTCATCTTGAGACCCCGCTGCAGGATTGCCAATTGGGTAGTTTTATGTTTACAAAATGTGTGTGTGTGTGTGTATGGTTAAGTGTGAGTTCTGGGGCGTGCCGCAGGGCACATGTGGAGGTCAGAGGGCAACTTTCAGGAGTCAGTTCTCTCCTTCCACGGTGGGCTCCAGGTATTGAACTCAAATATTAAAGTTTGCACTGCAAGCCCCCTTCCCTGCTGAGCCATCTAGCTAGATTTTAAAGATGGCAAGACAGTTGTTTTATATCCTGTACCTGCGTTTTGAATGGCCTGTTCCCAGTTTCATGCTTTATAGCTTTGGCAGGAACAAGATTACAAGCAAGTTGTTGGGGCCAGAGAGATGGCTCAGTGGTTAAACACACGGGCTGCTCTTTCAGAGGACACAGGTTCAGTTCCCACCCCCAACATGGCCTAGTTTCAGGGGACCCGATGCCTCCTGGCCTCCAGGGTCACCCCATGCATGGGAAACACAGACATACAAGCAGGCAAAACACGAATATGGGGTTGGGGATTTAGCTCAGCGGTAGAGCGCTTGCCTAGCGAGCGCAAGGCCCTGGGTTCGGTCCCCAGCTCTGAAAAAAAAAAAAAAAAAAAAAAAAGAAAAGAAAAGAAAACACGAATATGGATACAATAAATCTTTTTTTTTTTCTTTTCTTTTTTTCGGAGCTGGGGACCGAGCCCAGGACCTTGCGCTTCCTAGGCAAGCGCTCTACCACTGAGCTAAATCCCCAGCCCCACAATAAATCTTTAAGAAATATTTTTAAGTTGATACCTGAGGATGTAGCCCAATAGAATACTTTTCCTAAAGAAAACCTCAGGGGCTGGGGATTTAGCTCAGTGGTAGAGCGCTTACCTAGGAAGCGCAAGGCCCTGGGTTTGGTCCCCAGCTCCGAAAAAAAAGAACCAAAAAAAAAAAAAAGAAAACCTCAGTTCAATTCCTCACCCCACAAATAAACACAGAGAGAAGGAAGATAAAAGAATCATGCTTACAGGCATATATAACATTTTTTTTATTTGTCTTGTTTCATTTAATTTGATTGTTAGAATAGGGTGGAATAGCTGGGCTTCTCTGTGTAATGTATTTCTCAGTCTAACTATTTTTTTTCTCCCGTCCCTCCTCAGTCTATTTTTTAACTTTAGTTTTTTGTTACTTTTTTTTTTAGTATTAACCGTTTTCTAAGAAGTTTCAATATCATGCAAATATACAATTCTCATACTTTAAATTTACTACTTTATACAAAAAGAGACTCCTATTTTAATAGGGTGTAATGATAGTAACAGATTATTTATTGGTATTCAAACTCCCCCAGACCCAGTTAGAGGGACAGTTCAACTCAATGTTTGAATCGGAAACTCTTTTTCCTTCCTTTATTCCCCACTCCCATGCCCCTCCCCTACCCCTTTTAGAGACAAGGTCTCGCTGTGCAGTAGTGGGTGGCCTCCATCTTCTTGTACAGATCAGCTAGCCTTGCTGTCATGCCGGCTCTGCCTTCTGAGTATTAGGATTACAGGTCTATACCATCCGTCATCCTGGGCCAAACTGTATTAAATAGTGCAGTCTGGAGCCGGACATATCAGTACTCAGTAATCACGTAAGGGACCCATGTTCAGTTCCCATCACCCACATTTGCCTGCAACTCTAGCTTCAGGCCAAGTGACATGGATAACAAATACGCCCATATCCATATACACATAATTAAAAAATAAGAAATCTAAATGCTGGCCAGGTACGGTGCCTCACAGCCTTTAATTCCAAATACTAGGGAGACAGAGGCAGGTGGATCTCTGTGAGTTGGAGGCCAGCCTGGTCCACATAGTCAGCCATGGCTACATAGATTTAAAAACAAAGCAAAATGAAAGAAACAACAACATCTAAGCAGAGTCTAACTGGCCCGGTGGTATAGGCCTGTAATCCAAATTACTTGAGAGGCTGAGGCCGGAAGATAGAAAGAGATGGCAGCACTAACCTGTGCTACATGGCGAGTTCCAGGCCAACCTAAGCGACGTAGTAAGACCCAGCTCCCCTGGTTTTCCTCTGGCAGCTGGTGCTTTGGCATAAGTCTCCGTCCCTCAGCACTATGGCTCCATAGGGGTGGCAGAAATGTCACTAACGGTTTTTTCAGGTCCAAGACATCTTGAAGCTTAAAGACAAGCCCTTCTCCCTGGTGTTGGAGGAAGATGGCACAATCGTGGAGACAGAAGAATACTTCCAAGCCCTACCAAGAGATACAGTGTTCATGGTCCTGCAGAAGGGGCAGAAGTGGAAGTCCCCATCAGAACAGGTGACGGACCTCCTGAGGCAGGGGTGAATGTGGAGAGCTCGGGAGGGGTTCCGGGGGTGAGCTTACATGGGCTTGTTTTGCAGCGCAAGAAGAAAGCCCAGCTATCCCTTTCCCAGAAGCCAACTAAGAAGATCGACGTGGCCCGGGTAACCTTTGACCTGTACAAGCTGAACCCTCAGGACTTCATCGGCTGCCTGAACGTGAAGGCAACCCTCTATGACACATACTCGCTTTCATATGACCTGCACTGCTACAGGGCCAAACGCATCGTGAAGTGAGTGGGTTGGGACAGACAGGGTCTGGGTGGGAAAACGCTAAGAACCCCGACCTGTCTGCCCAAAGCAAAACTCTCAGGGGCTGGGTGGACACTGGGGATAAACAAAGAGTGACTGCCACATCTGTGCAGGGATCTAAGTGACTTGATTTGCATTAGGGTGTGTGTATGTGTGTGTGTGTGAGAGTGTGTAAATGTGTGACTGAGTGTGTGACTGAGTGTGTGAGTGAGTGTGTGAGTGTGTGTGACTGAGTGTGTGTGACTGAGTGTGTGTGTGAATGTGTGTGTGTGAGTGGTGTGTATGTGTGTGAGTGTGTGTGTGAGTATGTGTGAGTGTGTGTATTGTGTGAGTGAGAGTGTGTGTGACTGAGTGTGTGAGTGTGTGTGTTTATGTGAGTGTGTGTATGTGTGTGAATGTGTGTGTGAGTGGTGTGTATGTGTGCGTGTGTGTGTGAGTGTGTGTGTGAGTGTGTGTATTGTGTGAGTGTGTGTGAGTGAGAGTGTGTGAGTGTGTGAGTGTGTGTGAGTGAGAGTGTGTGAGTGTGTGTGACTGAGTGTGTGTGAGTGTGTGTATGTGTGTGAGTGTGTGTTTATGTGAGTGTGTGTGTGAGTGTGTGTATGTGTGTGAGTGTGTGAATGTGTGTGAGTGAGTGGTGTGTGTGTGACTGAGTGTGTGTGTGAGTGTGTGTGACTGAGTGTGTGAGTGTGTGTGACTGAGTGTGTGTGAGTGTGTGTATGTGTGTGTGAGTGTGTGTGAGTGTGTGTATGTGTGTGTGTTGTGTGAGTGTGTGTGTGAGTGTGTGTGTGAGAGTGAGAGTGTGTGTGTGTGTGTGGTTTTAAGGTTTTCTAGTATAGCAAAGTACAATTTTTCACCCCCAAAAGTAGACTTTCTAGAATAGCTGGCTGAGGAACTTTCTTGTGTGTGCTGAAGTTGGAGTCTCACGGGTACTACTCGTCGTGCACGCGTATCCTGAGCTATTTCCACAGCTAATCATCTTCTCAAGATTTATTTGTTTTATATATATGAATACACTGTAGCTGTCTTCAGACACACCAGAAGATGTCAGTACTCTTAACCACTAAGCCATCCCTCCAGCCCCCTCACAGTTAATCATTTTTAAAACTGAAAATGTGGACTGCTCTTCCAGAGGTCCTGAGTTCAAATCCCAGCAACTATATGGTGGCTCACAACCATCTGTAATGAGAACTGATGCCCTCTTCTGTGTGTCTGAAGACAGCTACAGTGTGCTTATATATAGTATATATAAATACTGGAAGTAGAGGATCAGAAGTTCAAGGTTAGCTTGGGCCAGATAAGACCTTGTCTCAAAACAAAACAAAACAAAACAACAACAAGGAAAAACAAAACAAAATAAATCAAAACACCCACCACAAAGCAAAACACCAGCGGAGAAATGGCAGAGCCATTAAGAAATAATTCCCAAGGGGTTGGGGATTTAGCTCAGTGGTAGAGCACTTGCCTAGGAAGCGCAAGGCCCTGGGTTTGGTCCCCAGCTCCAGGGGGGAAAAAAAAAAAAAAAAAAAAAAAAGGAATAGTTCCCAGCACCCAGCACTCAAGTCAGCCAGCTCGTTTCTGCAGCTCCAGGGGGCTCTGTCGCTCTTTTCTGGCCTCTATGGGCCCTGCACTCAGATACACACAAAATAAGACACTGTCAAGTGGTGCTAAGGACTAAGTGGTGTAGTGCACGCCTTTAATCCCAGCATTTGGGAGGCAGAGTCAAATGAATTTCTGTGAGTTCTAGGCTATAAATCAATTTCCAGGTCAGCCGGGGCTACACAATGAGACCTTATCTCAAAAAAAAAAAAAAAAAAAAAAGAATTGTGCTAAAATCTGCACATTCTAAAATTTTCTGTGGCAGCCACTTTAAGTGTCTCACTGGCAGCATGAAGTAACTGACCATTTGTGCAAACCTTGTCTTCCTTTCCAGAACCTTTGCACCAGGCAGCAGACGCTGTACACAGCGAATAACAGTTCTCAGTCCTCTCCAGAGACCCTGCCAGTCTTTATTCTACTTTCTGTCCCTCTGTTGATCTATCCTAGATACCTCATAGTTACAAGATCAAACAGTGTTTGTCCTTTCATGATTGGCTTTTCCCACAAGAATTCTGTTTCCAAGGTCCACTCCTTTGTAGAATATGCCAGATTTTCATTCCTTTTAAAGACTGCTCAAAGCCTCAGTTCTCCAGTTGGAGAAATAACTTGAAAGGCACTGCATGAAAACATAGGTAAAGTCAGACTTTGGGGCACAGGCCTATAATGACAGCAACTCAGGAGGGTGAGACAGGAGGATAGCAAGTTAGAGGCTTGTCCAGGCTACAGAGTGTGTTCAAGGCTAACCTGAGCAACCTAGGGAGATGTCTCAAAATAAATAAAAAAAAATAAGAAGAAAGCAGAGGTTATAGTTCAGTGGTAAAGTGAGCCCCTAAGGCTCTGGGTCCAGTTCCCCAGTACTGCAAAAAGACATACACATACATGCACGAACACACAGACTTCAATGCTGGGATTAAACCCAGGGTTTTATACATGTCAGACAAGCATGATGCCACTAAATTGTACTTCTAGCCCTAATATATATTTTCAGTGTTTATATCTTTTTTTTTCTTTCTCAAGACAGGGTTTCTCTGTATAGCCCTGGATATCCTGAAACTCACTCTGTAGACCAGGCTAGCCTCAAACTCAAAGATCTACCTCCCGAGTGCTAGGATTAAAGGCACACACCACCACTGCCCAGCAAATATTTTAGCTCTGATATGTGTGTATGTATCTGTGAAGGAGTGTGTGCATGTGAATACAGATAGATACATGCCGAGACCGCGGGTGTCTGACGCCCTGGAGCTGGCTGTGAGCCTCCTGTCACAGACCCTGGGAACCTAACTTGACTCCATGTTTCTAACCTCAGACCAAGTCTCCAGTGCCTAAAATGTCTGCTGTGAGCTGCTTATGGTTCTAAGTGTATCTCTACTCCCCTTGAACCACCAAGAATGTAAATCCACATACTGAATGAAGGCGAATAGAAGTTAATTAAAAACATTCATTTAGGGGTTGGGGATTTAGCTCAGTGGTAGAGCGCTTGCCTAGCAAGCGCAAGGCTCTGGGTTCGGTCCCCAGCTCTGAAAAAAAAACAAAAAAAAACAAAAAACAAAAAACATTCATTTAATGGCTCTATATGTATGTGTGTAAGTACACGCCTGCTATGGCATAAGACAATCTCTCTCTTAAAACAACTATATTAATTTTATGTATTTATTAGTGTGTGTGTGTGTGTGTGTGTGTGTGTGTGCGCGTGTGGTGTGTGCGTGTGCTCAGAGCTTCCATATGGTTTGAGTGTGGCCATCAGAGGACAACTTTCGGGAGGCAGTTCTCTTTCTTCTTCCACCATGAGGCTCCCTGAGCTAGAACTCGGATCACTGTGGTTGGCAGCCACAAACACCTTTACTCACAAAGCCCTCTTGATGGCCCTGAGGAGACAAGTTTAACATGAGGCAGGAGTATTTTTCTTGTGTTTTCTCTTCCTTATTGCTCTTCTGACCAGCTACGCCTAGTGACCCTCACCCAGCCTTGTAAACAGCTGCGGAAGAACTTGCACTCGGTTGGCTGCTCTCGGCTGCATTCTCTCTCTTCTATACAGCAGAGCGCATGCCGACTTCAAACTCATAGCCCATGTTTCCATGTCAGGAAGCTGAGCTCAGAACCAGAGCAGTTTAAAGCTTCTTTTTTTCCTTCCTGTGAGACAGGGTCCCATGTGGCCCAGGCTGGCCTCACTCTTGCTATGAGGCAAGCACTGTACTAAATTAGTTACATCTCTAGTTCTTAGACATAATAGTCTTGAAAACAGACACCCAAACCAGTCTGGCTTAGTGCTCAGCCCTGTCTGTTTCAAGTTCTGGTCTTAGTATATGGTATTACCCATAGGAGCCTCATGGCCAGCATTCTGAAAAGTGACCTGGAAAGACTATAAAGTCTAGGACATAGTGTCACAAAGGACAGAATGTGTTGTGCAAGTTCGTCCGGCTGGTCCAGAGTGGTTGGGAAACAGCTCTGTGGCAGATTAGCTGCTTTTGCTTGAGTAAAGCCTTGGGTTCCATCTCCAGCACCACAAAAAAGAAAAGAAAAACAAATTATCACAAGAAAATAAAAAGTCTGGTGTGGTGGCACACTCCACAGGTTCAAGGCAAACCTGGTCTATAGAGGGATAGCTATGGCTACACTGATGAACCCTGTCTTGAAAAACAAAAGAAAATAAAAGAAAGGAAAAAAAGAGGCTTTGTTTTGAGAACTCGTGTTAAGCACAGGGAAAAGCAAGGGTCCCGAAAAACTGGCACACAAGGAGGGGCAGGGCTTTGTGTAGGAGGACAGCAGTGAGCCTCGTCCCACTTCCTGTCTGTACTAGGAAGTGTTCAAACCGAAACCAAAAAAGTTAGGTTTATGTGATGGCACATAGTTGTAACAGCATTCAGGAAGCTGAGGCAGGAGGATTACTGTGAGTTCAAAGCCAGCCTGGGCTACACAATGAGTTCATAGCTAGCCTTAGTTACAGTGTGAGACTGTTATCTCAAAAAGAAAAAGGAAGAAAGGAAAGGAGAGAGAAAGAGAGAGAGAGAGAGAGAGAGAGAGAGACAGAGACAGAGACAGAGACAGAGACAGAGACAGAGACAGAGACAGAGACAGAGACAGAGAGAGCAAGTTAACTTGAAGCCACTTGCTTCAGGCCAGCATAGAAAAATGGAGAAAATATTTGGGGAGACCGAGGGGGCATTCTTTATATCTGATCCGAATGCCTTTGCTATCTCCCAGGGAAATGCTCCGCTGGACTCTCTTCAGTATGCAAGCCACAGGCCACATGCTGCTTGGCACCTCCAGTTACATGCAGCAGTTCCTGGATGCCACTGAGGAAGAACAGCCCTCCAAGGCCAAGGCCTCCCTCCTCCCTGCCTGTCTGAAGATGCTGCAATGAAGACCCCAGTCCTCCTCGGCCACAGATGTGACTGGGGACCCTGCGCTCTGCTAGTAGCACCCACAAGCCTGGCAGTTGGAGAGCTTCTCACCCGCCTACACCTCTCTCACAGCACAGCATCAAGGAAATCTCAGGAAGGGCTGGAGCCCTGGAGTGGGCTGGTCACAGGAGGACTTCCTGGGCTGCCTCAGTTCCTTCTGTTCTATCTCAGGTAGCTTAGAGGACCAACACTTGCCCCTGGCAGGCACCAAGTCTGCCCCTGTGTCGCCATGTGCTGTCCTCTGTGCCACTCCCTCCTTGGTGCTCCTCGGTGTCCGGCTGCCTACGTTCATCATGCAGCAGACATCGCTATGGTGGCCCCCATCATACCTTGGCCCCAGTCAAGGCAGCAAAACAAGCAACATGCCACGGCACCAGTCATACCTATGGCTATGGTACCAGAGCGGTTAGCACTCCGTAGTAGAAGAAAAGGAGGGGGCCTCGGGGGTTCTCTCACCTGGGATTCCAATTACTCCCTCCAAGCCCCCGCTACACATGATCATGAGGTGTGCTGGGGGGGGCGGTTAGAGGTAGAGTTAAGTGATGCAGATTTGGGGGGTCCTGACCTGTGCCAGCCAGGGAGGAACTTTTAGGGAACGCAGATGAATCTGCTTCACCCAGGCCCCCCATAAGAAACCCAGTAAGCTCATAGGTTCACCAAGCTGGACTTGGATGGAATGTGGCTTTGCCTGTCATTCATGCTCTTCCTGAACTGAATGGACATAGTTCATGATCTCCAGGGAAAGTCACACGGTCACCTCTCCTGTTCTCATTTTCCACTAACGAATGAACAGCATTAGAGTCTGCGGTAAATTATTTATGCTGACACCTCACTGTTGCCTGTGTTCTTTGTGTGGAACCATTTGCCAAGACGTACAGGAGATAGCATTTACAGGAGAAATTATCGTTCTGTGTGTGTGTGTGTGTGTGTGTGTGTACATGTGTGTGTGCATGTGTATGCCTGTGTCTCTGTGTGTGCATGCCTGTGTTTCTGTGTGTTTCTGTGTGTCTATGTGTGCATGCCTGTGTTTCTGTGTGTTTCTGTGTGTCTATGTATGCATGCCTCTGTCTCTGTGTGTGTCTGTGTGTGTGTGCATGCCTGTGTCTCTGTGTGTCTGTCTGTTTGTCTATGAGCAATTATTTTACTCTTTGGAACTGTTTAATATTTTATTTATGGTGTGTGTGAGTGTGTGTGTGTGTGTGTGTGTGTGTGTGCATGCCATGGTACAGGTGTGAAGGTCAGAGGACAACTGTGCAATCCAGGGATTGAACTCAGGTTGGCAGACTTGTATAGCTTTTATGTGCTGAGCTGTGTTGTCTGTGGCCCTGTTTGTCCGTTTAGATACAGTCTCACACAGCCCAGACTGGCTTCAGATTTGTTCTACAGTGAAGGGCCTTGAGCTTCTGATCCTCTTGCTTGCACTGCCGAAGGGCTCGCTTTACAGGTGGGAACCACCAGCCACAGCCAACTCATGTGGCCCTGTGGATTGCACACCAGGCAAAGGCTCTACCAACTGGGCTACATCCCCAGCCCCACTCCCTTTTAATGTATAAGGTCTGACATTGTGAGATGCAACACAATGCATACATACATACATACATACATACATACATACATACATACATAAATGTATGTTAGAGTAAGAATCTGTGGTTGGTTTTTTAAGCCTGCCACATTTACTATTTGCGTAGATCATAGAATCCACATATGTGCCTGTTTCCAAATGAACTTTGCCTGTTAGGTGGATTGAACCTGAACCCTTCTTTGATTCCTCACTGTTAGATTTTGATACATTTTATATGTTTCATTTGAAAGGTCCCGACCCATCTACCAGGTGATTTGTCACCGCCCGTGCCAGCTGCACACAGCTCCTGTTCATGATCAGCAAACCACAGGGCGAGTCTCTAACCTAGGACAGTGACCCCAGCATTGGGAAAACAAGTGCATAAGGGAGCTCTGAGGAGGGGCAGTCAGGTCTCCTCACACATGTAGGCAGCAGAGACTAAGCCTGTAGGAATCCATGCTTCAGCCCAGCTCTCAGATCCAAAGCTTACATAACCTCATAACGTTTCCTGTAAAGCTCATTTGGACTTGGAAAACACTAAGACAAAGACCAAGTTACTCATGCTTGTCTGGGAAGCCATTGCTGGCAGCTGTCCCAGGCCTGGAGCCCAGTGAAAGTGAAGAGCAGTCAGGGCCAGGTCAGGTGTACACTGGAGGCCCAGTTTGCATCAGTTTCCCACTGCTGGGGCAGCTGCCTGTCCACACCTGCTGCCAAGTTGTAACTGAGCCAGAGAGGGCTGATGGAAGCTGGCGTTTGTCCCAGGCACAAGGTCAACAGTTAACTGTGGCTGCCTCCTGGCGTGGAGCCCTCTCAGTCCAGGCAAAGTTCGGATCCTCCTTTTCTTCTAGGAGCTTGGCGCCCACTGGAATGAAGGTAGCTGTGGGAGGAGAACAAGAGAAGGCAGCCTGCAACGGGGCAGACAGGGAGGAAGACCTCCAGAGAGCTAAGAAGCTATAGTCTCCAGAGGGCCAGGCAGTGGTCCAAGAGGGGACATGGCCTTTCTTGGAGCTAGACACTATTGATGGAGGAGAAGTCTGCTTAGCTGAGTAAGCCATGAACCAGCCTCTCCCCTGTTCCTTCTATTCACACACACACACACACACACACACACACACACACACACACACTTAATAAAAATGTTTAAAAACACACAAAGCAACCCAGATATTTTTTGATATTGGTATGCACATGCTATGCACAAGGTCAAAGGACAGCTTGTGGGAGTTGCTTCTCTCCTCCAACCAGGAGAATTCTTTCCCCACCTCCCTAGTGCTGGGATTATACCTGTGCACTTTGCCTAGTTTGTCCTTAGTCCTTGCTCAACCTGCTTCTGAGATGCACAGGAGACCCCCTGAAAAGGCTTCTGGAACACCAATGGGCCTAGGACAGAGCATTTACACACGCCAGGTGAAGGCAGACAAGAGAGTCACTTGCATTTTTCTTTCTCTTTCTTCTTTTTCTGCCAAGTTTTTCACCAGTCCTTTCTGTGGTGTGTGTGTGTGTGTGTGTGTGTGTGTGTGTGTGTGTGTGTGTGTGTGTGTTCTCTCTCTCTCTCTCATATCCTGGAACTCATTAAATTCACAGGCATCTATCTGCCCACCTCTTCCTCTCAAGTTCTAGGATTAGGATTAATGTTGTATGCTATCTCATGCTCAGTCATCGTCTTCAAAAGTTTTTTAGTCTGTTTTTTTTTAATCTATGATTTTTTTTTGAGTGTGGAATCTCATACATATTAGACAAGCACTCTATCACCACTGAGCTATATTCCCAGGCCCAACAATAAGTAATCCCTTCCAAAAAATCATGGATTTGGGGACAAGCTGCCTCAGCACATAAAGGTGCTTGCTGCCAAGCCTGATCCCTAGAACACACATAGAGAAAGGAGGGAATGGACTCCCACAAGTTGTCCGTTTATTTCTATATATGTGCAACTGCACCTCCCAATAAATAATGTTAAAAAAGAGATTTAGAAACATATGTGTAATCCCAGCATATAATCTTCAGGAAACAGGCAGGACTGACGCACGCTTGAGGCCACCCTGGTCTATATGGCATGTTCCAGGTCAGTTAGGGCTATGTAGTGTGACTGTCTCAAAAAACAAAAACGAAGAGAAAGAACCATACAGGGGGCTGGAGAGATGGCTCAGTGGTTGAACTCCTGGTTGTTCTTCTGGGAACCTGGGTTTCATTCTCAGCACCCACGCAGAGGCTTACAACCACCTATAACTCCAGCTCCAGGGGATCTGACGCCCTCATTGGGCTCACACATGGTATGTCTGCATGTATGCAGATGAAACATTCATCAACGGAAAATAATTTAAAAAAAAAAAAGGTTAACAATACAGGGTCTGGCTGCAGAGATTATCAAGTAAAGGTGCTTGCTGCTGGCCAGCCTGATGACCTAGGTTTGGTTCCCCAGAACCCATGTTACAAGGAGAGCACTGACTATTGAAAGTTGTCCTCTAAACCATGGGTGGTGGTGTGTGCCTTTGATCCCAGCACTTGGGAGGCAGAGGCAGACAGGAATATCTGAGTTCAAGGCCAGCCTGTTCTGCAGAGCAAGTTCCAGGACAGCCAGAGCTAAACACAAAAACCCTGTCTCAAAAAAAAAGAAAAGAAAAAAAAAAGAAGAAATTGTCCTCTGACTGCCACATGTGTGACCTTTTACACACATTTTACACATGCACACACACACACACACACACACACACACACACACATGATAAAATATTAAACAGTTCCAAAGAGTAAAATAATTGCTTACCTTCTCTTCTTTGTCAGTCACCTTTTCTGTTGTGGGGACAAGATATCTGATAAGGAAAGAGGGCCCAAGCAGCAATGGCCCCATGGCTAAGAGCTGCTTTTGCAGAGTTTGAAGGTCCACACTGGTCAGCTCACAACTTCCTGGAACTCCAGTTCCAGGAGATGCACTTCATGCACGTGATCCACATATACCTACGTGAGTAAAATACAGATGCTGGATCTGGTGGTGCACGCCTTTAATCCCAGCACTCGGGAGGCAGGGGCAGGCAGCTCTCTGTGAGTTCCAGGACAGCCAGGGCTACACAGTAAGATCCTGTCTCAATTAACAGAGGCTTTGATCTATTAGGCTAGGAGGCTGTAACAGAGTAGCTCAGAGGACTGCAGACAGGAAGTTGATGGAGCCAAAACAGGAAAGAGCCAACACAAGACATACTCTCCAGGGAAAACCACCTACAACAAACTACCTACTTCCTCTAAGCAGTAGGAAGTGCTCTTCCTCCACCACCTTTCACAATCCCATCGCCTCCCGAGAGCCCACCCAAATTCTGAGGAGCTCACCCATTTGCTAGGTCAGAGGTCTTAGAATGCAATAGTCCCTGGAAGCCTCCTTAAACGTGCCCAGATGTGCACAGTGCTGCTGCCATAGATATTCTCATCTCAGTTAAGATATGCTAATGGTGTGGCATTCGAATCCACCTGGAGAAGCCAGAAGCTTAGATTCCATTCAAATTTAGATGAAATGAATTGATTCTTCTTGCTAGCAAAAGGACAATAGTCTTAGAGCCCAGCAGCATCCATGGGGAAGGGGGTTAGGGTGGGGTTTTGAGGAAGACATCAGAAAGGTGTGCAAAACAGCTGGGCAGGAAAATCGTCTTTTTCTTCAGCTGTTTCTTACTTTCCTGCTATATAGTAATAAAAGACCATGCCATCCTTTTCCCATAGCGAGAAGCAGGTTTTATAGCCGCAAAGGCAGATGTTAACACCTCATGGCCCATTATCCTATTCTTACCTCACCTGCAGGCGGATCTCCCAGGCATTCCAGAGAGAGCTACAGGACCGTGACACTTACGGGATGCCTGGCGCCATATTACTTTTTTTTAGTCATCACAGGGGATTTGTGTGAATGGTCGCTCAGGTCTGAGCACTCGGATGACTGGAATAGTGAGCTCAGTTCATTTCTGGGCAAACAGCACCACAGTGCCAAGAGGTCAGGGCCGGCTGTCATGTCCTCCCAGCCATTACCCCTTCCTCCTTCATCTGCTTTCCCTTGCTATAACGAAACACCTGAACCCAGTCTGCAGCTCGGTCATAAAATGCTCGCCTAGCAAGTGTGGGGCCCGAGATCCATCAGCAGCACTGAAGGAAGACAAACACACAGCTCTGAAAGTTGATAATACGCTTATCTCCGTGGGGTGGGGGAGATGGCTCAGTTGTTGAGAACACTGGCTGCCGAGCTCCATTCTCAGTGCCCATGGGAAGCTCAGACGCTCACAACTGCCCATAACATGGGACTCCTGCATACATGTGGCATATACTTACACAGATAGACACTTATATGTAAATAAAAATAAAATACACACACACACACACACACACACACACACACACACACACAAAAGATTGTCTGTGCCATGGTTCTAAAGGTTGCAGAGTCCAAGTGCAAGGAGCCAGCATCTACTTAGCACATGTAGGGGCCATTTTGGTGCACCCTAACATGGAGGAAGCCGACCCATGGGGAGGAAGAGGCTCTCTTTTCTCTCCCCTCCTCCCTAGAAAGCTAATACCATCATGGGGAGCACCCCCTTCATATTCTCATCTAATATTAATTACATTGGTCTTCAATATCGTTAATGTGAGTTTGAAGGTTAACTTTCTCGCAGCTGAACATGGAAAGGACACACTGGGCTGTGCGGGAGGCAGCCTCTGCCTCTAAATGGAAGGAGGGGAGGGGTCCTTGCCCCCCCCCCATTCCTCCACCAGAAGCAGCAGTCCAGTGCTGGCTGGGTCCTTTCAGAAAGTCTCTCAGGTCTGGGGATGGTCGCTTGGTGACAGATCCTCTTGCTTTTGCCTTAAGTGGTGAGTGCCACCATGCCCCACTTTTGCTTTTTGTTTTTTGCCTTTTTTAAGGTACTTGCTTTTTATTTTGTTATTTTTATTTCTATTTCACTGTTTTTATTATGTGCATAAATTGTTACTTTTTTTTTAATGAGACAGAGTTATATACTCACTTTGTGTAGACTACTGGAATTAAAGGCCCAGTCTGTATTTTATTGTTAATTATGGACATATGTATGAGTTGGAAAGGTGTTAAAGGAGGTTGTGAGTCCAAGGCTGTGGGTGCTGGAAACAGCAAGCAATCTTTTTTTTTTTTTTCTTTTTTTCGGAGCTGGGGACCGATCCCAGGGCCTTGTGCTTGCTAGGCAAGTGCTCTACCACTGAGCTAAATCCCCAACCCCAACAGCAAGCAATTAGTGACCTAGCTCTGAAGTTTGTTTCAATTTATGCCTATGTATGTTGATTTTGAGACATACTGGCCAGGGTGGGACTCACAGTTGTTTACTTTTCCTTCCTTCTTTTCTTTCTTTCCTTTTCTTTTCTTTTCATTCGTTCGTTCGTTCTTTTTTTTAGTCAGGGTTTTCTTTGTGTAATCCAGGTTTGTCTCATATTCAGCTTTAACCTGCCTCTGTTACAGGCATGCACCACCACGTCCAGCCTACCTTGGTTATCTTTTCATGTATCTGTCTGTGATCTTGGTCTTTGTGATCTACATATGCGGTGCTGGGAATCGAACCCAGAACCTCGTGAATCCTCTCTACCACCTGAACCACAGCTTTGGGACCTTTTGTGTCATTGGCTGTTACCAAGCTCTTGCGGTTCTTCACCTTTTCTCCCTCGGCTTTACAAGGGAGGTTTTCAGTTTGAGGTTCTCCAAAATTGAAACGACAATCTGCAAGTTCGCCCCTTTTTATTCTAAGACACGTATTCTACTTCGAAAAAATGTCCAGCCAGAGCCCTAAATGTCACTTTTTCTTCAGCAGAGGCAAAGCTCAGATCCCTGCTTCGCTGAACTGTCTCTGCTTTGATTGACAGCCTGCCTAACCAATCTGCGCACGGAGGATGTACGGGGGGTGGGATTGAGCGGTCCTTGGACACGCGTGCGTACTGAGTGCTTGATTCGGCTATGGAAGCCCTGCGAGCTTTACGTAGTGTCTCTGTGGTCTGGCGGCCGGGGCTGGGGTCTAGCGCACGGCGGAGGGATGCAGGCTTCGGCACCGAGGCCCGGTGATTATAACACCCCACTTCCGTGTAGGGGAGACACTAGAACAAGGGGAGGCACGAAATTCAGATCAGGACATGGTTCTAAGCCCGACTGTGTTGTGTGACTCGGCACTAGATCCTTGGCGCTCCAAGCCTTTGCTGCCTCTTCTGTAAAGTCTTGGGGGAAGGTGGACCTCAAATGTCTGTTGAGCCCGGGAATTCTGAGACTTTTGTAAGAAGAGGCTGGAGTAGGCAGAGTGGGAGGGGGAGGTACCAGTTTCTACCATGTTTCTCAGGCGTCGGCCTCAACCTCAACCTCACCGCTCCAGCAAGCGCAAGGACCTAGTGGAGGACCAGCCTTTCCCCGGGCTGCTGCGGGCAGAGAACCTCGGTCTGGAAGAGCTGGCTCAAGTCCTGAGAGCAGCTGTGGTGGATCAGAAAGGTGAGGGGAGCCTGTTACTCCTGTGCCTCTGATCCCCTGTAGCTACAGGAGCCGGGCCAGCAGCCTCAGCATCATGAGGAGAGGCGTAGACTTCTATTCCTCCCTGTGTTCCAAGAGCAGCTGTAACAGAAGTTAGTTTGCTATCAGAAAAAGCTTTGGGGTTAGTTATAAGCTGGCCTCTGTAAGCGGCATGCCTCTTGGTCTTATAAAAGATGGCTGCTCTCGCAGAGAGGACCAACGTTGAGCACCCGCATAGGGCTTCACAACTTTGTGTTCATGTAGCAGTGAGGGGGCTTCGCAATACTGGGATAAATATGGCTCCTGCCTTGCGAGATCAAGCGTCTTGATGTAGAAATACCGAGTAATCACTGCTGACCACAACTGTAATTCCAGGACTTGGGAGGTAGAGGTGAGGAGGATCAGGAGGATCCTGATGAGTTTGAGGCCAGCCTAGTGTTTGAGCCCCCCTCCAACCCCAGCAGTCAAGAACTGTAGAAGGGGCGCAGGTTATCCTGAGGTATGTTTGGAGCCAACGGCAATGGAAGCCTAGAACAGCAGGCATGAAGGCGCTGAGGTGTAGGGATTAGCAAGTGCAATTTTCTTTCTTTCTTTCTTTTTTTTTCCGGAGCTGGGGACCGAACCCAGGGCCTTGCGCTTGCTAGGCAAGCGCTCTACCACTGAGCCAAATCCCCAACCCAGCAAGTGCAATTTAAAGTGGGGTTGGGAGCTTATAACCCCCGAGGCTGCGCTGTGTGCAAACAGGCTTCTCTGCTTTTGCTGACATCTATGAAATGTTTCAGGACCTCTGGTGACACTGAACAAGCCACAGGGTCTGCCTGTGACAGGTATGGGCATGGGCAGGGAGGGAGAGGCTGGGGCAGAGATGATGGGATGGCGCTCTGGAAACTTGTCCTCTCCCTCCCAGGGAGACCAGGAGAGCTGACATTGCTGTCTGTGCTGCCATGGCTGAGCCAGGCCCTGGGACTCGAACACCAGGAGCTCCAGGTTGTGCGAGCACCTGGAAAGTGAGTGATAGGGTGGCATTTATTTTACACCCACTGTATACAAAAGTCTTCTTCACGTGCCTGATACATGGTAGACCCTTGGACGTTAGTGCTAACTCTTAGGACATTTGGCTCTTTCTCTAAGGTCAGAGAAAAGGTCTCATGACTCTCTTCTCAGGGCTGGACTCTAGTCCTGGTGTTACTATCCAGCCTTTAGCTGGTGTTCCCTTAGTGGGGGTGGGGGCTCCTTTAAAAACAAAAGATTTGTTTTTAGTTAATGTGTGTAGAGTGTTTAACCTGCATGTATGTTTATGCACCACAGTGCTTGTCGGGTGCCCTCAGGGGCCAGAGGAGGGCATCAGATCTCGAAGTGGACTTGCAGACAGTTGTGAACCACCATGTAGATGCTGAATGCTGGTCCTCTGCGAGAGCGGCCATCTAGACCTCTTTTTTGTGATTTGTCCCCATCTTCCAGGGAGGCCTCTGGGCTTGTGCTCCTCTCCAGCTGTCCCCAGACAACAAGCCACCTGCAGAAGTTCTTTACCCACTCAAGGAGAGCCCAGAGACCCACAGCCACCTACTGGTGAGAGGGTCACTCCCAGGGCTTAGGGAAAGTCCCACCTGGCTGCTCTGAGACCTCTTTTCCCTTTCTTAGTGCCATCACTGATGGTGTCCCTGAGCCTTCTGAGGGGACAGTCCACATAGCTCTGAGGCTGGAACGAATGGATGGCATTGATCTTGTAAGTCAGAGACCACCGGGGGAGGTGTGCCCTCCAGGCTTCATGTGGGGTGGCTAGTTCCGCTGTCTCCTGACAGCCAGTCCTAAGTCAACTGGCAGCAGGGGTGGCTTAACAGAGTCCTAGGTATGTGTTAAGTCATTCTTGACTGGCACCCTAGGCAGTCCCAGTGACGTCCCCATCTCGAAAGGACATCCAGGAAGGTGTCAAAAGGACCCTCAGCCATTTCCATGTGACGGCCACAGGCTGTGGCTGTGCTCTGGTCCAGCTGCAGCCACTGACAGGTGGGTCCGAGCAGTGCTCTGCTGGGGATCTGAGGCCCGTGAGGAAGACAGTGCTTACCAGCCAGGGAACATCTGGTGGACCCCAAGAGTGTGTGAGTGGGCAGTGAGAGGCTGCAGTTTTAGGTGCATACCCACAGCCTAGCACCTGGCATATATCCTTATTCATAGAGGCTTCGGTTCTGTTGGGTTGGACCCCCAGGCTGGGGGGCTTGGCAGCTGACACTGTTATTTTCTCATGGTCCTCTCTGGAGGCGGAGGTCATCTCACAGTTCCTTACGATGTAGGGATGGGGGCAGTACTGCATGGTCAGGAAGAGCAACTGCCTCCCAACCCCCACTTTTCCACGTTTCAGTCTTCCCCAGTCAGCTGCAGGTGCACATGGCTCTACAGCTCTGCCCAATTCTTGGAGACCACACCTATGCGGCTCGCGTGGGCAGCGTTCTGGGCCAGCGCTTTCTGTGGCCAGCAGAGACTACCAAGCCCCAGAGACAGGTAGGTCCCCTGCCCCATATGCCTCCTCTTTGTGGGTTGGAGAGACTGTGTCTCCAGATACCGTGCACATTCGGACCAGGAAGCAGCTGGCTTGCTCTCTGGGGCCACCTGTGGTCCTGTGGTTGCTGTGTGGCTTAGGTCTCCTGTCCATGAACTGAGGGGGTGGAAGCTGACCTCAGGTCCTCACATCCCACCGTCCTTTTGAGCCTTTCTCCCTCGTGTTGAGTCCAGTGGATGGGAGTGCAGCAGGAGCGGGCCTGGCTCTAGGCAGCACTTGGGACCAAGACTCTGGCTTTTTGGCCAGAAGGGGAGACCGGAGGCTTGTATGAATTGGGGTTTCGAGGGCCAGGTCTGTGCACCTCTTTTCGTGTCTCATTGGCCAGAGGCTTAATCACATGGCTTCACCAAACACCAAAGAAGCTGAGGAAAACTCTGCCTATCTGTAGAAACATTTACTGCAGTTAGACCAGGGAGGTCCTGCAGGTCTCCCTCCCTTTGCATGAGCGCTGGGTGCTCCCCTGGCTGGAACTCAGAAGGCCGCTGTCTCCCGTCCCAGGTCCTGGATGAAGCCCTGCTTAGATACCTCCACCTGAGTCCTTCCCAAGTGGCCCAGATGCCTTTGCACCTGCACCTGCACCGCCTCCTCCTCCCAGGCACCAGACCCAGGGACCCCCCGAGTGAACTTCTGGCTCCCCTGCCCCCTTACTTCTCTCGGACTTTGCAGTGCCTTCGGCTCTCTCAGCAATAGGCCCCCGGGTGAGAGTAGAATAAGAGCTGTGCCCCCCTCAAGGACAGTGAGGTGGTGCTGAGCACAGCCAAGATCCTGGGCTCCGTGGTCTGACACACCTAAGATCAAATCCCAGAGAGGCCACTTGACTGCTGTGTGGCATTGGGCAGGTGACTTCTCTCTGGACTTAAGATAATAAAAGTTCTACCTCACCGTTTGGTTTACCAAAAATGAGAAAGCGAATGTTTACCAGGGACTGTGCTCTCTGCTCAAGTGAACAGTGGCCAGGTCAGGATGTAGCATCCGCTACACTCCTGGCCAGGAGGAGGTTGGTTTGGTTTTGAGAGCAGGTCTCTCCATGCATCCCTGGCTGGACTGGAGCTCAGAGATTTTCCCGCCTCTGCCTCCCGAGTGCTGGGGTGACAGGCGTGCACCACTGCGCTCTCCACCCCACAACACGTTCACAGGCTGCACATAGACTCTGCTTTGGAGGGACGGCAGTCAACCCTCCACGGGTGGGAAATGCTGTGCTGCACTTGGATCTTCCAGTTCTAGGTGGTTTGACTACCCCTTCACGGAGGGGAGAAACAGACCTGTACCCTCTGGAGAAGGGCCGTCTCTTGTCCTCGTGTTGTGTGCCCATCCGATGCCATTCGGCCAGTCCTGGGGGGAGGGACCCTTGACGGCTCGCCTTCCACATGCTACCATTTGCAAGCCATGTCTCCTTGCTCACACTCACCCTCCTCCTCTGTGTGCCACAGGCCCTTCCACACCCACACACACTCCAAGACTTCCTGCCAAGAAAGCTAATGCCCACGCTGGGCAATTGTGAACCTTTCGGATGAGCAGCTCTTGTTCTGAGCCTTGCCTCAATTAGCCACGCCAAGCCCAGAGAACTTTACTTGCTTTTTTTTTTTTTTTTTTTTTTTTTTATTTGATGCTGGATCCAGGATGGGGCAGTGAAGTTCAGAGCAGGGGTTTCTTTAGCCTCGTGGCCCCTACAGGCCCCAGACTTTGGGACACCAAAATAAGGGTTAAGGGGCTGGGGAGACTTAGCCTCTTCGTGGGGTATGCCTCAGCCCTGGGTCTGTTGCCGAGTCTGGCCTTGAACTTGCCTTTGGACTTGACTTTCCTGTGGGTGCTAGGAAGAAGTCCGGCTTCAAAGGTCAGAGGCCAAGAGGCACTTCCAAAGTGGGGGCCTCGAAGGTGCAGGGGAATAGCAGCCTCGGTGTAAAGGAGGGGAGGAAGAGAGAGATGATCAGGCCTCTGTCTTGGAACAGGGTTCTGTGGAAGACAAGCCCTTCCCTGGTGCGCTGCTTGGTCTTGGTGCTGCCCTCTGCCTGTGCCCTTCTGCCCCAATCCCTCTGCTCAGCACTACCCACTAGGGTGTGCAGCTTAGCTCAAAGCCCACCTTTCTGGGCTTCAGCATGCTAGGTGCCAGTTCGAGGTCAGGGTGAGGTGGGAAGGACATCGGAACCTTGGCAGTAGGTAGAGTCATCAAGGCCTTGCCTGTGGTTGACAGAGCCTTAGAGCCCACCAGCTGGCTGTGCTGGAGTCTGTGGACCCGGCTCTGGGGTCGGTGCACACGGGGAGAAGGCAGCCAGGCCTTGATGTGGAGACTAGGGAAGTGGAAAGGGTCTGTGGGAGAAGGGAAACCGTGAGGGCTGGCCTAGGTCCCAGCCTGACCAGCTATCCCACAGGGTATGTGCAGAGGCAGGGGGTGGGAGGTGTGGGCAGATGGAGCCCCTCCCAGCTCCTCCTCCAGAAGCAGTGGGAAGAACACAGGGTTGGGGGTCCAACAGACCTGGGTCTGCATCCCAGCTCTGCCCCTTCTGAGCTGTGCAACCTCGGGCAACGTCCTTAAACTTCCTGCTACCTCGGCTGGAAAATGGGGACAATAGCACCTACCTCACTAGGGTGTTGTGAGGGCTAAGGGGGCGCAGGAAGGGCATGATGGCAGCACCTTTCTCCAGAGAAGAGTGAGGGCAAAGCCAGCTAGGACAGCAGAGGTCTGGACTCCCAGGACGCGCACTCCAGGACTGAGCCAGCCCTGGCATCTTCTGATCTAACTGCCTGGCAGGGTGACTACTTTGGAATACTCATTTGATTGTATATTTAAAGACAGTTGGTGAACAGCCTCAGGCTGGCTATCATTCATGGCCTTCTGACAGCAGAGTAAGCTCAGACACTTGGGAAGGGCTTGGAGAGCAGGTAGCCCTGGGAGGATGGGGGCATTTGGGAAACGTGGTATTACCCCAGGCCTCAGGCTTTTTCACACCCAGAGACCTGTTAAAAATGTGGCCCACCCTGATGTTGGGGTGCTCCCACTTCTGGAGGGTGAGGCAGACCAGGGCCGTGGCACTTTTTGCCTTGCCTTTCTTCCCCTTTCCAGGGACCGGTGTGGTGGCAGTAGTTTCTGGCTTCTCGGCGGCGGTGGTGTGTCCCAGGCTCTCGACCCTAGCATTTTTCCTAAAAGCTGACCTGTGGGTAGGGGAGCCTGAGCCCTTGCTTTCCCCAGAGCCTTGCTGGGTCAGCAGATGAGGGAGTGATGAGCGGAGGACCCCTGTCCGCCGATGTCCCACTGCCATGGGCTTCTTGATGGTAGAGCCCTCTACTACGAGCCGGATACCCACGTACTGGGGCACCTCCACAGCAGGCTATGGGACAGGAGAGAACAAGGCCATCTCAGACACTAGTGCTGGAAATTAGGGCCCAAGGCAGAGACAGATAGAACCAATTTCTGGGGTGTCTGGTCAAGAGGCACATCTGAAAAACAGGAAGCTCCTTTTGTCCTCAAGGGACTTAGAGGACCTACAGTCACTGAGCCCTAGGGAGCCAGAAAAGCAAAGAGCCATAGCCAAGCAGACAAGCACTCGACTCCACTGTCCACCAAGGCGACTTCTGGCCTGTGTTAGAATTCAAGCGGTGTCATGCCATGGGCAGCCAGAGATGGACAGAACTGAGCCAATGGCTTCCTATGTGGAAATGAAATTCCCATTGTGAATACCAAGAAGAGGGAGGCATAGTGCCTCTGCTGTCCTCAGTGAGGCCTCTAAGGTCAGAGTAGCCTTCTAAGAATAGGGAAAGCTGTAGGGGATAGTGAGCTGCTGGACGTGGGTGCTGAGACCTGAACTTGGGTCCTCCTTGAGAGCAGACTGCTTTGAACTGCTGAGCCATCTCTCCAACCCAGCTTACTTTCCTTATAGCTTACACTGTGTACAGCAGCGCTGCTCAACCTTCCTAATGCTGTGACCCTTTAACACAGTTCCTGATGGTGTGGTGACCCCCCCCCCAACCACCAAATTATGTCATTCCTATTTCATAACTAACTTTGCTACAGTTAAATAAAGTAAATATCTGATATTCAGATTGATCTTAGGAGACCCCTGTGAAAAGATCGTTTGATTCCCAAAGAGCTCGCAGCCCAAAGGTTGAGAACTACAGGTCCATGGCACTATGTTGTTAGCAACAGAAAATGGACAGATGGACAAAGTAATTCTGGGGCAGGGGTCAGTGTTGATGTAGATAAAGGTACTTGCTGAGTTCAAGCCCCAAGACCCATGGGAAAGACCCATGACTCTCACAAGTTGTCCTCTGACCTCCACGTGTGTGTTGTGGCATGTGCAACCACACACATACACAAACTCTAACAGGATAGGTAATACAATAATAATAAAAAAGGATGACAACCACCTTGGTCGAAGAAGGTCAAATTTGGCATCAGGAATTAGGAGTCTGCTGGTCGTGCTTTGTGACAGTCAGAGGTGGTGCCCAGCTTCACTTTAGTGGGTTTTTTGATTTTGTTTTTTGCCAAAAATCTCCACCCTTGAACCTCATCAAGTTGTTAACCTATTTTCTAGTTTACAGGATAGACAGAAAACTGACTGAGCTGAACAGCGCAAGGAGACAATCAGATAAGCCAGAATGTGGGACAGTGCTACAGGCTGGCCAGCCTGGCCTCCAAAGGATCAGGACGCCAAGAAGGAACCACTGGAGCCATCCTAGATCAAAGGAGATCAGAGACACAAAGCTACCAGTGTGGCCACCCTGGGTACAAACTAGCCTCAAAAACATCAGTAACAAAAGACGACTGGGGACAAAGGACGCCTGAAAAATGCCTGGCTCAATCTTCCCAGGCACCCAGCCATTCAGTATTTTGCTTGTTTATCCTGAAACAAGGCTTCATGTAGCCCAGGTTGGCCTCAAGCTCACTATGTAGCCAAGGATGACCTGAAACTCCTGATCCTCCTGCTGCAGCATCCTAAATATCGGGGTCACAGGCTTGTGTTGTCATGCCTTGCGAAAATTCTGATCAATTTTAAATGGCAAGGACTTCATCTTTCCCCTTTCCTCTGCCCTCTTCCGTGATTACGCTGTTTGTTACGGGGTCTCGCTGTAAAGTGCCAGCTGGATTGAGTTTGGCCACGTAAGCCAGGCTGGCTGTGAACTTGTGGGTTGCAGGTGTACGTGTGCACTTGCTTAATTTCCTCCTTTACATTTTTTAAGCTGGAGCTATGACTCAGTAGTAATAGTACTACACACGCCTAGGAGGCAGGGCCCTGAATTCCATCCCTAACACCTAGGGATAATGTCCTTTACAAAAACTATGCCCTGAGGTTGGGGATTTAGCTCAGTAGTAGAGCGCTTAAGGCCCTGGGTTCGGTCCCCAGCTCTGAAAAGAAGAAAAAAAAAAACCAAAAACTATGCCCTATTGCCAGCACATTATTCTAAGACAGTGGTTCTCAACCTTTCTAATGCTTGAATACAGTTCCTCATATTATGATGACCCCCCCCAACTATAAAATTATTTTCATTGCTACTTCATAACTATAATTTTGCTCCAGTTTGAATTTAATGTAAAATAACTGATATACAGGATGGTCTTAGGTGACTCTTGTAGAAAGGTTATTTGACTCTCAGAACTGCAAGACTCAGGTCATGTGCTCAGTATTCCGCTTTCCTGCAGTAAACCTAGGCCTTTATGAATCCCAGCTGGAAGACTCCTACTTAAAACTGCCTTCAGCATTCAGAAACTCTTGAAAACATTCTTTTAAAGTTGTATTTGTGTGACTGTTGTTTTGAAATAGGGTCTCACTCTAAAGCCCGGGCTAGCCTGGAACTCAAAGTGACTCCTTTTTCAACCTCCTGAATAAGGTTAGGTAGAAGGTTGAGTCCTATTTGTCCAGCTGTGATAGCTAATGTACATCATGGTCTAGCTTGGACCGGGAAGCCTAAGGTATTTATGAAGCGTGCCCTGAGATGTCTCTAGAACCCCCAGAGGGCTCTAGCCTAATGGATGACTCCTCATTGATGGATTCAGAATTCTGATAAACTGTTGGGAGACTATAGCACTGTGGAAAGTCAAGCTTGGTTAGATAGTTTATTTCCAAGCTGGGTGTCATGATTTTTACCTATAATCTTGGTGCGTAGGAAGCTTGAAGCAGGAGGAATGCCATGAGTTTCAGGCTAGCCTGGGCAACAGCATAAGTTTTTGGCGAGCCTAGGCTATATAGAGTAATCCCCTGTCTCAAAAAAACTAAAAAAAAAAAAAAAAAAAAAAAAAAAAAAAAAAAAAAAAAAAAAAAACAACAACAAAACAATGTTTTTGGCTGATTAAAAAAAAAAAACCCTATACTTATTATAAATAAGCAAGATCAAATCTGCTTCTGGAAAAAGATGAACAATAATTATTATAAAAATAATAAGGGACACTAGAAATTGACTCTTGATAGGCCTTGCAGTTGATGGAGCTCTAATCAGCCCTACTGGGTCCTAAAGCTGTCCTTTGTGGCCTCTGTCTAGGTACCCATGAAAAGCCCCGAGGCAGATCAAACTGCCCTATTCTCACAGCTCACAAAGGAGCAGCCAGTTGTAGTCTTGCTTTACAGACAGAAAATGAGGCTACCTAGGGGCGTGGGATTGCAACTGGAGGCTGAATGGGTCCCAGAGCCCCTGAATATGAACTCGGGGCATTAATGACCCTCAGAGGACAGTAACCTCCAGCTCACAGATGAGTCAGGCCAGAGGGAAGTGTCTGATAAGACACCTGTCTTGAACTATGCCTCACAGGAGATCCCAGGACTGTGAGGTTGCCTGTGGGGATGCTGGAGCATCTTACCTGCTTATAGATGAGCTCAAAGGCTCCTGTATCGCAGCTGCGGTCCATTCGCCGGTCGATGACCACACGCAGGGTATCTGCTTGCACACCAGCACAGAGGCGGGCAGTGACAGCTGTGGAAGGTGCCATGGTGGGGCTGGCATTGATTTCAATCAGCCAGGGCTGGAAGTCTTCCCCAAACACAAAGTCAGCCCCATAGAGTTCAAAGCTGGCCTTCCGACACTGCACGTTGTCCTGGGAGGTCTGCAGGGCATGGATCACGGCAGCCTTCATGCCAGGCACAATGACAGTGGACCACGCCTTTGGGGCATCTACCTCCTGCAAGTGGGCCTGAAACCTCTGGCTGGACCACATGTTATCCGGAGGCAGCATTGGGTGTCGGTGACAGGAAGCCTCCAAGTGTCTCTGGATGGAGTTGTTACACAGGTGCACAGAGCTAGAATGCAACAGAGAGGCAGGATCAGCCTTGGAGCCCTACACCCAACCTCAGAGCTTCAGACGAAGTCCTGGGGTCAGCCATTTTGTGAGCTTAGCTGAGACAGGCCTCTGCTGAAAGACAAATAAGACAGAATGTGCCCTTCCCAACTCCAACCCCATTCACCTAAGGCCAGAGCTAGTTATCCCAGAACACTTGGGTGTAACAGATGGGCCACAGTAGCAAGTGCTTTCTGCCTACTCCCAGCTCACTCTTTCTGTGCATGGCAGGAAATAAGATGGAGAAAATGACCCAGAGTCATGAAAGGGAAGTCAAACCTCAGTTTCACCAGTGATTAAAATTACATTTAACTTGTTCGCCCTCACAGCTCTAAAATGGCAATGACCCACCACTTCATTGTGTTTTAGAAACGACTGTGATACAACCAGGCAAAAACACTTATGCCATGTGAAGTGCTTAATGATAAATAGCTACACTGTACTGCTGCTCCAGCCTCCTGATGTGGAGACTGAGGCTGGTCATTTTCTTTAAGAGAGTCTCACACAGCCCAGGCCAGATTCAAACTCACCAGGTAGCTGAGGATGAAAGTTTACACCCGATCGCCCTGCCCCCACCTTCCAAGTGTTGGCGTCACAGGCAGCCACTACTGTACCTGGTGTGATTTTGGCTGTCTTGGGCTCCCAAGTTCTGGGATTACAATTAAGAGCTACCACACCTGGCTTGTTTCATCTCGAGAGTGGATTCTCACCATATAGCCCAGTCTGTCCTTAAACTCAAAATCCTTCTGACTCAGCCTCCCAAGTGCTGGGGTTAGACATGGAGCACTGTGCCCTGCTAGTAACGTCTAAGTAGTTTTCCACCTCTCCAGAGGCACACAACTTGACACTGTAGAGATGGAAATGGAACCCAGGCCTCATCAAGGTTTCTTCTCATCCCACAAACAAACCACAAGTTGCCTCTCCTCTCTCAAGTTTGTCTGAGTCTGCCTTTACCTAGATCTATATTACAATATAGATCTACATATACACATATCACCGTCTAGCCCTGTGGTTCTCAACCTATGGGCTGTGACCCCTTTTCACAGGGGTTGCCTAAGACCACCAGAAAACACAGGTATTTACACTGTAATTCATAACAGTAACAGAATTAGTTATGAAGTAGCAACAAAAAAAATTAGTCAGGGGTCACCAGGACATGAGGAACTGTATTAAACGGTGGAAGCATGAGGAAGGGTGAGAACGACTCTTCTAGCATATACTGTCAGCCAGTTACACAGACACATTGCTAAGATGTGAACCCTTGAGATCTGGGATCTTGTTTTGTTCATTCCTGTATCCCGAGCGTCCCCTGCAGGCTCCTTCAGGGTGGAAGGATGGTGTGTGTGTGTGTGTGTGTGTGTGTAAAGCCTGCTTCCTTGCTTGCAGAGTCTGTGGTCTGAAATCTAGCCTAGATCTAAGAGTTCACTGTTCAGTTTGTCTGCTGACCTCCCCACTAGACCGGAGAGTGAGGGGAGGTGGAGGGTGGGCTCACTTGTCCAGGTTCTTCAAGGAGAAAGGCTGTGTGGAGAAGCGGATGTAGCTGTCCCGGTAGAACCACACAGTGAGTGGGTTCCAGTCGGTCACCAGGAACCACTGCCTCAGGTCAAACTTGGTGCCGAAGATCAGCAGGGGCCGCTCAATGTACTTCTGCACAATCCACTTGCCATCCTTCATCAGCATGGGGTTGCAGTCCACCAGCTTCAGCATCTCATCCAGGTGGTCCATGCATGTAATCCCTGAGGAGGAGGCAGGCAGGCAGGGACCAAGAGGTCAGGCTGCGGTCAGAAGTGCCAGAGGACGATGGACATCCCTGCTATAAGCTCTCATCTCCACAGAATCCAGCTGAACCTTAAAGCCCTCCAAGTCAGGACCACCTTCCCTCTAGCAAAGCAAAGAATGTAAATAATTTTCTAATTAACTATTTACTAAACTTTGTTTTGCTATATACAGGTAAAATTTAACTGGGGTTGGGGGCTGGAGAGATGGCTCAGCATGACCAGTGCTTGCTGTTCTTGCAGAGGAACCCAGGGGGTCTGGCGCCCTCTTCTGGTCTCCATGGGCAGCAGGCTCACACATAGTGCACATAGATGCAAGTAAGCAAAACGCATACACATAAAATTAAAAAATAAATAAGGCAAGATGGCTCAGTGGGTAAAGGCACTTTCGCCAAGGCTGATCACCTGACTTCAGTTCCTAGAACCTATGCAGTGGGAGGACAGAGTTCTGTAAGTTGTCCTCTGATGCTCTCGCACACACGCAATGTGAAAGCATTTAGAGAGTTAACTAGGTCATACATTACTTTCCTCTGGGAGTTAAGAGACTAGGAAACTGAAAGGCACGCTGAAACCTCTCTCTCACTGTCCAGGGTGAAGCCAGCTGCTGTGCCAGATCCTCTCTCTGGAGCTTTCCGGTTCCATACCTATCTGTGCTTGGCTCACAGACTCCTGCGGAGCTGGCGAGGCTGTGGGGTGAAGCTTGGCCGACGTCACCTCACCTGTTATTAGTCAGCTGTGCAACCAACTCTGGCCACAGCTTCACACATCCAAGGGCACATGTGTCTTCTTTCCTTCTTTTTGTTTTTCTCATTTCCCTTCTATTTCTTCCTGAGACAGGGTCTCACTATGTAGCTCTGGCTATCTTAGAACTCACTATATAAACCAGGCTGGCCTCAAACTTACAGAGATCCATCTGCCTCTGTGCCTGCCTCTGCCTCTTCCTCTCTGCCTCTCTGCGCCTGCCTCCACCTCCCACACGCTGGGATTAAAGGCTTGTACCACCAAGCTCAGTTTGCTTCCACACACTCTTTTTTCCCCTCGTTTTATTTATTTCGTGACAGGGTCTTATATAGTCTCGTCCTTACTGTGTAGCCAAGGCTGGCCTTGAAGGATGCTTTTGCTTCCACTTGGGATTCATACACTTTCCCTTTTGTTTATTTATTTTATCTTATGTGTATGAATGTTTTCCATATGTCTGTTTTGTGGATTTCCTGGAACTGGAGCTACACTGTGTTTACTTTATAACACTTCACTCACCTTTTACATGTAATCTTTTTTTTCAATAAAGAATATCATTGGTTGGGGATTTGGCTCAGTGGTAGAGCGCTTGCCTAGCAAGCGCAAGGCCCTGGGTTCGGTCCCCAGCTCCGAAAAAAAGAAAAAAGAAAAAAAAAAAGAATATCATTACAAGTTTTCTGTCCATTTCTGGGGAAGCCCACTACAGTCTTTAAGGACTGGGCTGATGTTGGACTCTCCTGTGCACAGTGGATACACTGATGTGATTCAGTAAAGGTGAGGACCAGAAAACGTCTTACGGGAAGTGAGAGGCAGAGCAGTCATGTTGGTGGGGTGACCCCCCGATCCAGCACCATGCTGAACAGGAGGTATGGGCTGCATTTACACTTTACCTGACAGGAAGCCCTGGTGCCATCCCCATTTCACAACTGAGAAAACCGAGATTCAGAGAGGCAAATTGACTTGTTCAAGGTCATGCATCCTATTAATAGTAGAGCTGAGATTCAAACCCGTAATGGGATAAAGGTACTAAAACTGGAAGAAGAGCTGCTCGCCCACCTCGGCCTCGGGACTTGGCTCCGGGCTTCACGATCCAGATGTTCCGATCCCCCTCCATGTCTATCTGGGGTACCACGGCCCGAAGCTGCTGTAGGATGTCTTCACAGCGCTGGACTTGGACCTCCAGGTATCTGAGTTCTGCCCCTTGACTGTATGGAGACAGTAGGACTTGGGGAGAGTGAGGCCTGTGGCCAAATGAGAGGATAGGATACTAGGAGACACATACCTCCCCAACTGTGCTCTAACCTGCTTTGCTCATGCCTGTCCCTGAGACACCTTACCACACCCCTCCCCATTTTCTACACGTCACCTTCATTCCTGATGAGGATGGGACAGCACTCACTGAGCCAAGCACCCTGGTGAGGACGGCCCGTAGTTCTGGTTCACCCCCTCAGTAGCCTCCTTGGGAAGTATTAACTAGGCAGTCTTGGGGACATGCCGACTGAGGCTGGGGCAATTAAGGGATCGTCCCAAGGCAACACACCAGGTAGAGTGACTGAGCCAGGGTGCAAATGCCTGACTGCTTCACCCAAAGGTGTTTTCAGAGGCGGACCCTCCCGATCTGGACTCAAGGCGACTGACAATCAGCTTAGTCCTTAGCCTAAGTCTGCTCGGGTGATTCTGTATCCTGCCCCACCAGGATTTGTTTCTGTCCAGCCACACACTGTGTCACAGCACACACCCACTTGTTCAGTTACTGCCTGTCCTCTCCTACTGGCCTTTCTAGTGTGTGGTGCCAGGGCTTGAAACCAAGGCCAGCTAGGCTGGGCACACGCTGTCCTCTGGGCTACAAGTTGAGCCTGCAGGGACAGCTTCTGTGAGGTTTGCTCTCTGCTGCATCTCCTCCCATATATCCCCCCTTCCGCCTACCCCCCACCTACCACACACACACACACACACACACACACACACACACACACACACCACTCACCACTCACCCACCACTTAGCAGGCACTCTCCAAGTCTATTGACTGAATGCTGAATGGTTTGGTTCTGTAAACTGGGAAGAATTTGGCATACAGGGGTTCACAGGAAAGGGGGGGGACCCTGTTCCCTACAGCTATAAAAAATGTCAGCTATAATTCATACACTGTCCCGGATGCCTCCCCTGGGTGCTAACCTCACTTTAACACCTTGACCTCCACCATAGCTTTCTTTTTATGGGAAGCATCAAGAACAAAAGTGGCCAGACAAAGGGGCTCAGAGAGCTCCGAGGGACACCCCCAGATCCTGATGAGCTGTCCTATAGTAAATCTGCACTGAGGCCCAGGGAAAGTGTCACCTAGGAGTGACAAGGTACAAGGAATTTGAAATGACCATTCAGTATAATTTTATATTGGGGGGGGACCATTTTCACACAGACACACACACACACACACACACACACACACACACACACACACACAAGTGCAGGTGCCTGCAGACTCCAGAGGCAATAGGTCCCTTAGAGCTGGAGTTACATGTGGTTGTGAGTTTGCCTGGCATAGCGCTGAGAAACAAAGGCAGATCTTTAAAGGAACACTGAGTGCTCTCAAAGGCTGCGTATTACTTCGACCCACATGGGCTTGTATTTTTCACTGGTTTTGGTTTTGGTTTTCCAGACAGACTGTCCTTGAACTCACTCTGTAGACCAGAATGGCCTCAAACTCAGAGACCTTGCCTGCCTCTGCCTCCTGAATACTGGAACTAAAGGTGTGTGTCACCACTGCCTAGCTTCACGTGGTCTTGCTTTTAAAACCGAGGACAAAGTCCTAACATGGTGCTGAAGGAGTCACTCGCCTGCGTGCACCTGTGGGAACTTTCTTTTGGGGGAGGGTTTGTGTGAGATAAAGGCTCGCTATTAGCGATGATCTCCCTGCCTCAGCTGCCTGGATGTCAGCCACCTGTCTGCTCTTATTTGATTTCTGAGGGCTTTTTGTGACCCTGACTTTTGAGGGCTTCTCAACAGCCTCTACACTGGAAATAAAAAGGATCTTTGATAAGTCTTAGTTTAAGAAAGCTGTGAGCCCAGCCAGGTCTTAATCCCAGCACTTGGGAGGCAGAGTTCATAGCCAGCATGGTCTACAGAGTGAGTTCCAGGACAGCCAGAGCTACCTGGTGAGACCTGACCTCAAAAAAAACGAGAGAGAGAGAGAGAGAGAGAGAGAGAGAGAGAGAGAGAGAGAGAGAGAGAGAGAGAGAGAGAGGGCCCGACAGCCTGAGTTCAATTGTGTTAAGAGGAGAGAACCAACTTCACAGGGCTGTTCTCTGACCCCACCCACAGCACACCAATTTAGAAGAAAAGAAAGCTCACCGAGGCTGGGGTGCAGCTCACTTAGTAAAGCACTTGCTTAAACCTGGGGTCCCAAGCCCTACCCCGTCACCGTGAAAATGACAAAGCGGCTTTAAGGGGAAAGCACAGGGTGACCTTGTCGTCTTCTGCTGTCTAAGAGACCCTAGTGTTGCTGCAGCTGAGGGTCTCTTCATTCCATCATTTAGCCAATCCCCTTCAGTCTGTTTCTCTCCGTCGACACCACCCCACTTGAGACCCTCAGTGCTTTCACCTGGCTTCCTGCAAGCCTTCCACCCGAGCGAGGGCTGTGCCACACAGAGCACTGGCTCTGAAGCCTGGCGCTCCAACAGGCACACGGCTGGTCCTCCTCACCGTGTCTGGCAGCACCGCCTCCTGTCTTCTGCTGCTCGAGCGCCTTTGCCCAAAGCGAGCTCAAAACATCACCCTTGTTCTTCCCAGCCCTCTCCTTCACACTAAAAGATCCTGAATTCTGCATTAAATTCACTCTGTTTAATTCAATGTACTGACCATAAAACCCCTGTCTGGTGACGTCTACTTCCTTCCTGTGGGAACTGGCATCCTGGGTCAGGCAGTGCAAATGACCTCAGGATCAAATCTAAATGCCTCAGAGTCCTATTCTGAGGGAGCAGCACAAGCCTATGCTGACCGCACAGTAAAAGCTGTCCTGCCTCATACCATTCATTCTCCAAGGCGGATGCTATTTTTAAATTCATTTTGCATTCAAGAAAAAGTATGTTTTGAAAGCTTAGTGATGTTCCCAGGGTCATAGGGCTTGGGGGATAGAAAGAAAAGAACTAGAATTTAGGTCTACTGACAACCCAAGCTTGCTTGGGCCTATGCTGAGGTGGAAGGAGTTGACTGTTCTCTCCGATGGAGCGGGTGGGAGACTCTGAGGGTTCTTGAGTAGAAGCGTCCAGGACAAAAGAAGGAGGTGGGGTGGGAGGGCTTGGGCTGCGCTAGATCTCCATCTGAGGGTCTGGCTGTAACCCTGGCCCATGCCTAGAGCCCCGCCCTGGAGGGAACTTACTGCACTATTTGGTAGTAGCGCTGAAGGAAGAGGGACCAGTCGTCAGGGCTGAGGTACAGTGGGGCGTTGGGGTCCTTGTCGATGTCTTTGTGGGCTATGTTGCTGAGATGTTCCTCGCATGCACTCAGAGCCTCATCCACAAAGTCTGAAGACACCGTCACTGGCTTCTTCTCCTGTTTCTTGGGCTGTGTATCTTCTGTAGGGACAGAAGGACCAGTAAACACCCCATTTCAAAGCAGGCAATGCAACACGTGTCACCACCCTTTGCTGACCAGAAGCCTATCACTTACCTGAGGCCTCGCCCTAAAGACAGTGTGACCTCCATCCCCAGCCACCTTGGGACACACCTCTCAGTCACCTGAAACTGCTCTAAATTCCCCTGCAACCCTAGAATTTCACCCCTGCCCTCCACTGTGCCTGTGCCTCTCACACAACCAAGGCTTTGGTGTAAATGTAGCCAAGGGTTCTAGAGCACACCTTCCCTAGCACTGCCCTGCAGCTCCATACCCCTGACACATCTTAGCCCTACAATGTGCCTGGAAACCTTGGCCTAGGTGAATCCAGATACATATGAAGGCAAATCTGACAGCTTCCTATACCCCATTGGATACCTAAAACCCACCCCTTCTCTCAGAATCCTCACAGATATCTACAGCCCATAAGCTCCAAAGTGCTAATGTGTCACTCAGCTAGAAGTGACACCAAGCCTAGCTCAGAGGACCTGATGGCAGCTCATGACCCTGGCTCAGGCTTTTGCCTATTTAAAAACTGACATGCGACCAAGCCCTCAACTGCCCACCTACAGCCTGACCCATACTTGAGCTCAGCACACGGAAGTCCAAGTGCAGACTCTCCAACCACAGAGGGTCAGTCCCCTGTGACCTAGGTTCTGGCACATAACAGTCTTTGGTACCTAATCTACCCAGGTCAAATGACAGCAACCAAGTACGTGTTCCTCTGGAAGGGTCAAGGACTTTTTTCCTTCCAGTAAACCTGCCCCCGAGTCCCTTGGCTGTGGAGCCCCTTTTTACTGCAGAGGGGGAGGGGAACCATATAGATTGGACCAGCATGCAGAGGACTCCTATGCCCCTCCCCTCCCAGATGTTCCCTCTGTGCAGGCACGGGGTTTCTTGGGGGACATCTGTACATAGCTGTGTTCCTGTGCGTCCTCCCCAGAGATCATGAAGTGGTTCTCACAGGCAGGGATGGGGCTGTGTGATCTCAGCCTGCCTCTCTAAAGTAGTCAGTCAGGCCCATTAAAGGGCTGAACAACTAATAAACGACAGGAGTGGGGTAAGTACAAGGGTAGACTTCAGTATGATGCACAGTAGACAGAGGATGGACAAGCAGACAGGAAGATGGGCAGATGGACAAGTGCAAGGGCAGGCAGGAAGGTGGGAGTGGACAGAGGGACATAACATAGTAGGTGACTGAAGGGACAGGTAGGGGGTACCCTGGGGGAGGATGGCTGAGAGAATGAACTGATGGCGGCTGGGTGAACAGGGGTGAACGATCTTTACAGATGGGAAGAGGGACAGAGGGCTGTAGGCAAAGGCTGCAGTCTGGTCATATGTCCTAACAGTGTAGAAGAGGGACTGAGAGGGTGGCTGGGCACATACCTGTGGGAGCGGAGGGAACCACGGCACTCACCTAGGGCCTCTTCCTCTCTTGCCTGGATGGGGATAGACTGTGACCTCCCTTCCAACTTCACCACCAGCTTGAGAACGTTGCGGGCAGCTGTCAGCCAGAAGTCCTCTGCTCCCAGGCAGGGATACCCTGCTCAGCCCCCAGGCTCCAGGCCTCTCCTGGTTCTGGAACCTCACCATGGCTTGCCCCATTTTGGATCCAGAACCTCATTTACCTGTCTCACTCTAGCACCTGGCCTACTATCCCATCTCTTAAACACCAGACCCACATGTGGCCAGACTGTCTTTAGAAATAACCTGGACCAGTTTCTTTTTTCCTTCTTTCTTCCTTCCTTCCTTCCTTCCTTCCTTTCTTTCTTTCTTTCTTTCTTTTTTTTTTTTTTTTTTTTTTTGCGACAAGGTCTTACAGTTTCAAGCTGTCTGGCTTGGAACTCACTGTGAAGACAAAGCCAAAGACAGATTTGTGGTCATTCTGCCTCTGCTCTCCACAGGTTTGTCCATTTCTGATACTTATTCTAACCTGAGAATCAGACCGTGGCCTAAATTCTATCGCAGGTTTGGGACATAATTTAAAAACTGCCACCTGATCTGGATCCAAAATCTGAACTCAGAACCCATACTGAAGCAGGAAACTACTTTGCCTTCGAGACCCATAGTCTTTCATGGAAAGGACCTGGTCCAGCCAGCAACGTATCTAGACCCCAGACAGAACCCACCCACCAACCCCTAGAACCTGCTGAAGGGAACAAGCCTGGCTCCCTGGGCTTCTCTGAATGCCAGGGTTGGCCAAGCTAGGAGGCTCATGAATGGATGAAATTAGTGGAGGAAAGGGCTGGGGTTATGGAGGAAAGACTACAGAGTGGGTGAGGGCACAAGGAGAGACTTGCTGTTCTCCACTGTGGGGCAGCCAGCATGAGGGAGTCGGGCCTGGGATTGGAGTTCCCTTACCTATGAAGGCTTTCTTGTCATCCTCTGCCCCCAGTCGGTAGCATCGTGGGAAGAAGGAGTCAGCATCAGCCTCATCAAACCATGGCAGATTCCGGAGGTTGAGACAAAGGCCCACCTGTGGAGACAGCTGCTGAAGCACCAGGGAGGACCCAGATCGTGTCAAGGGGTCCCCCACATGCCGCATATGTCCAGACACTCAGGAAAATGGAAAACCCTGCCTGGAAGCTCCAACCCACTGGTTAGGCCTGACTTGATAGCCATCTCCATCTCCCAGTTTGCCCAGCTGAGATGGCCCCTGATCCCTCTACCCACCCTTTCCCATACATGCTCTACCCAGGAAGCCTTTATAGCTCAGTGGTTCTCAACCTTCCTAATGCTTCAACCTTTTATATACAGTTGATGTTGTGGCGAAGCCTTAACCATAAAATTATTTTCGTTTCCATTTTGCTACTGTTATGAATCAGAATGTAAAGCTCTAATGCCCAGGATGCAACTCTGAAGTTGAGAACCATTGGCACAGGAGATGCTGATTAAAGCTTTCATCCTCAGCACAACCTTAGAATCAGGCTGTGCTGGCACTAAAGATGAGGAAGTGGAGGCTTGGAGAGGTGGAGTCGCTAGCTAAGAGGCCCAGGTAAGACTCGGTAAAGCCAGACAGACAATAAAGGAGACAGGCGTGCTCTGTTCGGGAGACCAGGGCCCCTTTGTTCACGACAGATTCCGTGGGAAGTGAGTGCACAGTAATCATGTCAACGAATGTCAGGTAGAGTTTGAGAACCAGATGTCAACCCAAGAACCTCTGTGTTCTCTGAAGAATCTTCTCTGACCAAAAAGTCCAGCAGGAACTGGGGCTTCCACTGCAGCCCCTGGGATGCCTACCTTTGTAGTGAAGGAGCCGGCACGGGCATAATGGTTTATCATCTGATCCTTGGAAAGGAAGCGACAATCTAGCACGTCTCGCCGAGTGGTCCAGATCAGGTAAGGGGTCTCGTTTCGAACCATGCGGGACTGGGGAGAAGGAAGGAGATGGAGACATGGAGGAGGGGTGGGGGGAGGCAGCTGCTGTGCTGCACAGAAAGGAGCGGTGTCCAAAGTGTCCTCTGGACTCCCCCATCTCTGAATACGTCATGAGAAGTCATGAGCTCCAGAGCATATGCTGGGTGAGCAGACCGAAATCTGGCTTTCCAGCCTCTACTTGGCTTTGTGTCCCAAGCCAGTGATCAAGCTGCACACCACGATGCCAACGTGTCTTGTTCTGTGATCATCAGTGGAAGGACAATGACTCCGGCCAGTGAGCACACAGTCCAGACAGATCTTCCCCATGGACCCAACCTCTCCATGCTTCCGACAACTCTCGGACACAAGATGATGGTGACAGGCTCTGTTCTTTATTTTTAGAGATAGGCTCTTGCTATATAGTCCATGAAAGCCTCAAACTCACTAGGTAGCCCAGGCTAGCTTCTAACTCATGATCTTCCAAGTGCTGGACTACAGTACACCACCCTACCCTGCTTGAAACCATCATCTCTGTGTCAGGAAAGGCTGTGTCAGGTGGGGTGTGGAGGCACACACCTACGATCCCACCACTTGGGAGGTAGAGGCAGGTGTGGGTCTGAGTTCCAGGCCAGCCTGGTCTACAGAATTAGTTCCAGGACAGCCAGGACTATACAGACAAACCCTGTCTTAGATAGATAGATAGATAGATAGATAGATAGATAGATAGATAGATAGATGGATGGATGGATGGATGGATGGATGGATGGATGGATAGGGAAAAGGCTGTGTGCTGGCTACCGTGTTGTTTCTTGGTGAGCTGAAGTCTGTGGGTGTATTTGTGGGGCCTGTCACTCTTGTGTTCCCGTACTGTCATCTGTGGAATGCATTAAGTCTACCTTAGAGGACTGAAGGAACTGACTCAGAAGACACTTAGAATAAGGTTCAAAATGGGTGCGGTGCGCTTGCCTGTAACTATAACACCCAGGAGGCTGAGGAAGGAGGGGCTTGAGTTCAAGGTCAGCTTGAACTCAGCTGTGTAGAGGAACCCTGTCTTTTTGGTTTTCTTACAAAGATTATTTCATTCGTTTTTTTTTGTTTGTTTGTTTGGTTTTTTTTTTTTTTTTTTTTTGGTTCTTTTTTTTTCGGAGCTGGGGACCGAACCCAGGGCCTTGCGCTTCCTAGGCAAGCGCTCTACCACTGAGCTAAATCCCCAACCCCCATTCGTTTGGTTTTTTTTGTTGTTGTTTTTTTTTTTTTTTTTTTTTTTGGTTCTTTTTTTCGGAGCTGGGGACCGAACCCAGGGTCTTGCGCTTCCTAGGTAAGCGCTCTACTCGTTTGTTTTTTAAAACAGGCTTTCTCTGTGTATGTTGTCCTGATCATCCTGGAACTCACTCTGTAGACCAGGCTGGCCTTTGCCTCCCAAGTGCTGGGATTAAAGGATCCCACTTGCCTGGGATCCTGCTATGACTGTAACCTGGAACTAGGAGTTAAACTTTCTATGCCAAGTTTCTTCCAGTCATGGTATTTTATTACAGAGACAGAAATGAAATGGTTGCAGCCAGCTAGACGGCTCAGCACATAATGGTTGCACACTGCCTGGACCTAACACCCTAAGCCAGGAAGGAAGGAGAGAATCCTCTGGTGACTGTGGCATGTGCTAGCCCATTCTCTCTCTCTCTCTCTCTCTCTCTCTCTCTCTCTCTCTCTCTCTCTCTCCATATATATATATATATATATATATATATATATATATATTCACAGAGAAATGGGGGAGGATGGCTAAGAGAAAAGAAAAGAAATGGCAGCTCCCTATAGTTCAATTAGTCTGGGTGGGGTCAAGCTCTGAGCTCGTGTCCTCCCTTCACCATCCATACCTCCAGCTCACCAGCATCTCTCAAGTTTTTATGTGGATATTTCGGTGTATAGGTGTGTGTGTGTGTGTGTGTGTGTGTGTGTGTGTGTGTGTGCGTGCACTCACGAGTGTGCACATGCATGTGTGTGGAGGCCAGAATATAATCCAATCTTGGATCTCAAATCCATCCCAGCTATTTTGTTTGGTTTGCTTTGCTTTTTTTTTTTAAGATTTATTTATTACATGTACGTACACCATAGCTGTCTTCAGATACACCAGAAGAGGACATCAGATCTTATTACAGATGGTTGTGAGCCACCATGTGGTTGCTGGGATTTGAACTCAGGATCTCTGGAAGAGCAGTCTGTGCTCTTAACCACTGAGCCATCTCTCCAGCCCTTGGTTTGGTTTTTAAGAGTGTATTTGTTTTTATTTCATGCATGTGTTTTGCCTGCAAGTTATGTCTGTGTACCAAATTCATGCAGTACCCAGGGAAGCCAGGAGAGAGTTTCAGATTCCTTGGTTAATAGATTGTTATGCGGGGTTGGGGATTTAGCTCAGTGGTAGAGCGCTTGCCTAGGAAGTGCAAGGCCCTGGGTTCGGTCCCCAGCTCCGAAAAAAAAGAACCAAAAAAAAAAAAAAAAGATTGTTATGCACCATCATGTGGGTGCTGAGAATCAAAACCCTGGAAGAGCAGCCAGTACTCTTGACCCATCTTGGTTTTTTATTTGTTTGTTTTTTCCGGAGCTGAAGACCGAACCTAGGGCCTTGTAAGTGCTCTACCCCTGAACTAAATCCCCGACCCCGACCCATCTTTTTTTTACCAAAGTGTCTCTCACTGGGCTGGAGCTTATGCAGGACACTCTGTAGACTGTCAGCCTGCCGGGCTTCACCAGTGTCTGCCTCCCCAGCACTGGGATTGCAAGCTTCTCACCAGCACACCTGGTGTTTTACATGGTTTCTGGAGCCTTCCCTTAATTGAAGGATTATCACCTTTGCTTGTCCTGTGGCTTTTAAAGCCATGTCTTACGGCCTTCATTTGCAAAGGGTAAAGGGAAACACCATCAGTGCCACCTTGAAGATGTGTTCATCTTATCTGAGCCCCACCGAGTCCCTCACCACTCTGTGCAGACCTAGCCAACCTTTAAAGATGCCACCTGTTTTCTCAGACTGGAAGCTGGGATCCAGAGAAGGAAGGACACCCAACTAGGTGTTCTTTCTCTGAATACAAGCTTCCTACCACCCCCCTGCTTCGTCCTGACCCCCAGAGTCCTCACCATCAAAGCATGTATCCCATCTAGGTCGTCGAATTCCAAGAAACCATCCAAGTCCAACAGCTGCGACTCCCGAAACATCTCACTCTCTTCTTCGTCCTCTGTGGAGGTGAAGGACGACTCCATGGAACTGTGTCCATGCCCCACAGCCCTTTCAGGTCCCAACCCTGGACCACGGGAAGCAAAGGGAAAGGACTGAGAAAGGACAGCTTGTGGATCGGGAGGAGGACCTACTCACCATCCTCTGTGGCATCGCTGTCACCCAGCATGGAGCTGTCTAGATCCTTCGAAGGTGGTGGCAGGATCGTGCCTGGGGGATGCACCATCTTCTTCTCTACCCAGCCTCTCTGGCGCAAGAGACACCGGATCACTGGGTATCGTCCATGAATCATAAAGATCTTCTTCTGCTATAAGGTGAGAGGCAGTAACTTGCTTCAGCATCAGACATATAGGAGGCAATGGTGAACCAGACAGGACGTCTGCCTTCAGGGAATTTTGGTAACCCAGTAGGAGGCAGCTTATAAACAAGGAGAAAAATAAACATGCATAGCTTATAGTTACTGAGTACCTGCTATGTGGTAAGCAGTTACAAGCACCATTAAGAACAATTTGCATTTTAATTACATACTGGAGGCACACAGAGACTAAACAGTTTCTCCAAGATCATACAGTAGTCAAGTGACAGAGCAGAGATTTCTTCCTTTCTGTTTGGTGCTGGGGACTGAGACCAGGGCTTTGTCCATGCTAAGCATACATTCTAACTGGTGTTCCCAGCCTCCAGAGTAATACATGGTCAAGGTAAATTGGGAGTGAGGCATGAACACAGAGCTGAGCAAACAGTAGTTCAGGCAGAGGGAGGCAGCATGGGCAAAGGTCTCTGCAAAGGTCCAGAGGATAGCCAGGAGTCAGAAGGAACTGAGAGGCCAAGGAGAGCGAAGTCTAGAAAATGAGAACTCCCAAGATTACAGGGAGTATGTCTGGGCTGCATGGAGAATCCATGCAGGAAGGGGCAGGCACAGAGGCAGATCCTCAGAATGCTGCCATGGTCTGAGGGACTGAGATAGTCAGAATGAAGGGGTAACACGAGCACTGGGGGAGCAGATGCTAGGCCTGAGATGAATTTTGGAGGCATGGATGTTGGATGACTTTGTTGATGGGTGGAAGAGGCTGGAAGGATGGATTTCTGGTTTGGGATGCAAGCGTGAGCTGCTGGCAAGCTCTCTGGGTGGAAACATCCAACAGGTGGCAGGATCTCCAGGGTTGGAGAACAGGGGCCTTGGAGGCAGAAAGGGGTGGTACAGGGCATGGTGTGACCTTGGACTCCCAGGCTCAAGGAGAGAGGCCCCTGGAGAGGGCCACAGGGAAACAGGAACACCTGGGAAATCTTCAGAGACAGAGACCAAGGAGCAAGCCAGGGAAACCAGTGTGAAGTCAGCCAGGGGTGGGGAGCAGGGCCCGTTTGTGGCACACAGTGCTCCAAAAGGAGAAAGCAGTTCAAGGGTTTCAGGATTTGGCTGGGCACCAGGGTCAATTAATGAGTGTAATTTCCAGTGGGAATGGGATAGAAGGCAGGGATCGGGGCTGAGGGAGCTAGGGAGTACATGCTCAGGTAGAGATGACTCAGCCTAGAATATGGGCCTGAAGAGACACTGAGGATGGAGGTGGGGGACACTTACAGATGCATGGTGTGTGTGTGTGTGTGTGTGTGTGTGTGTGTGTGTGTGTCTGTGTGTGTGTGTGTCTGTGTGCGTATGTGCCTGCCTTCTATGGATTTATTTTTTAACGATATGGCAAACTAGTAACTGTAACCACCACCATCACTCCATCCCCTCCAACCTTGACGGCTCTCTCTACGTGGATTTTGGCGTTTCTGAGTCGGCCCATATGGTGAGGAGTTCCCTTGGTGAATCCTCGCCAGAGGAGTAGGGAATCTGCAGAGAGATGCAGAGCAGAAACACAGAAAGCTAGAGGCTTGGCCCAGGGACTTCTCTGATTCCAGGTGCCCTCCCTCCCTCGCCCCCACCCTATATCTGGACGCCCAACCTCTAGTGCATTCCAGAGTCCCCATCCCTTCCACCTTCGCGGCCTCTGTCTGCAGCCGATAGGGTGTCAGGGGTGGTGGGCCGTTCTGCGCCTCACCACCAGGCGGCGGCGGGGCATCAGGCAAGGGCTCATCCAGGGTCGGGGGGACCAGGGAGCAGGCGGGTTCGGGGTTCACAGTGTCCAGAGCACCGGGCACGAACCGCTCCCGAGCGCTGCTTAGGTGGCGCGCAGGCAACGGGCTGCAATCCCCTTGGCTGTTGCCACTGCGCGCCACCTCTGGCCTGGCGGAGGCGGGACCTAGCCATTGCAGTCTCTCAGAAGGCCGGAACTCCGAGTTGCGTGCCCAGGGACAGCGGGACGAGAAATTTGTGCGGTGCTTGGGTGGCTGTGACCTCTGGAGCCAGCTACACTCCGAGCTGCCCTCCTGGCGGTACCAGGCGGCCCCGGGCCCCAGCTGCTCCGCGCTCAGGAGAAGCGGCGCGCTGAGGCCCTGCATGCGCCTCTTGCCAGGTTCGCTCCCAGCGCCCCACAGCGCGCCTCAACCCTCGCGCACCTCTTGGGCCCCGCCCTCTGTTTCCCGTCTCCTAGGAGACCGTTGCCCAGGCACAATCTGACTCAGGTGGAGGGCTCTAGAGCTGCGTCGCCTTAGGGAAGTCGAATAAGGATTTTTCATAAGGATATTTCGTGGTGGTCTTGGCTCTGGACCTTACTCGCCACATACTCTTGGTGTCCCAGGCACTGAAGATGGAAGAACCAAGCACTGGGGCTACCATCAGAGTTCCTTTTCTGTGCCTTGGCCCCCACACTAAGGCTCTGGGGTAAGGGCTGTTTAGTGGTCCCTGATTTCACAGAACTTACTACAGAGTGTGGAGAAAGCTAGCAAAAGAAATAAAAAGGGGGGCTGGGGATTTAGCTCAGCGGTAGAGCGCTTACCTAGGAAACACAAGGCCCTGGGTTCGGTCCCCAGCTCCGAAAAAAAGAACCAAAAAAAAAAAAAAGAAAGAAAGAAAAAAAAAAAAGAAATAAAAAGGTGCTGGTTTACGCGAAGGGAAAAAGCAGTGAGCTGAGAAAGTGGGAAAAGTCATCTTGAAGGTAGGGTAGTCAGGGATGTCCTCAGGTGACCAGTTAAGCTGAAGGTGTAAATGCAAAGATGATGGGACCCACCAAGGGAAGAGATGGAATCATTCTAGCATTGAATGTCTAGTAGCAGTCTCAGTAACTGCCCCGTAGAGCCTAGGGATCTTTCTTCTTCTTCTTGGTTGTTTTTCAAAACAAGCTATTTCTGTAGCCTTGTCTGTCCAGGAACTCAGTTTGTAGACCAGGCTGTCTGTCCTCCCAACTCAGAGATCTGCCTGCCTTTACTGGGATTAAAGGTGGGTACCACCATGCCAGGCAGAGGCTGGAAACCTTTCTTGGAGAAATTAAAGGCAGCTGGTGAGGCTTGGACCTGGTAAGGGCAGATGAGCCCTGCAGGGCCTGGCTAGAGATGGCAGAGAGGTCTCTGGAGATAAATAAGAAAGCCACGGCTGCTGTTGTGTATAGGATGACAAAGATAAGGCCTGAGCACATTCTGCCTCTTCCACTAACTTGAAAAAGTAAAAATAAATCATTTTTATCAACTGGAGAAATGGAAAGGTACAGAAGTTAGGCTTCATCCTGGCCAAGTCTGTAAGTGACCAAGGTGCTATCTTCAGAACTCTCAGAAAAAAGGAAACATCGAGACTCCAAGTCAGTTCAAACTTGTCTCAAAAATTGCACATGGCCAATCCCAGTACAGAGTTCTGGAGATTTTTTTTTTTTCCGGAGCTGGGGACCGAACCCAGGGCTTTGCGCTTGCTAGACAAGCGCTCTACCACTGAGCTAAATCCCCAACCCCTCAGTACAGAGTTCTGATTCCAACACTTCTGAGACAGGGTCTCATTTACCCCAGGCAGACTTTCAACGACTGCCACCATGCCTGTGCTGGGATGGAACTCTTGGCTTCCTGCACATTAGACAAAGCAGTCTAGCAACTGAGCTACATGTCCAGCCGCTTGGGCTTGCTTTGGGGTGTGTGTGTGTAGGGGGGTGTCAGAAGCACCAAATGGGGTTTTAGAATCCAACTCTATCAGTGTCTATTCAAACAGTCCAAGAAGCCAGCTGTCAGTCACTAGGCAAATGTGCCTTTGAAGTGAAGGTAGTCCCTGCACCTGCCCCCAACTGTCCTGTCAAATCCAACCACAGATCCCCATATATTGGCTAGTAATGGCATTTCCCAGGAGAGAACTGGCTGGTTGGCAGCAATCTGGTCAGTGTTCATCTTGCAAATCTGGTTTCAGGACTTTGGACATTGGGAGATAATCCTTGACAAAGCAGGGCTTTGGCTGGCTCACCGGAATAAGGATGTCTTTTGAGGGTTGAGTGACCAGCTGCCATTTCCTTCTGATCTCCCACCTTCACGAGGAGTACCTCTAACAGTTACTACAAAGTTAGAATAAAGAAAGCCAGGTACCACAAAGGACCTAACTAATTCAATAAGGCAGGTCACAGAGGTAGTGTCATAAAGGCATGGTAACCAGTCAAGCTGTCCCCACCCCTCCTTTAACACTTGTTCTTTTCAAAAGACTCTTCTGGGGACTGGTGATATAGCCTAGTGGTAGGTTTGCACACTATGCTCAAGGCCCTGGGTTCAATCCCAACACTGGGAATTCTCCCCAAACCCCAGCAAATATTCTGTTGCCCATCCAAAAAGCTCAGCACCCTCTCTCTCACACACATACATGCCATTTGAGACTGTGCTTCCAGCATGACCTAGAACTCACAGAAGTGGTCCTGTCTCCAATTTCCAAGTGCTAGAATTACAAGTGTGAGCTACCACACTTGGCTCGAGGCCAGGTACTTTCCAGCTTTCCCTGATACCCTCTCCTGTAAGCATACTTATGGCCCCATCCCTCCTCCAACCAGGAACAGCACTCTCACTGCCTGTTTGCAGACAGACCTCATTTTGACTGGAACTGAGTTTTGTCAAAGTAGGACTGGATGTCAGGACTGATGGCCAGCCCACACAATTAAACAGAAGGTAGAGATCAGCTACTGTTCACCTACTAGCATCTGTGTGACAGGGATAATGCTCTATAGTTCACAAGTAGTCTCTATGTGTCAGGAAACAATGAGAAAGGACCGTTTGCCTCAGGAGTCAACATCATCTGACAGAACTCCCCGAGCACGTTCAATACTGAGTTACCACCCAACACCTGCTAAGTAACGATCAGACCAAGATTTTTAGGTAGTGTGGGGAATGATTGCTTCAGAAGAAGTCTTCCTCTTGCTCACAGAATGGGAAATTTGGAGCAAGCAATTTAGGGCTGTGGAGCCTGTTTTCTTATTCACAAGTTGGGATTGTGGTTTCTGGGTTCCCTGTCAGCCAGTATGGAAGCAGGATGTGGAGACCACTGCATCTCTGTGCAGGCAGAAACCACCTTCAGAACGGCGGTGACTGGCTGCAGTGAAGGTCGATTGGGGCCCTTGGCAGGGATCAATGACACAAATGTCTGCTGGACTGCTCCAGATCCAAGCGCCAGCCACAAGGCTCCAGGAAATAAAACACACATCCTTTCGCACATACACACAGAGCACAGACCTCATGCAGCCCCAAAGGGGCAGAAAAAGACTTTAATTAGGGCGGGGGAATTGATCAGAATCAGAGACAGCGAGCATGGGAGCAGAGGGGCCTGAGCAGGCAGGACTCACCTCTGCACCTCCAGCACAGGCACTGTACCCAGATGGGCCAACCTTGGGGCCTCTCAGCTGGAAGGGTGTTGGATGGACACCAGGCAGTCCCTGCGGCCAGAAGTTTGCCTGGCTTCTGACCCCAGCTCCTAGGCCTGCCCAGCAATCATGGAATCAGCCCTTGTTCCCAACCAGTGCAGTGGGCATCTTCAGGCAGAACTCAAGAAGCTAGCAGAGGGTCCATACCACCTCTACAAGGCCCAAGGGGGCTTGTGGGTAAGACAGCAAGAAAAAAAACTATAGTCTGAAATTTCCCTCTCTCCCCACCTGGGGTGGCTCTGGGGAAAAATAGTCGCCTTCTGGCTCCAGGCCCGCCCAGACCACAGCGACCAATAAGGTACAATCACTGGGGCCAGTCACAGCCACTGGAGGTGGAGGTTGGTTTAAAAAAAAAAAAAAAAGACAAAAAAGGTTACAGTCTTCTACAAGCACAGAGTTTAGGTTTCAAGACATTTAAAAAAAAAAGGCTGTCCCGGCCCAGGGGACTGAGCATCAGAAGCTAGCCAGACCAGACGCATGTGGCCATGGGGCAGGTCCACTGCTGCCTTTCTGCACAGCCAGCAAGCTCACCACACCCGCCTCCCGCATCCAATGCCCACCCAACCCAGCTTCCTGCTGCTGCTGCTGCTGCTGCTGCTGCTGCACCGCTGCTCCGGGGAGTGACTCCAGGACACCTTCGCAGACGCAGAGACACAGGGGAGGCCAAGGGGGAAGGCTGCGAGATCCAGCTAGATGGTCTAAAACTGTCAGAGAGAATGACAGGCAATGAGTGGGGTTACTGTGTCCTGGGGAGCTGCTGCTGTTCAGGTCTCTGAGAGCCAGATCAGCCTTTGGCACTTCATGAACATACTCTTTCTTTGTGAACCTTCATGTGAATACTGGGAACCAAACCCAGGTTCCCCAAAAAGAGCAACATGTGCTCTTAACCACCCAATCATCTCTACAGTCCCACAAACACGCTCTTAATCTGGCCAGACATTAGCAATGATCTGAAGATACTGACACACAAATTAAACAAAGCAGAAAAAATGAGGACTTCCCTGTAGCCTGCTTAGCAACTGAAGCTGCTTTAGATACAGGCCCATGTGTGAGGGGCTGGAGGGCTCAGGGAGCCAAGGAGAGAAGGACAAGGTTTTATGTTATCCTTATGTTATCCTATGTTAAGCTTTGGGTGATTGTCAAACCAGAATAGGCCTTAGAAGAGCTGTCTGACCCCCACGGCTGCACACATTCACAATCTTAGCACTCAGGAAAGTGGAGGCACAAGTATCAGGAGGTTCAAGGCCACACTCAGCCACAGTGAATTCAGGGGCAGCAGAGGCTACCTGTTTCTCTGCCTTCCTCCCAGAAAGATCAAAAGAGAGGGAAAAATGGGGAAGGGAAGAGACAGGAAGAAAATGCTTTTTGCTTCAGGTAGCCGCAGTGTGCCAAGGACAATCCTGGGTACTATAAACCAGACCCTGCTCAATGACTGAGCACAGCCCGAGCCTGGGCCACATGATGTTCAAAGCTATGAATTGTTTATGACTTTGAAGACAACAGATGCTACTACCAAATCCAAATTGGGGGTTCAGAACAATTTGTTCTGGCCTGGTTATATAAGCCTGCAATCCCAGCTACTACAGAGGTTGAGGCCGGATGAGTGCAAATTCCAAGACTCCTGGGACTACACAGTGAGATTTGAACTCAAAATATAAATAAAAAGCAAGCTGGAGACAGAGACCAGGGTTTGGGCAGAACAAGCAAAGCCCTCAGTTCCGTTCAACTCCAAGCTCCAGAAGAAGAAGCAGGACAATGGTGCAGTAGCAGGCTGCAGCTGCCTGGTGGCAACCCTTGTCAGAGGCAAGCGTTACCATGTTCCACAAAGCCCCTCAGCCACACACACTGCCTGCTGACACCGCAGCACCACCAGTCGCCCTACTGTAGATGCTTAAACCAGAAACCCCGCTTCATATTCCTCTCCTCCCAGTTACTAGGTGGACGCTGCACAGGCAGCTTCACTTCCAGAGCCTTGGACAATAAATATTAACTTCTAGGGGCTGGGAAAACAGCTTAGTGAACACAGCTCCCCCTGGAGGTCAGCGGCCAGCATGATCGCCAGTTACCTCCCATAGCTCCAGCTTCGGGAGACTGGATACTGGCCCTGTTCTGGGATCCATGGCCTGTCTGTCTCTCCTCATGCATACAAATTATAAGTGATCAAGTAATTAAGTTAAATACTAGATTGGGACAATTCCCTTTGGTCAAATGAACCTAGAGAGTCTTTATGATCTGTCCTGGAACTGTGGCGTTTGTTTCCATACTTGGAGTGTACTAAGCACTCTGTGATCTTAATGCTCAACTCCCTGAAAGGTGCATATGAACAGCACTCAGGCCACAGCTGAGGAAACCAGGCTTAGCTGAGCACTTCGTTGACATGCCTGGAGGAGGCAGAGGAGCCAGGCCCTCACTTGGTCTGATTTATGAGTATAAACAACACTGCTTTGTGTGCTGGCCACCCACAGGATAATTAAACCCCAGGGGAAGTGGGTGTCATTTCCACTTTTAGGTTTCTGAGCTCCCATGGGCTGGCTCTGTATGCACCAGTAGGGATAAACACTAACTCTACCATGGAGGGATCGGACAGCCCTGAGTGGAATGCATCAACAAACCAAACCGGAGACTGTAAGGAAGGCAGGAGTATGTGCTGAATCTCTAGACAAAACGATGCTACCAGCTCCACAGAGTAAACAATCCACCTCTTCTGAGCACTCCAGGCCTTTCAGTTAGATGGCCACAACCATGAGTAATGGGAAACATGTTGAAGAAACCATAGTAACGAGCCTGAAAACAGACACTGAAGAAAAATATTTAAGTCTGTTCGAGAAGTGGGCTGTCTTCTGGTCTCAGAAGATTCACAAAGCACTCTATCTTCCTCACTTGGGGCTTTGAACTAGGACAGGTAAAGACTGTGTAGAACTGGAATTTCCATCGGTGACTTGCCTCCCAGTCTTGGAGAAATAGAAAATGCCTTGTGGCTCTCAAGGGTGAAATCTTTGGCCTTGTGCTTCAAAGATCTTGGCTAGTCATTCTCTGGGTCTGAAGAGACTTAGGACTATCTTTCGAGTGCCATCACAAAACCCACCCCTGGCATCAAGAGGGGAGGGAGGCCCAACTCACGTTCTTGAGGAACTCCTCAGCCACGATACGAGCCCGGGCATTGACTGACAGTTTCATCTCACTGATCTCCTTGTCGATCTCCTCCATGAAGTGGATTACAAAGTCCACCAGTTTGTGTTTGTACATCTGCTCCGTATGGAAGTTGGTGATGAGAAAGCTGATGTCATAACCCTAGGGAGGGAAGCCATCGGGGAAGGAAGAGACAAGACAAAATTAGCCCCCCAGGGATGCCTAGTTGTCAAATCTTTTCCCCACTCAAAAGACTTCTAACCGGCCTCCATTTTTTCCTGAGCTATATATTACCCCTCAGTCAGCAATCCAAACTTGCTTGGGTGGGTGGGGGTGGTGCTGGGGTATGGGGCGAGTGTACATTTGTGCATCTGCTGGACCCAAGCAACTGAACCCAATTCAAAATCGTGTGCCAGACCAGATGTCCTCGTGGCACAAATAGCCTTGTATTTGAAATGAGCCAAGGGAGTAAAGGAACCAGAAGTCTTATTTCAAAGACACCAATTCAATAGTAAAAACAACAGGAAAACTGACACGGAAAAGGATGGGACTGGAGCTGTTTGCTTCAGGAGCTGTGTGAGGAAGAAGGGCTCACTCACTCTAGTGGCCCCGAGGTTCGAGTGAGGACTGGGAGCAGGGTGAAGAACACAGAGGCTGACACTCGGTGTGTTGGCTGATGGTGTCTGCCAGGTCACCAGGGAGACTTGGCAGGGAGCTGACATACCTTTCAGTACCTTAAGTACAAAGGCAGACAACAAGCAATTCACTGTTGACTGTGGCACGGAGAGGCTGGACTTCACAGTTGGTAGGAAAGTTTTTGTTTGGCTTTTGTGTTCCCCACACTACCCCATATCAGTGTGCCTAGCCTCACTGCTAACTCACAATTCTCCCACCTTAGCCACCCCCACGCTGTACAAGCATGCACACCACCAACAGCAGGAAGGATTCTAAAATCACTGTTTTGTCTGGGACTAGGCCCGAGGTTCTGAGGAGGAGGAGGGCACTGTATGGGCTGACTCAGCCCAGGCAGTGAAACCCTAACCAGAAGCAGCAGCCCAAAGGCTGCAATCCTACAGAACCAGGGTGTAGCACAGTAACCTGTCCAGCAGTGCAAGGCCTTGGGTTCCATCCCCAAATACTACAAAAATCAAACATTGGGGCACACGCAGACAGAATCCTGGGAATTACAAATAAACAGGTCTCACCTCCACAGGTTTCCTTCGAAGGATAAAGAAGTTCTCTGCTCGCATCATCATGAAGCGCATGAATTTATGGCATAAAATCTTCTCAATCTCATCAGCCTGTCAACAGCAAAAGAGAAAGACAGTTTTTAAAGTCAACACTAATGTCCAAACTGCCCTGAGCCTGGTTTTCTGGTCCCATTGCCTCCCCAGGCTAACAGACACTGCTGAAAGGTTTGGCAGGACCAAAGATTTTTGAATTACAGCATCTGCTGATGATGAAAAGAAGTCCTCCCAGGGTCAGTCTCCCTTAACCAGTATCACTGAGTGCATCTCACACCAGACTCTCATCAGTCCCAATGGAGTCCACACCTGTATTACAAGCTTCCGGAATACCCTCAGGACACTAGTGGTTTTTCTCAGCACCAGTGACACATGGGATGTGGATATTGGAGACTTCCTCAAGAGTGTCTGCTTCAACATTACTAAAATCCAACAACCACCAAATCAGCTCTTCCAATTACACCTGCATCTGGGTAATCAGATGCCCGCTGCCGGCTGCCTGCTCCTCGTCTTTTTAACCCTGAAGCTCTCCTAGGCAAGAAGTAGCTAATCTGAATTTTGCAACATTGTTTTGTTTTGACTGCTATTTTGAGAGTTGTCTGCAGAGAAGGGGCAAATGTTATTCTTTTTCCATTTAGGATACATAGTTTCTTCCCAAAGTGGAAATAGAAATAGAGCTCAAATTTAAAACAAACTTTAAATAACCACTTGAGTTTTCTGTCAGAGACAGAAAGGCCCAGATCGATGTGGTAGGCATTTGGGAAACACTGCCTAAAGAAATATGGAGGGGTTGGGGATTTAGCTCAGTGGTAGAGTGCTTGCCTAGCAAGCGCAAGGCCCTGGGTTCAGTCCCCAGCTCCGGAAAAAAGGAAAAAGAAAAAAGAAAAAAAAAAAAGAAATATGGAAAGGAATGGAAATTCTATCTTATACATATATGAGTTGGAATTGAACAGAAAGCTCAGAATGAAACTCAAATATTTATAATCCCCTGAATTCCAACAAAAGCACCAAGGTCACACAATGGTGACGATTTCTCCAACAAATTATTCTCACGACTGAACATTCTAATGTGGAAGCATGACCCTAGACACCAATCTACACCACATACAAAAACTAACTCAAGATGGATAAGCGACCTACAAGTATGTCCTCCAACTAGAAAACTACTAGAGAAAATACACAAAGAAAATGACATTTGTCTGGGTGATTATTGGTAGACAGAACTTTAATTTTGACAGTTGTTGGCATTTTTCTTTCCTGACTCTGGATGTCCCATCCCACACACTGCTGGCCTACACAGCTGCTTCTGGAAGACAAGCTAGAATTGGACGGTCTGGGTGTTTTTTTTTTTAAAGAATTCTGTATGTGCATGTGTTGTACCTTCTATTTTTAAATGAAGTGGCAGTTTCAGAAACTGACTATCAAACCAGTGCTGGAACTACTCTAAGAAGACATAGCCATCACCTGTTAGAAACCTTCTCTGCTCCAACACCTAACTGACCCCACGGCCTTGCCTGCCATATTTCCTTGTTTGGGATCCAGAGCAAGCCCTAGGATAGGGCTGCTGCTGTGGTTGTGTTCTACTGACCCACTTTCTATTTTATTTTAGATAGGACTCACCAAGTAGCCCAGGCTGTTCGTGGGCTTTCCCTCTTCAGTCTCAGCCTTCCAGATGCTAGGATTACAAATATGTGCCCCCTTACTTGGCTATACCTGTTTTCTCGGGCCAATAATCCCAAGGAAATTCATGGAAACAGGCTCTGACTCTGGCTCTCTAACCATTCCACTGGTCCTTGGTTGTAAAGAGCACTCCTAACTCTGCCTCCCTCCCTGGTAACTCACCTGTTTCACAGCAATGCTGACCCGGACAGAATTGATGGAGCCTTCAATCAGAACCTTTTCCTTCTCATTCCTGCTGATGGTAACAGGTTGCAATAGGAGTTCTTTGCTACTCCTAAAAACACAGAATCAGAGAACCAAGCTGATGCAATTGACTATGTGTTTCTAAAGGTACCTGTGCTCTATGAACTGTCACCATTTGAAAACGCCTAGTGAAAACCATGTATATCAAGTAATAACACACAGTTCATCATGTATCTCAAATAACAGTGCACCCTAATGCCATAGAAATTACTTTGGAGATGGAGCTTTGCTTCAGCTGTAAGGTGTGTGCCTAGCATGACCCAAGGACCTGGGTTTAATACCCAGCAAAAGAATACCTTTATCATCGAATGTGGTAACGTGGCTTATCTCAACTATGTACACCCCAGATGTACGCCCTTGGCTTCTTTGGGTTTCTTTTTTTTTTTTTTTTGGTTTTTTTTTTTTTTTTTTTTTTTTTTTTTCGGAGCTGGGGACCGAACCCAGGGCCTTGCGCTTCCTAGGTAAGCGCTCTACCACTGAGCTAAATCCCCAGCCCCTTCTTTGGGTTTCTTGAAGAAGCCTATTGTGTAGCTGAGGCTGGCTGTCCCTCCCTGTGGTTCTTTTTTTTTAAAGATTTATTTATTTTATGTATGTAACTGTTTTCAGACACACCAGAAGAGGGCATCAGTTCTCATTACAGATGGTTGTGAGCCACCACGTGGTTGCTGGGATTTGAACTCAGGTCCTCTGGAAGAACAGTCAGTGGTCTTAACCACTGAGCCATCTCTCCAGCCCCCTCCCCGTGGTTCTTTTGCCTTAGCCTCCCATGTGCTGGGATTAGCAGTCTTTTTTTTGGTTCTTTTTTTCCGGAGCTGGGGACTGAACCCAGGGCCTTGCACTTCCTAGGCAAGCGCTCTTTCACTGAGCTAAATCCCCAACCCCAGGGATTAGCAGTCTTAAATCATCTCCTTGCCAGGTGAAATTTCAAAGAGGAAGAATATTTATTTGTGAAACGAAAACCAGTCAAGAATACTTTCAAAATACAGAGTGTATGGGTGTAAAAAAGGCCGAAGTTGTCTGAGAGTATTAAAGATAGAAAGTAAAAAAAAAAAAAAAAAAAAGTCTTGATCCTTACATTATAAAGTTTAGAGGTATCATCTCTGGGAACTAAATCCTGTGACATCTTCTGGAGCTGCCAGTGGGCTCAGTAATGCATGATATGGGGCACACTTTGGGGTACGTCTCCCATGGGTTTTGAATGGGAGCCCTATGACCCTGTTTTGGAATTAACCAAATCAGGAACAACTATTCATCTAGCAACAAGACAAATGTTACTTAAGGTATCCTGACAATCCAAGAGCATGGATTTCTGCCCCCTTTGGACAGGGTTTGTTCTTGGGAGCTGTTCTCCTCAGCCCACTCTGACCTCCTTCCCTACCTGACTTCAACCTCTGGCTTGTTGTGTCGTTCCACGACCTGGGAAGAGAAGTTCTCCAGGCAGAGGGCGGCCTGCAGTGTGGCCCGCACGGCACTAAGGTAGGGGCGGAGAGTGGCAGTCTGCAGGAATAAAGTCAAGACAGAGGAAGGATCAGAATCTGCCTCATCAAAACAAAGTCAGCCCCTCCACTGAAGCTACTGATGACTTCAGGCATGGCTGTCACACAGAACAGATTATACCCAGACTTCAAGATGCAGTCCAATCAAGATCTAGAGCAGCAGTTCCCAGCAGTCAATAATTTGGCTTAGCAATTCACAAAGTTTGAAGAAAAAGTTGACTGTCTTGACCTGGAGACAGGGGTACTATAGATATAAGTGGACACAGGCAAAGCATGCTGCCCAATATCCTGGCATGCAGAACAGAATTACGCAGCATTATCAGTGCCAAAGCTAAGTAATACCGATCTAGAAGGATCCACGTCTCTATCTGCTTATTACATTGACAGAAGTATCAACCCATGCCCTGAATGTGCTGGGAATTCAGTCAGATCACCTCTACCCTCAAACAGCTCAACTGGGTGAGGATCACAAGGGCTGACTGAGGGCCAAGTATAAAATTAACTAGGCTTAAAAATAGTCTATACTGTCTAAAGAAATTGTTTTTCACCACATACAGATCAGGATGATTTTACAATGAGAAAAAGTAGAACCCAGACATTCTCAGCAGAGTGGATGAGGTCAGCTATAATGGCCAGCTGCATTGTCTCGGTCAAGTTTTCTCTCCCCTCAGGGCCTATCACATGCCGAGAGGCATCATCTTCAGGCTTTCCTCCTCCTTACTTAGGTCAGTCTCTCAGAGATCAGCTCAGTAGAGAAGGCCTCTTCCTTCCTCAAAATGGCCTTGTGGACTTCCCCCGCAATGCATTTGTTATAGGTTATGGTATGTTCACTTTACATATAATTCACAACAGAATGCCATGTAGTTTGTCAAATAAGATTTCCTTTACTAGTTTGTAACTCTCACGGTCTACAGACGTTAACTTTAATTCAGTCATGCAGGTTGTAACCAGCTCAGTACCTCCTTCCTATACATAGTGTCATACAAATTTTCTGTAGTGTAAATGAACTAACCTAAGCAGGGCTGGATTTACACAAAAGAGCATTAAGACTTCCCAAGTGGTAACGAGTGAAGGTTTCTGTGTGTGAGAACTGCTTTCAATCACACGGAGCAAGCAGGCTGCAGTGGTGGGCTGGGATAAAACCCTAGACAGTCTAGAATGCTTTCCACTGAGTTTCTCTCTCAATGTAGCGGGAAGCATTGGGACTTTCTGAGGAGGAAGTCACAGGACTACAGCTACACGGAGGCTCTCTGGAGAATGGAATGGAGAGGGAAGTGAGACTTGTGGCAGAGAAGAGGCACAGAGTATAAGCTCTGTGCGGCAGCAGAGACAAGCACAGCAATCACAGGGGCAGACACACATCAGACAGAGGGGAGAAGGGCTAAAAACCAACGGTCATGTAGCTCAGCAGTGGCTTCTAGCGACACCCTACAGAATCCTACTTATATGTCAACCAAGAAGAGGCAAAGCTGGAAAGGCAAAATTAGTTGTGTGGGGTGGCAAGCACCGTCAGAAAAGTGATAGACTGTTCTTTACCTCGATTGTGGCTACATGATTACCTTGTCAAAGTTCATTGAAAGAAATCCAAATTTTAGATGGCCAACCTGCACTATTTACCCTTTAGTGGCTTGAAGAAGTCGTACAATAAACTTGAATGCTTAAAAACACACAAAGCTAGCTCCTCAGCTAGACAGAAGGAAAACAGCTTTCACACTGAGGAATGAAACCAGTTAGGACCTAGGACACAGGAACAAGCTTAGAAAAGTAGACGACTTTTGAAAAAGAGGGTCTAATCTCGAAGTCTCTCCCTTGACAGTATTCACAGGAGCGCGACAAGCAGCCCAGGCTTCAGAACTCAGGTCATTAAAGCTGACCAGGGACAGCAGTAGGTAGAGACGGAACTTGCAGGGAACAACTGCACGGAACACCCACAGATACCAGAGCCGAGCATCCCCTGGAAGGGAAGGACCAGCGGCTATCAAAATTTACACACGTTAAGGTCAACACGGTACTGAACACCCAGGAAGGAGTCTGCATGGAGGCGACACAGAACCTTCACTGGGGGCTGAAAGGCAAGGCTTCCAGGAAGGCCGAGAAGGTAATAAGGTGAAGTGGACACTTGCTTTGAGGTACCATGAGACAGGCGGGGACAGGGGGCTGTACTTAGCGAATCTCTACCGTGGAGGGAGAGGAGGTCCCGTTGCATTCCTCAGCGGTCCTACTACCTCAACTGCAAGCCACCACCACAGGCCTAGCAGTCCCGTCTCCTGCCTCCTCCAAACTTCGGAGAGAGGCCATTCTTGCCCGGGATTCCCAACCTGGAAGCCTCTGGGCCTGCTCTGCCCTGGGAGAGCCTCCCAGCTCGCCCCTTCCTCCTCGCCTCGGTCCTCGCCCCACCCTTTGCCTCTCCATCCTCACTGTGCCCCCTCATCCCAGGGCAACCTCCAGTCGCAAGCCCTAGCAGCAAGCAGCATCTTCCCCAGACCCACAGCCTCTCCAGGCAAAACACAGGGAGGCCCCCAGCCCCTGGTCTCTCACCATCGCGGGCGCTGTCTGGGCCGGAAAGCGGAAGTGCGGAAGTGCCCGGCCCCGGGACGCCTGCCCTTTCCAGAGAGGCGCAGCCGCAGTCCCCGACAGCACTTCCGGGCTGGACCATCTCGGGCAGGACCAGGGAAGAAGAGCCGAAGGATGTTCAGATCTCTGAGGCGATTTCACGCTGGGACCGCTGGGACTTGTAGAAGATCTGCAGTGACATAACAGCAGTCGAGGCCCCTTGGGTCCCCACACGTATCCCTCCAGCGCCTTTAGCGCTTGGCGCTTTGGTTGTAGCCTCCCCCCGTGTGACAATAGTATGGCCCGACCTCAGGTTGGGCACCAAATTAGGACAGGCCGAACCGGAGAAGCCCGACGTTTCTTCCGGTGGTGCTCCCCTATCCTCTCCGGGCTCCTCCCATTAGCAACCCTAGGGTTCGGCCGGGTAGCCAGTCCCTTGAGATTTGAGCTCAGAGCCCCGCCCCAGCCCCGGGCTGCTTCCTAGCCCCGGTCTCCTCAGGCCTAGCATTCCACTTCCCGGAGATTCGTAGGTGGCCTTAGACCCCCCCCAGCCCCCACCCCTACAGGTCACTGTGGGCTGGCCGTGTCCCCGCCCTCGCGTCAACTGCAGGGGGCCCGCCCATAGCCAGTTCCGGAGCAGTTGCTCCGATCGCCCTGGACTCCCCGCCCCCTCCTGCGGCCCGGGGCCTGTAGGAGGCCGCAGAGAGGAGGTAGGAGAGGCGGGGGTTGTGTTAGGGGCTCCCTAGAGGACAAGGACCCTGGAGGCGGGATCTTGGGGCGACACACAGGTGGAGCCAGCCATTAAGCAGTCCCACTTCTGTGCCAGGCACTGAGCTGGGCACTTGACGAGCATCACTTCTTAATCCTCAGAACATTCCAGGGAGGTAGGTACTCTCGATGCCCCCATTTTACAGATTCCTACTTTTTAATGGGGAAATAGACTGAGGCATCATCTTTTGTCCTGGAAAAAAAAACAAACCCAAAAACCAAAACGGAGATTCAGGTTAAATAACATGTTTAGAAAGGCACATAAGAAAATGGCTGGAACTTAGTTCTGTCTGCCTAACCAGCCTGTGTTCCAAACTAGTTAGAGACATAGAGAAGGTGCAAAGGTGGAATGGAGTGAGGCAAGGAGAGGCCGGGAGAACCCCGTTAGATAGAAATGGCCCAGTATAGGAAACAGAGGACATAGGAAGGCAGAGCACACTAGTATCCCCTCTCCCTTAATGCTGCAGATTCGAGACTACAGTGGTTCAAATTGCAACTAGGAGGCCGGCCTAATCATGCAGGTTTGTACACCTAGAGACTTGGGAGGCTGAAGCAGGTGGATCATAAGTTCAAGACCTGCCTGTACAACTTATTGAGAGCCTGTCTCAATAAGAATTCATGAAAGGGGTGCTGGATGTAACTCAGTTTGGAGAATTTGTACCTAGCATGAACAAGCACTGTATAAATCAGGTGTGGTACATGCCTAGAATTCCATCTCTTGGGAGTTGGAAATAAATCCTTGGCTACACAGCTAGTTTGAGACCAACCTGGGTGCATACCTTTATCCCAGCACTCTGGCACAAGAGGCAGGTGCTTTCTGGGTGGGGGGTGGGGGAAGCTTTATGAATTTGAGACCATCCTGATCTATATAGCCAATGAGTACCAGTCCACTCAAGGCTACATGGTGAGATTTTTGTCTTCCCAAAATATAGGAGTGGGGTGGGGTCTGGAGATGTGTGAGACCCTGGCTTCATTGCTACCAAAAAAGGAAAAGACAGTAAATTGTAGCTAGGAGTCTAGGCATGGGTACATGTTTCTTATATTTTTGGTTGTGAGCCTAGCCTTTAACGGCTGAGCCATCTCTCCAGCCCGGGTACATGTTTCTTTGGAGTCTTTTTCCTTTCTTGGTCAAAAGAAAGAAAGAGACCAGGCGGTGGTGGCACACACCTTTAATCCCAGTACTCTGGAGGTAGAAGCCAGGTGGATCTCTGAGTTCAAGGCCAACCTGGTCTACAGAGTGTGTTCCAGGCCAGCCAGAGTTGTTACACAGAGAAACTCTGTCTATAAATAAATAAATAAATAAATAAATAAATAGCATGGGAAAAGACCCCTGCTTAAGGTTATATGCATAATTCAGGCATAATCCAGTGAAGTAAGTCTGGCTTGGTGTACTGTCAGGCTCTGAACAGGAGCTTTGCCACCGTCCTTATCTATGAGGGTGCTAAAGCCTGGTGTCTTTGTTGAATCTCTCCCCATGCTACTTTGTCTCCTACCCAATGGCCTCCTCCTCCTCTAATTTTCCAGGGTCCCATCTCCTGGGCCATGAGTGAACTGAAGGACTGCCCATTGCAGTTTCATGACTTCAAATCTGTGGACCACATGAAGGTCTGTCCCCGGTACACAGCAGTGCTGGCCCGCTCCGAGGACGATGGCATTGGCATCGAGGAGCTGGACACCCTGCAGCTGGAGCTTGAGACCCTGCTGTCCTCTGCAAGCAGGCGACTGCGTGTACTGGAAGCTGAAACGCAGGTGATTCTCCAACAGGGGCATCACTAGAGACACAGCATGTCGAGTTGAGGATGGATCACCAGGTTCACATCTACTGAAGCTGAGGGATGGATGGGAAGAGAGACCCACATGGGGATCATGACAGAATAGTTAGCTCTCAGTGCAGATACCAGCAGCCAAGGATGCCATCCAACTGTACTTCAGAAGATGGACACTGCCCACTTGTGGTCCTTGACGTTCCCTGGGAGGTTTCTGAGATGCACCTTGATACAGTTAGTTGCATAGACAGGGCTCCCGGGTAGGTTGGGGTTTGAAATGAAGGTTAGCTTGTTCACCATCACCAAAATACCAGCCATCGAATATTCCCCAGGACCACCATGCCCTGGGGAATAACCTTATTTTTATTTTTATTTTGTTAATCTTCCTGCCAAACCATCTGTGACTAGCTTGGGTGGTGGAGGTGAATCAGAATGTAGACCTACAATTAAATTCATGTGAGAAAGAACAATCCCAGGGAAGAGCAGGGGATTTTGAAATATGAGTAGTTTGCCTACTAACCTCAAATTCTAGATCTCAGCTACCCACAGCAGGGAAAGAAGTGCCCAGTGTCTTCTCTCCTTCTCAGGCACTGTTGTTGTGTGTTCCAGATCCTTACTGACTGGCAGGATAAGAAAGGTGACAGGCGAATTCTGAAGCTTGCTCGAGACCATGAGCTTGGTGCCCCTCCAAAACATGGGAAGCCCAAGAAGCAGAAACTGGAAGGGAAGACAGGACATGGGCCAGGCCCTGGCCCAGGACGACCCAAATCCAAAAATGTTCAACCCAAGATCCAAGAATATGAATTTACTGATGACCCAATCGATGTGCCTCGGATCCCCAAGAACGATGCTCCCAACAGGTTCTGGGCCTGAGCACAGAGAGGGGAGCTAGAGGAGGTCTCAGAAAGCCCGGGCTAGGGCTGGAAGAGGCCTCACTCACTCTGGGTTTGCTTCTCCCTGTAGGTTCTGGGCCTCTGTGGAGCCCTATTGTGCTGACATCACCAGTGAGGAGGTACGAACACTAGAGGAGCTCCTGAAGCCCCCTGAAGATGAAGCTGAACATTATAAGGTAGAAACCAAGTCCTACAGGCAGTATGCGAGGGCTCAGAGGTGCCTGAGAGTCCTAGGCAGCAAAGCCTGCACCACCTGCTTTCTTTCTGCCTAGCCTCCTGCTGCTCCGTTACCCCTGCAGGCAGTAGGGCTCAGCTTTTCCTGTCACCTAGCCTTTATCCAAAGAGCCTCTGAACACTTTCCTGCGTTTGCACTCGGGCAATTCTTTCCTTCTTTCTTTAACATAAAAATGTTAGGGGTTGGGAATTTAGCTCAGTGGTAGAGCGCCTCCCTAGCAAGTGCAAGGCCCTGGGTTTGGTCCCCAGCTCCGAAAAAAAAGAAAAAAGAAAATAAATGTTAAGTGCCTGTTTCCTTCCTAAGACACTGGAACTTGCTTTGGTGCCCAGGCTGACCTTGAACCCCTGGACTCAACCATTGTCCTTTCTTACCCCTTCGGGTCCCTAGATGTCATGGACCAAAAACATATCACTGTACTTGGCTTAAAAGTTGTGGTTTTTTGTTTGTTTGTTTTTGTCTTTTTGAGACTGGATTTTATTTATCCCAGGCTAGCCTTGAACTTTGTTAGCTAACAGTTACCCTGAGCTTCTGATGTTCTTCCTCTGGCCTCCCTAGTGCTGGGATCACAGGTAGGTACCACAATGCCCAGTTGATGCAGTCCTGATACAGAAGCCAGGGTTTTCGGCATTCCAGACAAGCCCTCCACCAGCTGAGATATGTCCCCAACTGGTTAGTTTTATTGATCGTAAAAATAAAGCATGCTCCATAAAAGAAGGTGGACAACCTTGTGAGGTGGGGACTCCACCACAAGACAACTGCCATCTCAGATGTGCTCGTGACACAGACCTGCTTCTAGAGCTCTCCTGACTCCTGCTTGCCACAGAATAGAGTCCAAGCCACCTCTCTCTTTCCTGCTGCATTTATCAGCTGCACCAGACATGCTCCCTCCCCCTGGCCTCACACCAGGGTCTACACACAAGCTCTTCTCAGCTTGACCAACTGACTACTTCACTCTTCAAGGCCCTGAGTTCATCCTGCTGCCACCAAAGAGGCCTCTGCAGACTCTCCAACAGAAAGGGGGAGCTGGGCCCAGTAGCTCACCCCTATTGCACTCAAGAGGCTAAGGCAAGTTTGAGGCCAGTGTGGGTTTACAAGTTTGAGGCCCTTTCTCCAAAAATAGTAAAGGCCATGGTCTCACTTGGTGCCTCCATGGTCGCCGGGCTGCTTTAAGTGTACACCAACCTGAATTTGAAAATCATTTATCTAAGGCCTGAGATGTGGTTAGTAACATTGCTCAGTGGCAGAGCAAGTTCTTAGCATGGACAAGGCCCCAGGTTCAGTCCTGACCAGAAGGACTGCTACCACCTGTAATCCCACTGAGTCTGCCGTCAGCTTGTCCTCTGTCAAACCTTGTCTCAAAGAAGTGGGGAAAAGGCAATCCGTTTTGACAGTAGTAAGTTTAAACAACAGAAGAAAACAATTTTTTCTTATCTCTGCCGTGGGCCCAAGTTCTCTGTAGAGGACTTCCCTCTGACCACAAGGATGCACAGACACAGTATTTTATGCCTTATGTCTTTTTGTGGTTGGTAGTAGTGGTTGTGGGTTTTTGTTTTGTTTGGTTTGTTTGTCTGCCTCCCGAGTGCTGGGACTAAAGGTGTGTTTATATCTTGATACTGCATATCAACTTCTGGGTGTATTTTGATTTGGGGTTCTTGTTTGTTTATTTGAGACAAGATAGGGTCTCAGCCCAGACTCAGACTTCTGATCATCCTACTTCTGCCTCGGGAGTGCTGAGAGGCCAGGTGTGTGCACCACACCCAGCTGCCTCCATTCTTTCCCTCCCTGTTCCTCTTACAGGAGTGAGAGATTTTATCTTGTGTGCCTTTTGTGGCACCAGCCTTGGCCTTGGGCTAGGGACTTGGGCAACAAATCGGTACGGTAAGGAACAGAATGAATGGCTGCTTCCTGACAGTGTCCCAGGCCAGGAGAGTCTCCCACACTCTAGTCTCACATGGCCAGTGTTTACCTCTTAGAGCCGAATGACCTTTCTGCTGCAGATTCCCCCACTAGGGAAACACTACTCCCAACGCTGGGCCCAGGAGGATCTGCTAGAGGAGCAGAAGGATGGGGCTCGAGCAGCAGCTGTGGCTGACAAGAAGAAAGGCCTCATAGGACCGCTGACAGAACTGGACACAAAAGGTAAGCCTCAGCCTCCTGTCCACCCCAGGCCTGGATCTGAGTTCCCAGGACTTCAGGCCTCCTGCTGTTCTCCCTGTCCACTGCAGATGTGGATGCCCTGCTGAAGAAGTCTGAGGCCCAGCATGAACAGCCAGAAGACGGGTGTCCCTTTGGTGCCCTGACACAGCGCCTGCTGCAGGCCCTAGTGGAGGTGAGCAGGCCATTGGACTGGAAACCCAAGCTAGGCATGTGGCATATGCTTGTAATCCCAGCAGCACTGGGGAGACAGGCAGGAGCTCTGAGCTCAGGTGCAACCTGGCTACACACACACACTCACTCTCTCTCTCTCTCTCTCTCTCTCTCTCTCTCTCTCATGGGTGCTAGCATTTTATTGTTATTTTGTTTTTTGAGATAGAGACAAACTATGGGGCTGGTGAGAGGGCTCAGCGTTTAAGAGCACTGGCTGTTGGGTTGGGGATTTAGCTCAGTGGTAGAGCGCTTGCCTAAAAAAAAAAAAAAAGAGCACTGGCTGCTCTTCCAAAGGTCCTGAGTTTAATTCCTAGCAACCACATGGTGGCTCACAACCATCTATAGGGGGATCTGATGACCACCTCATGCAGGAGAATGTATATGCAGCAGAGTACTCATACATTAAATAAAATTTAAAAAAAAAAGAGTCGGGGGCTGGGGATTTAGCTCAGTGGTAGAGCGCTTACCTAGGAAGCGCAAGGCCCTGGGTTCGGTCCCCAGCTCCAAAAAAAAGAACCAAAAAAAAAAAAGAGTCAAATTACGGACTCAAACTTTAGTCATTCTCCTGCCTCAGCCTCCCAAGTGTTGGGATAACAGATGTTAACCACCATACTTGGCTTCCACAGATGCCTTTGCGAAGCATTGGTTAAGGGGATTCCATGCCTCCTCTAACTGGAGGCGTGTACTTGCAGTTCAGAGAAGGGAACTGTTTCTTAAGACCACCAGCTAAATCGTGAACCTTAGGGTTTCCATCTTTATGCCCCTGCCTGACCTTCATCCTCGGGTCTCCGTTTCCTCTTTTGGCTCTAACAATAGTTTTTCTCTCAGAGAGCAGTCTGGTATAGACTGAGGCGAGAGGAAAGGGTAGCCCAGCAGAGACCCCAGCTTATGTGGCTTTCCTCCTGACCAAGGTCCCTCTGGGTATTGTTACTCCACCAGGCCCTCAGAAGTTGAGTAAGGGGGAACATGCAAAGGAAGCCTTCTAGATGTGACTGTGACTCTTCCCTCTGTACATCACTGTCCATTGGAGCATTTGTCCCACAAGTGCATGCATCTGACTGCAGGGGTGCCTGCAGCTGCTGTGGTGGGAAGTGCAATGTTGGAGTATCTCCCAGGCCCTACCATGCTGGCCACAGGGCCAGGTGCCTGATGGAGACTTCCCCAGCCTGAGCTAGTTTGTCACTGTTACTCTGTCTCTCCCTCTGTTTATGTAGATACTCCCCTCCCCCAACAAAGGAACTTCTAGAACCCAAAAAGGAATGACCAAAGCTTTGGAGGAAGCTTTTTAACACAGAGTGATGAGAGCTGACACACTGTTGCTATGTAGCCTGTGAAGACTATCTGTGTCTGTCAGAGAGGAGCAGGAAAATAGGAATGCTACGGCCCTCTCCTCCTAACTTCTCTCTGGTCTTCAGGAAAATATTATTTCCCCTATGGAGGACTCTCCGATACCTGACATGTCTGGGAAAGAATCAGGGGCTGATGGAGCAAGCACCTCCCCCCGCAATCAGAACAAACCTTTCAGGTGAGCGCTACCCCAGCTGCACTCTAGGCCTGCCTGTCGGCTTCATTTTGTCTCTTCATGGGGAGACAGGTCTTTGTTAGAAGAGGTCTCAGGTGGGAGTGCTGGTCTCATTTCTGGACACAGGCTTAGTCCAGACTTGATCTCCCCAGCCCTGTCCTTCTGGGGATAAGCTGAAGGGATGGCTGGTTAAGTGCCAAACAATAGGTGATGTAGCTTGGAACAGTTCTTCATTACAGAAACATGTGCCATGGAAACAGAGTACCAAATGGGAAAGGTGTGATCCTACATGTATTCAAACTACACTTACGGGTTGCATAGAGTTAAAAAAATAAAATTGGGGAATATATATCGTAAAAGGCTGCAACTCGCAATTTGCAACATATCACAAGGCCTGGAACATGTGTGGCTGTAGTGGTTTCACTAGGTGAAAGGAAGCACCAGGTCCTCTGAGGGGGACCAGCTGGCCCTCAGCGCTCAGGTGCTGGCCTTGTCTACAGTGTGCCACATACCAAGTCCTTGGAGAGCCGCATCAAGGAGGAGCTGATTGCCCAGGGCCTACTGGAGTCCGAGGACCGGCCTGCTGAGGACTCAGAGGATGAGGTCCTCGCTGAGCTGCGCAAACGGCAGGCTGAGCTGAAGGCGCTCAGTGCACACAACCGCACCAAGAAGCATGACCTGCTGAGGTGAGTGAGCACGGCAGTGGAGCGGGCCTGCTCCCTGGGTGTCTCAGATGGACCCTAAGTCCAGGGGTACGTATGGCTCTAGCACCCACAATGGACAGATGGATGGATTTGATTCCAAGTTTAGGATGGGTGTGTGGGTTTGTGTGTGTGAGTGAAGGTGTCAGTGGTGGCAGGATGCCCTGTAGCTTGAGTGACAGGTGTTTGCTGCTGCCCGGCGTGGGTGCTGGGAACTGAACTCCAGTCCTCTTCAAGAGTAACACACTTAACCACTGAACCATCTGCAGCCCTGATTCCATCAAGTATAGTTCGGTAATACTATGTGTTGGGTCACATTTTGTCTGGTTTTGTCTTTTTATGTGTGCTTTGTTTTTCTTTATGGTATTTAATCAAAATACCACAGAGGCACCAGGAAGAGAGCTCACTGGGGAAGCTTGCCACCAAGGCTGACCTTTTGAGTTCAGTTTTCAGCTCCCACATAAGAGGGAACCACAGCCCAGCACATCTCTAACCCCAGAGCTTGGGTGGGCACAAGCAGGTGGATCCCCAGAGCTTGCTGACTAGACAGTCTAGCTCACTAGGCCTGCCCAAGACCCCAGTGAGAGATCTGTCTCAAAAGAGAAGGCAGAGGGCCAGCAAGATTGCTCAGCCAGTAAAGACCCTTGTCACCAAGTCTGACTGTCTGAGTTCAGTCCTTAGAATCCAGATGAGAGAGAAAGAAAACCAACACCTGCAAGTTGTCTTCTGGCCTCCACACACACAATAGCATTATGACTCCTGACAGACAGACAGACAGACAGACAGACAGACAGACATAGTAGAAATAAATAAGGTAAAGTGTGACAGACACCTTCATATGTGACCACACACATCTACATGTATACATATAACACACACTAAACACATCATAAAGAAGATCAGAAATAATAAATAATAAATTAAAAAACCAGTGTGCTTTCTGCTCAGACAGATGAGTTGCTAGTGTTGCTGGCACATGTGACTTTGATTGGCTAGTCACCCCACACTTACTTGTTTTTTAGAGAACCAGTCACAGTGCAGTTCATTTTATGTCACCTTGCACTGATGACAAGGGTATAGGTGACGTGTGAAGGATGTTGCCCTTCTGTTAGAGCTCAAGCTCCTCGCAGCAGGCCTCTGGCGTAGCCACACAGGGCCCCAACAGAGCAGGGCTCACTCACTCACCTGACCAGCTCTTCCAGGCTCTGTGACCTAACAGTTGGGCTAGAAACAAGGAGGGACACACACTCAGGTTCTCTTAGGTGGCTAAAGGAGACTCCATTTAAAGGAGAGGCAGCTGGTGGGCTGTGAGGGTGTCTGAGAATAAAGGAACCGATGTGTGCCTGGTGTCCACTGTGCCAGAGTCGTGTGCACTTTCTTTCATTTGAAAGGCAACTCGGGTGCAGATGGTCTCTCCATTTACCAGATGAGGGATAAAAGCTGGTGAGGTGGAGCCTTGTTGAAAGTCACATCCAGTCAAGAGCTGAGCTGAGATTTGAGGCAAGGCTGAATCCCAGGGGAATTCATCATCCCTTTCGAGGACAAGGGGAAAGCTACAGGTGTAAAGGGCAGGAAGGATAGGGACATCTGTGCAGCTGTAGAGGTGAGGAAATGGCATGGGTGGGGCTCTCCCAAGGCTGGAGCTCAGCCATGGGCCCTGCTGGGCTGGGCTGCAGCGCTGTGAGCCTGCAGTGCTGTGAGCGGGGCACTCTAGGCCCAAGCAGCAAGGAAGACTCCATTTCTTGGGAACCTTCAGCTCCACCTACCACCAATGAAACTAAGTCAGATCCATACCCAGCAGGCAGATCACCTTTGAAGATAGACGGCTTAAAAGCAGGTTGAAGCTCGGTGCGCACATCTGTAATTCTAACATGGCAAAGGGCTACTGCAGGGGGCCCAGTTGAAGCTGGCTTTTCCAGATCTTTTGTTCACTCATGCCCAACTGGAGCCGCAGTCTCTTCACCATTATAACTTGGAGATCCTGTCTCTGCCTTTGCAGGATTGTTGTGAGAATTAGCTATATACACATGTTTATGGGCTGTTTTCTTTTCTTCTTTTTTTTTTTTTTTTTGGTTCTTTTTTTCAGAGCTGGGGACTGAATCCAGGGCCTTGTGCTTCCTAGGCAAGCGCTCTACCACTGAGCTAAATCCCCAACCCCTATGGGCTGTTTTCTTTTCTTTTTTTTTTTTTAAGAGTCCCCCAAAGGGGTGCACCGTTCCTGGAGGTACTGCAATACCAGGTCGATTCGTGGAGTGGACGGAGCAAGCTCCTATTCCAACTCCTAGTTCCAAAAATCCATTTAATATATTGTCCTCAGATAGAGGACGTATCAGATATTAAACTGATAAGAACAGATACTGCACTTGATCTTAGCCAAAAGGCCGAGAAGCGATTATGGGCTGTTTTCTTAAAGATCTGCTTTTTATTTTCATTTTATGTGTGAAGGTGTTTTGCCTGCAAGTCTGTACCCCATGTGCTTGCCTGGTACCTACAGAGGGCATTAGATCCTCCGGGGCTAGAGAGAGTTGTTAGCCACTGACCGCAGGAACTAAACCCGGGTCTTGCAGAGGACCTGCCGTTCTTAACTGCTGAGCTGTCTCTCCAGTTCCAGAGCATTTCTGGTTCATTGTTTTGTTTTGTTTTTTGTTTTGTCTTTTGAAACAGTGTTTCTCTGTGTAGCCCTGGCTGTCCTAGAACTTGATCTGTTCACCAGGCTGGCCTGAAACTCAGAGATCTGTTTTCCTTAGCCTCCATAGTGACTGGATTAAAGGCGTGTCTCACCATGTCTGGCTTCTAGGTTTTATTTTTTAAGCTAGGGACAATGGTTCACACCTACAATCTTAGCGATGGAGAGGTGGAGATAAGAGGATTGTTCAGGACCAGAGGAGGCTTTGCAGTAATTTCCAGGTCAGCCTGGGCCACAGTTTGAAGCTATCTCAAAAAAAAAAAAAAAATTTTTTTTTTTAGAGAGGTTTTACGCAAAATTGATAGGAAGGTAGAGATCTCCCTGTGCTCCCACAAGCTGCCTCTACCATAAGCAGCATTAACCTAACATTTCAGAGCACTTAAATAATGCCTTACAATCCCGAGTCAATGTGCATCTGCATCTGTATCCACACTGACCATTATTGAAACAGGCCAAGGAGGGCCAGCCCCCCTGGGATTGTTAGGATGCTCGGTCTGGAAAAAAGGAAGGGACAAACTCTGGAGATGGGTTAACCGTCACACATGGTCCCCACAGGTTGGCAAAGGAGGAGGTGAGCCGGCAGGAGCTGAGACAGCGGGTCCGCATGGCAGACAATGAGGTCATGGATGCCTTCCGCAAGATCATGGCTGCACGGCAGAAGAAGCGTACCCCCACAAAGAAGGAAAAGGACCAGGCCTGGAAGACCCTGAAGGAGCGGGAGAGCATCCTGAAGCTCCTAGACGGGTAGCCTTACCTGCTGCTGGCCATCTCCCTGGCCTGGCAGAAGTCTACTTCCTCTGAAGCCTTGACCAGAGGCTGCCTATCAAATGACAACAGTCTCAGGGCTGAAACACTCTCAGGCCACTCAGCCGAGCTTTGTGCAGCCAGTGTGCAAGGCCTTACTGCGCTTGCCTGGACCTAGCATCTGCCTGATGCCCCAGATGAGCAGGCTTGTTCCTCGTCCCCTTTCCCTCATACCATCTCCACACCTCTCCCTCAAGGACTTCTTCCTTGAGGTTTTGTAAAGTACAAACTTAAGAATAAAGTGATTGCTGTGTTTTGGTTTTTTTAAAGAAAAGTTATAAAAAACCACCCACAAGCTTTGAGTATCTGTTATTTTCGGGGTAGGAAGGACAGGCAGGTAAAAGGGTTTCAGAGGGCACGCTTAGCGTCTCTCCACTTGTAACCTCTTGCCGGTGATGCTTACCTTTGAGCACTTCGTTCTGAGGATGCTGGTGATAGGAGGGTGGGTCACTAGATTCTTGGGGCAGGATTACATTTAGAGCTACTGCACAGGGCCACCAAGGATCTGTTCCTTCAGGTGTTTCTTCAATGCCAGCTATCACTGGGGTGTCCCCTTCAGCTGTGGGTGGCAGGCAGGATCTGTCACTGAAGAGAACCTAAAGCTAGCTGGCCATGGCCTCCCAAAAGAGTAACAAGCCTTGTTCCAGATGTCCCTGTGTCATATCTAGGCCCAAATTGGGGCTCTTATATGCATTCCTAACACAATCTCTAGGGTTAAGGTGTCTTTACTACAATGGTACTCAACCTGTGGGTCGTGACCCCTTTGGGGATAGAATAACCCCTTTCACAGGAGTCGCTTATTGGATATCTACATACCAGATATTTACATCATGATTTATAATAGTAGCAAAATTACAGTTATGAAGGAGCCACAAAAATAATTTTATGGTTGAGGGTCTCTAGTACATGAGGAACTGTATTAAAGGACCACATCATCAGGAAGGTTCAGAAACACTGATCTACTTGGATCTTGTTTTAGTAGTTTTGTTTTGAGACAGGGCTCCTGGCTAGCTCTAAACTTGTGGCAAGTCTCTTGCTTCATTCAGCCTTATATCTACTGGGATAATAGGGGATACCTAACCTACTGAGAGTTCCTGCCACGCAGCCCCACAAAGTTCTACCACGGTGGAGGCAGAACCTACCAGGATCTGGGCAGATAACAGAACAAATAGAGGATGGGCTACCAACATTGTATCATAGCCTGGTTGGGAGCCAGTCCAAGGAATGCACAGAGTACTCTGCTCCCTGTGGGTGCTCTCCAGGCTGAGGTTAGAGCTGGAGGGTGTTGACAATCTGCCACAGGAAAGGAGAGGCAATGACCTTTGAACTGAGCCATAAAGAGATGTAGTGGCAAAAGCCTGTAATTCCAACTCAGAAGTTGAGGTAGGAAGGCTGCAGGTTCAAGGCCTGCCTGGGCTATACAGTGAAAAAAAAAAAAAAAAAAAAGCAAAGGTAGGAAGGGTGGCATCTCCCCATTGTGGGAATGTCACTGTCAAGATAGGGTGGCCATGTCATTCCAGCTTGGTCATTCATAATGATTGGTCCAAAAAATGGTCATGTGACAACCTGGGTCACTCAATGCCTTCCTTATAATTGTTCTTTGGGGTCTGGAATGATTGTATGAGCCTACATTCTTAGCCCTTAGGATGTAGAAACAAGAAGGTCAGGAGTTCAAGGACAGCCTCAGCTACTTAGCATGTTCAAGGACAGCCTGAGTGAGTTGCTTGAGACCTTGTCTCAAAAACATAACAGTTGGATTTGAGCACGATGGTGCAGCCTGTAATACCAGCACTGTGGGAGTGGGGAGTCCAAGGCCATCCTTGGCTGATCGAGCTTGAGTATCAGCGTCAGCCACATCAGGCCCTGTTTGACACAAAGGAAAGGGAAGAGAAGGGAGAGGAGGAAAAGCAGAAGGGAAGGAGGAAGAGCAAATAGGGAGAACTTTCTAAAGGCACCCAGTGGCCAGCTTTCCTGTCATGTGGAGAACCCCTGAGAAGGACCCCAACTCAGATGCGGGCAGGAGGTGGAGAAGCAGATAGAGTCCTGTATCCAGGCACACCCGAAGCCATATGGCCTCCCTGACAGTGACTACCTATTATATCAGCCTATAAAGGCTTCTGTTAGCTCAAGCTAGGTTGTTTTGGGTTTTTTTTTTCATTTGTAAATAAAAAAGGTCTGATTAATCAGAGTACATCTGGACAAATAGAAGGGGCCTGGGGGAAAGACATCAGGCTCTCTGCCTGCTTCTAGATTCAGGGACAAGTAATGACTCATTGTCCCCAGACTGTTCACATCTTCTCAGGAAAAAAAAAAAAAAGCAAAACACCCACACATGAAACAAAGACAGAGACTCTAACAGTTATAATGAAATTAAGTACTCAGAAGTGATTAGCTAGGTACCAGCTGCTGTTCTAACCTTGTTTGAGCATACGGTAGGGTACCAACAGCATCCCGTCCATCACAGAGGAGAAAGCAGAGGCTTGCTTGAGACAGGACACAAACTCGGCCACGTGACCCGGAGGCAGTCCTTTGTTCTATAATTCAGGGAGACTCCCAGTAACAATCTGTGTGAATAACACTTCTTTCCCTCAGGCAGAGCCTGGTCTGTGCAGCTAAATATGGCCACTTTGCTCACAATCCTCTTACTCTGACCACTCGCTTCCACAGCCATTAGACCTATCCATAAGTTTGGTGGGTGGCATAGGTGGAGAGTTCCAGGGACAGACAGAGTCTTGTGAATGAGGTTAGATCCAAGGCCCCCAAACGGGGTAGAAGCCTGAAAGGAGGAAGGCAGACACTGTACAGGCAGCGTGCTTGAGAACTGACAGGACCTGGTTCCTTCACTTTCAAGGAACAGTAGTAAGAGTTTATTATGCCCCATCAAAGAGGCTGGGTAGGGGGCTGGGCCCTCTACCACAGACACTGATCTACTGTGAGGTAAGTAGTACTATGCGGGATTACAGAGCACAGCAAGGCTCACAGAGATCTGATATTTTGCTGAGTGTCTGGGCCTTGGTGGAGGCAGCTCCTGTTCCCAATACCACCCCACAGACAGCTCCTCTGTTGTTCCTTCATTTTTTGTTATTTTGTATTTAGAATTTTAAATTACATGTAAGTGTGTGTGTGTGTGTGTGTGTGTGTGTGTGTGTGTGTGTGTGTGTACATGAGTTTAGTTCCCTCAGAGGCCAGAGGAGGGCATCAGATCCTCTGGAGCTAAAGTTATAGGGGGCAAAAGTGGACTGACGTGGATACTGGGAGCTGAACTCTGCTCTCGGGAAGAACAGCAGTGCCTTTGATGGCTGAGCCATCTCTCCAGCCCAGTTTGATTTTCTTTTAAGGCAGAGTTTCCTGGATCCCAGTCTGGTCTCCAGCTCTCTCTTGGGATGAACATGACCATCTGATCCTCCTGCCTCTTCCAAATGTTGGGGTGTCAGTCATGTACCACCAGGCATGGTAGGCAATCACTTTACTGAGCTACACCTTGGGCCTCACCTCTGAACAGTCCTGACAGCTATGTCCTGTGTCACTGGGGTCAAATCAGGCCTCCTTTGTGGGATATGGTGGAAAATGGGTTTCCTAAGAAGAGGAGGAATAAGTTAGCCACTGACCAATTTTGACTTGAAGCATTTAAAGCTATGTACTAATGGGGCAAAAGTGTATTGCACCTTGCTTGGCCCTAGAAGAGGTTCTCCCAGAGCCTCTGCTGTGAGAGGGTTGAGAGCGGTGGATCCCAGGCAGCCAGCTCCTGAAAGAACGCCTTTGGAGGCTGCCACGGACCTTCTGTCAGCAGGTAAAGCCCCTTTGGCCTTGGGGCTCCACACTTATCAGAGAAGGGCATGGGGCACAAATAGACTATGATGTGATGCGCTGGCTGTCTGGGCACCGCTGACTCCATCTCCCGGCTCTACCTCCTCAGTCACACTTCTGCTCCCTTACTCTACGGCTGCTTCCAGAGGTACAAGTGACTAAGGCTCCTGTGACAGGAAGATGACGGTGAGGCAGTGGAAAGGCAGGTATGAGAGAAGGCACAGAGGAGTGTGAACAAGCTGCCAGGGCCTGGGGCAGAGAGTGACTCAACTGCAGCTCCGAGGCCAAGAGGGGCTTCGGGGCAATACAGGGAGCTGCGGGGCAAAAGATGACATTCCAGACAAAGGGACAACAGGACACAGAGGTGTGAGCAGCCGCCTGTTTAGAGAGAAGTGAGAACTTCAGTTTAACTGGAGCCTGGATGTGTGGAGGGGAGGGGAAAGTAGGTGAAAGCTGCAAAGTAGGTTAGAGCAGGCTGGGAGAGCCCGGAACCAGTGCAGCCTGTATTCTCCAGGCTGATGATAGTTGTCGTTGTCGTCGTCTTCTTCTTCTTCTTCTTCTTCTTCTTCTTCTTCTTCTTCTTCTTCAGATTTATTTACTTATTTATGTATGTGAGTACACTGTAGCTCTCTTCAGACACACCAGAGGAGGGCATCAGATCTCATTACAGATGGTTGTGAGCCACCATGTGGTTGCTGGGAATTGAACTCAGGACCTCTGGAAGAGCAGCCAGTGCTCTTAACCACTGAGCCATCTCTCCAGCCCCATGATGATGGTTTTCAAAGAAGTCCCTAGGGACCTGAGGGATAGCTCGGTGGTTAAGAACACTGAAGGCGGGGCTGAGGATTTAGCTCAGTGGTAGAGTGCTTACCTAGGAAGCGCAAGGCCCTGGGTTCGGTCCCCAGCTCCGAAAAAAAAAAAAAAAAAAAAAAAACCAAAAAAAAAAAAAAAAAAAAAAAAAAACACTGAAGGCTCTCTCTTCCAGAAGACCCAGGTTCAATTCCTAGCAACCACATAGACACTGACAATGGGCTGTAACTCCAATTCTAGGGGATTCCAGGCCCTCTTCTGGCCTCTGTGGGTATTTGCATTTGTGTGGTGCATTGACATATATTCAAGCCAAACAGCTGTACACAACAAATAAAAATAAAAACAAGAGAGAACTACTGGTGAAGGCCCATGAGGTGGATGTGATGGCCATGGTGGGCAATGCAGACAGAGATACTGACCTAAATGGAGCTACTGCTGGTGTGGGATGGATGGCTCCAGAAGGGACAAGTTGTTTTCTGTAGGATCCCTGTGTTTTGTTCAAAACACAATCAGAAAAGTGTCTGCAGCCAGATGGCCCACATCTTTGTGTATGGCATCCTGAAGTGAGGTCACCCCAACCACAAAGTCATCCTGGACCATTCACAGGGCTCTGCCCGCCTTCTGAGACATGAGATGCACAGTTGAATCCTTCCTACTGATGATTGAGGGCAAGCACAGCATACCTCATGGCTGTGGTACCTACCAGGCAATGGCTGCTGCCCAGCAGGCTAGGTCTGCAAGGTGGATAAGCAGATGTTGCACTTCTTGGATGACTTCAAAGAGTGCCCCAGCATGTACCAAACACACAGCCCCGCAGGCGAGGGTGCTTGAATGGAAGGGTGTCGGTGGCCCTGGAGACAGCTGCAGTACCTCGTGTATAGTAAGTATGGCCACCTATACACACGAGTGGCTGCATCTTCCCTACCATGAAAGCTATGATTCTGAGGGCCCACAACCCCTGGGAAAACAAGCGAGGGGCACCTTGATACCCCAGATGGGTGGAGAGAGTCAAGGGGCAGCCTGCACAAGCGGAGCTTCCCCAACTCAACATCTGTCTACAAAACATGTTGGCAAAAGGTCTCTCTTTGCAACACGACATTTACAAATACTGTAATCTGATGTTACTCAACAATGCTTGCTAGCTAAGGAGCCCTGGGCTTACAGGAGGCAGATGAGAAACACTCTGGGCTGAGGTCCCCGAAGTGGCAGTTACAGAGCACCTTACTGCTTGTTTTGATTTGATTTGCTCTAACTTGATGGTGTCTTCTGACTGACGACTGGGCTGCACTGGTGTCTCAGAAGCTGCACAGGCTGCTTCCCACACATGGAACCTAGAAGAAGTGATAGGGAAAGGTGATCTGGACTGGCTCAGGGTAAAAACATCTTCAGGGAAAGAATGCTGCACCTAGACTATGTACCCCATCACACCTTGCACTTTCCAAACCATGTATGTACACACACACACACACACACACACACACACACACACACACACACACACACAGAGAGCACAGAGTGTGGGCCCTGGATGTGTGGGCCTCAGCATCACCTGGGACTCTGAGAAAAACAAAAACTCTCCGGCACAGACCCACAGACCCACAGACCCACAGACCCAGAAACTCTGAGGCTGGGGTATAATTATCTCAGTTTTTATTCTGTTTAGTTTTGAGATAGTGACTCTGCCTCTGTATTAAAATGCCCTCCAACCAAGGAAGGTTATGTGGTGAAGGTCTGTAATTCCAGCCACTAGGAAGGCTGACACATGAGAATCACCTGAACTCAGAAGTTTGGAACAGCTTATGCAACACAGGGTAGTCTTATCTATAAAATCAGGTAGGTAGGTAGGTAGATAGGTAAAGAGAGAGAGAGAGAGAGAGAGAGAGAGAGAGAGAGAGAGAGAGAGAGAGAGAGAGAGAGAGAGAGAGAGAGAGGGAGACGGAGAGGGAGACGGAGAGGGAGAAGGAGAGAGATACAAATGGATGGATGGATGGATGGATGGATGGATGGATGGATGGATGGACAGGCAGACAGATAGACTGGGCATGATAGTTCACATTTGTTAACCCATTTCTGGGAAGCTGAGGCAGGAGGATAGTTACAAGTTCAATGTCGGCCTGGGGTATATAGTGGGTTCCATGTCAATTTGAGCTATAGAGTGAAATCCTCTCTCAAAAACTGGAAAAGGGTCTAACACACAAGCACAAGAACCTGGGTTCAGAGTTCCCCAAACCCATGTAGAAAGCTCGGAGGAGGGGCGTAAAGGCAGGCAGATCCCTGAAGTTTATTGGCCACCCAGGCTAGCCGTGCTGATGAGCTTCAGGCTCAGTGGACACAGGTCTTAGGAGCTAAGAGCACTCGTTGCTTAAAGATGAGGATCAGGGCTGGAGAGATGGCTCAGAGGTTAAGAGCACTGACTGCTCTTCCAGAGGTCCTGAGTTCAATTCCCAGCAGCCACATGGTGGATCACAACCATCTGTAATGAGATCTGATGCCCTCTTCTGGTGTGTCTGAAAACAGCTTACAGTGTACTCATAATAAATAAATAAATCTTAAAAAAAAAAAAGATGAGGATCAAAGTTCAGTTTTCAGCACTTAAGTCAGGCGACTCGCAAGGTCTGTAACTCCAGCCACAAGACATTCCGTGACCTCTTCTGGTTCCTGTGGGCACCTGCATATATACTCACAGAGACACATATATACAGACATGCACACACAAATAAAATATGATGGCAGAGGAGTTCTAACTCTTATTTACTTTTTTTAAAAAAAGGTGTTTATTTTTGTTGTCCAAGACAAGATTTCCCTTTGTAGCCCTGGCTGTTCTGGAACTCGCTCTGTAGACCAGGCTAGCCTCGAACTCAGATCTGCCTGCTTCTGCCTCTGGAATCATAGGTATGGTGAGCCATGACCACCTGGAGGAAGAGGGATTCTAGCACAAGATTAGCTAAGCCATCTCCTGGACCCCTTGGCCGCCATTGCTGCCAAGGAGGCACTGCTTGTCTGGAAGGTGGGGTCACACTGTGCCAGCATCAACATTTCTGGCAATTTCTACAGAAACAAGTTAAAGAGTCTCATTCTCTCAGAAAGGAAATGAACACCACCCATGCCCAAAGTCCCTGGCATGCTCCATGCCAAGCTGTGCTTTCTGGCACACTGTGTGTGACAAGCTTCCCCACAAGACCAATCCAGGCTAGGCCCTCAATGGGGTCCCTCCACGATAGGACAGGAAAAGTGGATGCCCTGCCTGCCTCAAGGCTGTGCTGCTGACACCAGAAAGTTTTCTTACCTGGAGCATGAAACTGACAGTGCAGTTAGAGTGACAGCCACCAGGGAGGAGAAGCCAGAGGAGGATCCATTACTGGAAGAAGCTCGTGAGGCCACAGAAACAGGTGAAAAAGAACATGGAGTAAAAAAACAGTCACTCTCCCCACAGAGGGCCTCAGACCAATGGACTTGGGGTGCTTTATTTTTTTTTCTTTTTTCTTTTTCTTTTTTTTCGGAGCTGGGGACCGAACCCAGGGCCTTGAGGTTGCTAGGCAAGCGCTCTACCACTGAGCCAAATCCCCAACCCCCACTTGGGGTGCTTTAAAAACAAAGAAAGCAAAAAGAGGCAAGGCATCAAGGAAAGATCTATACTGACCTCACTCTACCACATGCTTGATTGCACACATGTATGTTCAGGCACACATGTGCTCACACCACACACAAACAGAAATAAATTCATATAAACAAATAAAACCAGGTGTGGTGGTACATGTCTATAATCCCAGAACTCGGGGATCTGAGACAAGAAGATAGTCACCTTGGCCCATAGGGAGTGGCACTATTAGGAGGTGTGGCCTTGTTGGAGGAAGTGTGTCTCTGTTGTGAGGGACTTTGAGGTCTCCCAAGCTCAAGCTCTGCCCAGTGTGGAGCACAGTCTTCTGCTGCCTGTGGATTAAGATGTAGAATTCCGGGCTGGAGAGATGGCTCAGCAGTTAAGAGCACTGACTGCTCTTCCAGAGGCCCTGAGTTCAATTCCCAGCAACCACATGGTGGCTCACAACCATCTGTAATGGGATCTGATGCCCTCTTCTGGTATGTCTGAAGACAGTTACAAACGCACTCACATAAATAAAAATAAATCTTTAAGGAAAAAGAGAGGAAGTATATTGAGGGAAAGTGCCTTGAGGTGGTTTGAATAAGAATGGCCCCCAAAGGCTTAGACATTTGAATGATAAATCATCAGAGAGTGGCGCCATTTGAGGATTAGAAAACTAGGTGTGGCCTTGATGGAGGAAGTCTGTCACTGGGACTGGACTTTTAGGTTTCAAAAGCCAGGCCAAGCCCAATGTCTTTCTTTGCCTACACTTTGGGTGCAGCTACTGCCTGCAGACTACCATGCTCCCACCACGATGATAATGGATTAAACCTCTGAAATTCTAAGAAAGCTCCCAATTAAATGCTTTCCTTTATCAAAATTGTCTTGGTCTTGGTGTCTCCTTTTAGCAACACAATAGTGATGAAGACAAGTCTTGAGGCTAGGATTAAGCCCCTGGGCAGTAAAGAGAGAACATTAGAAAGAAAACAATACATTCAAGACCAGACAATGGAAGGCGCTGTGATGAGCAGTAACTGCAATGCCAGCTTTGAGACTCAATGAGTCCAACATCCAGCAGCCAAGTCCATGATTGAGACTAGCAGGACATGCTGGTTGGTGGTGGCCCCTGCATTTAATCCCAGCACTTGGAGGCAGAGGCAGGTGAATCTTTGAGTTTCAGGCCAGGCTGGTCTATAGAGTGAGTTCCAGGGCAACCAGAGCTACACAGAGAAACCCTGTCTCAGAAAAAAAAAAACAAAAACAAAAACAAAAAACCCAAAAGCCATAAAAAGAAAAATCTAGACAGAAAAAGAAATGAGCAGGATAGGATGAAGACGGGAGCAGCTCAGGAATCATTCTTGCAGGAGAAATGATGTAGGATACTGAACATCATCAATAGCTCTACTACTATAAAAGTCATCCATCGGTGGTCCTCCTTGGTGTGCAACATTGCCCTGGATGCCATCAAGAATGTGTACTTGGAGGAGAATGGTCGAAACTAAACTGACACCAAGAAGCACATGCAAGGGTCTTATAATAGGGATAATAGCACATGCAATGCTGTTATCATTGAAGCATTTTGAAATCTCATTTGTCTTTTTTTTTTTTAAGATTTATTCATTTATTATATATGAGTACACTGTAGCTGTCTTCAGACACCAGAAGAGGGCATCAGACCTCTTTACAGATGGTTGTGAGCCACCATGTGGCTGCTGGGAATTGAACTCATGACCTCTGGAAGAGCAGTCGGGTGCTCTTAACCTCTGAGCCATCTCTCCAGCCCCTCATTTGTCTTATGTGGAGTCCTGATTAACAGGTATGAGAGCACAACTATATTATGAACCCTCAAATGCTACTGGATTCTTGTCCTGAGTACAAGAAAAGAAGAAGGCAGACTGACGCCGAGGTTACACGAGAGGAGGGCTCCACCTGAACCCTGCAGATGAAAAAGACAAGCAAGTACCTCCAGACGCTGTGTGAGGATAGCGTCCAGCTGAAGCCTGGTGTGGCCATCCCAGACTAGGCCATCTCAGATTTAGCTCAGCACCACCTCGTGTGGGCCAATGTCACAGCCACTCCTAGAGTCTGGAAGACAGTCAATAATGACGCTGCTAGAGCCTGTGGGGCACGAATAGTTAGGTGACCAGAGGAACTGAGGGGTGATGTTGGTATAGGGGCAGGCCTATCCAATCCAGAAAATTAGAGATGAGTACATAACACTTATCACTCAGTGCAGAGACCCAGAGGCTTGCACCATTGTTCTTAGAGGAGCCAGCAAGGAAATACTTTTGGAAGAAGAGTGCGCCCTGGCAGGATGCCATGCAAGTGTGCCACAGCATTCTCCTGGATCCTCAGCTGGTGCCTGGCAGTGGAGCCTCAGAGATGGCCCATGCCTTGATAGAAAAACCCAAGGCTATGACTGGGGTGGAAAAACGGCCATATAGAGCTGTGACCTAGGCTTTGGTTGTCATCTCTTGTACCAAAACCCAGAACCATGGGGCCAGTACCATTCAGACTTACCTCCCTGCAGGCCGAGCTCACACAGAGAGTTGTGAGACCTGTCGAGACTGGTTCTTTGGTGGACAGGAAAGCGCTGGGTATGTGTTGTAGTTTAATCCCAATCTGGGGTTTCTACCCCACCTTAATGATTTAGTTACCCGATAAAAGACACACAACTTGTATTACTTACAATAAGCCTCAAATAGCACAAGAGCTGGACAGATATCTACCCCTATGTTATTAGAATCTACTTTTCTCTCGAGTTACTACTTAATATATTTCATCTGGGCTGCTCATAACTCCAACTGGCCAGCCCTCAGGGCCACGTTTCATGGCTCACCTAACTCCCGGTGGCTTCTCCTCCATTCACCTTCCTCTCTCCACTTCCAGCTCGAGAACCCTAAACTCTGCCTATGACTCTTCCTCCCAACTATTGGCTGTCAGCATCTTTATTTACCCATCAGAAGTAAATTGGCAGGAATTCACATAGGGTCTCTTGGGACTGCATATGGACTCTCTTCTCTGGGGCATCCAGGCCTTGAGGAATCAGTTTTACCATTAGAATATAAGCAGCATTGGGCCGACCCACCCCATCTCTGGGAGCTGTTGTATGTGAAGCTATAAACATACAAAACAGCAATGCAAACTGCACTTCTGCTTCTGCAGAATGATGACACTGTCTCCGGCCTCAAGAAGAAGGATGATGACCAGAGCCAGTAAAGCCATGCTTCAGATGCTGGCCACAAGTGAGTGGTGGGCAAGGTGACTTCCACATACAGAACCAGCAGCCTCCTATTTCCTGAGCCAGAGCTCCAAGGACTTACATCTTTTTTTGGAAAGGATCGAGTTGAGGGGCAGCCTCAAGTCTGTCCCATGTCATGTTTGCACAGAAACACTGACATGCATTTCTTCTCTCTTGTAAGCTTTCCATTTAGTTTGCTTCAAAAGAGTAAATCTAAATCATTTGAAAACAACCAAACAGACAATAGAAAGGAAGAAGAGGCTTCCCTCTCAAACACATGGAGGGCTGGAGAGGTGGCTCACAGTTAGGAATGCTTGCTGTCCTTGCGAGGACCCAGGTTTGGTTCCCAGCACTTACATCAGGAAGCTCACAGCTACCGGGAACTCCAGTTCCAGGAGACCCAACACCCTCTTCTGACATCTGTGGGCTCCTGCTAACATGTGGTGGGGATACACACACTCCTCCTGAACATACGCATACAACTAGCCAAGAATATAAGTAAATAAACGTAACCCTGGAGAGGAGCATCATGAAGCTCGAGAGTGAAGTGGGAGGAGCCACTGTAAGGCAGCAGTGACCATGCCCAGCAAGCAGAGGCTCTCTTTTGTCTGATATGAGGAACTTGAGGTTCAGAAGGGGGAAGGGCCAGATCAGATAGACCGCAGTGTCAATATTGTAACCTGGGTCCAAACTGTAAAGGCCCATTTTGCACACCCATCTCTGGGTCCTCTTGCATGAGTACAATAGTAAAATTAAGTATGAGGCTGGAGGGTCAGAAGGAAGGCACAAGAAGAGGGTTGTGCTAGCCTGGAGACTCTTAAGGTCTGGCCAGTCTGGAAGTCTGAAGGGGCCTTTGGTTCCCTTGGACAGGCTGTTCCTGATGCACTGAGAGGAGTAGACACTAAAAAGGCTGTGCAGAACCCCCAAATATGGAGCATAACTAAAACACAGGATTCCAGAAAAGGAGAAATAATTTAAAAGTTGGCTGTCTTAGGAAAGCTGCTGTCTAGGAAAGAAAATCTCTCCCTTCTCCCTCATTCTCTTCTAGGGGTTGGGCATTTTGAGACAGGCTATCACTGTGTAGTCCTAGCCACTAGGAATGTCCTATGCAGCTGAAGCTGACCATGAACTTGAGGTGAACCTCCTGCCTCTCCTTTCAAGTATTGAGATTATAGGCATAAACTACTATGTCCAGCTGCTTATACGATTTTTTTATACAAAAATCTAAATAACCTCAATTCAAGAGTGGTATCTCATACAATAATAATCTCAAGTGAAGGGCTACCCTGTGCTAAATAGTGAGTTCTGGACATTCCAGAATAGACTGGGCAGAGTAAAAGCCTTTTTCAAAAATCAGAAGAAGAAAGTGTGTGTGTGTGTATGTGTGTGTGTGTGTGTGTGTGTGTGTGTGCGTGCAAGTACTCAATGGGTAAAGTGCTTGTTATGTAAGTCTGATGACCTGAGTTTGACCCCCAGATTCCATGAGAGCCTCCACACTCAGGCTACACACCTTCAACCACACCCACACCATAGTTAATGATGATGATGATGATGATGATGATGAAGAAGAAGAAGAAGAAGAAGAAGAAGAAGAAGAAGAAGAAGAAGAAGAAGAAGAAGAAGAAGAAGAAGAAGAAGAAGAAAAGGAAAACTAGAGTGGTACACTACACAACTATCATCTTGTGACATAAATTTTTTTTCTTTTTTTCGGAGCTGGGGACCGAACCCAGGGCCTTGCGCTTGCTAGGCAAGCGCTCTACCACTGAGCTAAATCCCCAACCCCTGACATAATTGTTTTAAGATAAGGTCTACATAGGCTGGCCTCAAATTCCTGAGCCTGAGTACAGAGAGATGGTTGGCAGTTAAGAGAAGGTGCTGCTCGCACACTGGATCCAAACTGGGTTCCCAGTGCCCATGTGCAGGCTCGATAGCTCCAGTCGCAGGGCACCTGATACTTCTGGCCTCCATGGACACCCACACTCATGTACACAGATGCACACATCACATATATACACAATTTAAAAGTAATGAAGTGAGGGGTTGGGGATTTAGCTCAGTGGTAGAGTACTTGCCTAGCAAGCGCAAGGCCCTGGGTTCGGTCCCAGCTCCGGAAAAAAAAAAAGTAATAAAGTGAATCTTTCTTTTTTTTTTAAAGATTTATTCATTTATTATATATGAGTACACTGTAGTTGTCTTCAGACACACCAGAAGAGGTCATCGGATCTCTTTACAGATGGTTGTGAGCCACCATGTGGTTGCTGGGAATTGAACTCAGGACCTCTGGAAGAGTAGTCGGGTGCTCTTAACCACTGAGCCATCTCTCCAGCCCAAAGTGAATCTTTCTTTTTTTTTTTTTTTTTGGTTCTTTTTTTTCGGAGCTGGGGACCGAACCCAGGGCCTTGCGCTTCCTAGGTAAGCGCTCTAGCACTGAGCTAAATCCCCAGCCCCAAAGTGAATCTTTCTTAAAGACAACCTCTGACCTCCTGCCTGGGCCTCCTGGGTAATGAGACTGTAAGCATTGTAGTATCACACTCAGTTTGGCATAACTGGGGGTGGGGGTGGGGGTGAGGAGGATCAGCACTGAAGTTTGAATCTAGGGAACACAGAGGCCAGGCACTCTACTGAGTGACAGTCCCAGACCTCTTTGTATTTTGAGTCAGGGTCTTACCAAGTTGCTCCAGTGGCCTTGAGTTTACTTGGCAGCCCAAGCTGTGATTTCCCAGCCTCAAGTAGCTGTGATTACAAACCTGTGCCACCAGACACAATTTAGCATAGAGAGATTTTTTAAAAATTGTTATAGTGTTACTTAACAAAGGAGACCTGGGAATACAAACATGTAAATGAAACGAAGTCAGAGAAGTTTTTAACACTATCAGCAACATTTGTAGTGTTTTTTTCTACTCCACTGTGAATAAATTTGTGGTTTGAATGTTACTTTGAAGTTACCATGCAACCTACCTGCTTAACCTCATAAGGAGGTTGTCCTTCTATAAATAGTTCATATTGCCCTCAATTACAAGCTGTGAAGCATTCCACCCAGCAATTATACCTAATAATTTTTCCATAAAATATTTCATGGGGGTGAAGGATGGCTTAGTTAACACAGCGACTGCTGCATAAGTATGAAGACCTGTTTTGGATCCCCAGTGCTTGTGTCAGGAGCTGAGCCTGGGACTGGTGTGTGGCTGCTGAGGCTTGCTGGCCGGCAGTCTAGCCACTTTGTGAGCTCTGGGTCCAGTGAGATAGCAGGTCTCAAAAAATAAAGCACAGATTGATAGGGAAGACACCTGAGGATGAACTGTGGCCTCCACACGCACGCGCGCGCGCGCGCACACACACACACACACACACACACACACACACACACACACACACACACACTAAATGCTATTTAAAGTTCAGATGTAAAAGGCAATAATGACCTTCCCTTTTGGCATATTCTCTTCTTACTAGTGAGACAGAAAATAGCCTAGGTTTACTTTATGCCCTTCGATGATTTATTAGGTTCCTGGTATGAATTTTATGTGTTGTCTATATAATAAAAATATTATATATTTTGTCATTATTGTTGTCCTCCTCCTCCTCCCCCTCCTCCTCCCCTTCCTCCCTCCCTCCTCCTCCTCCCCCTTCTCTTCCTCCTTTCTTTTTGAGACTAGGTCTCATTTTGTAGCCCAGGCTACAAATTGCTACAACTTGTGGCAACTCTCCCATGTTAGCCTCCCAAATGCTATGATTGCAGGCATGAGTCACTATGTCTGGCTGAGTACTTCTCCAGTCTGAAGTTTGTTTTTGACTATTTACCATGATTTAGAGAAGGGTAAATTACACTTTTTTTCCCCTTCAACAACAGAAGTGGAAGAATTTTTTAATTTTTACAAATCACCTTGTTCATCTTTTCTTTGTGATTTCTTCTATTTTCTCTAACCGTAGAGATCCATTCATCCCTCCAATAAATTATTCTCCATTGGGTTAAAGAATTGATGGAAGGACTGGGTTGTATCTCAGCGGTACAGCATTGGTCTAGTATGTCCAAGGCCCTGGGCTCCAACTCCAGGAAAGGAGGGGGGGGGGAAGAAAAGGAAGAAATCAATTGAAAAAGAAAAGTAGAAGAACTGATCTATTTTCCCAGGTTTTAGAAAAAGGAAGAAAATATTATCATATCTTCCTTTTCTGCATGTATTTGGCTTTCCTTGACTGTTCACTGAAAGCAGTTGATTGAGGAATTATGCTTGTTCATGTGCATCCAAGCCACTGGAAGAATAGGTACCAACTCACCTGGTTACCTGTGGTCAACAGCTAAAGACTGAAGTGGCTTCTTTGTTTCTGCCTGCCCAGGACTTTTCCTTTGGCCCAGGTTCTCTTGTGTGTGTGTGGCTGGCTACCCATGGTGCTTTATTCCTCTGACAACATTCTGGAGGTCAAGGATAGCTATATCATTCAATTACTCAGAGAGACTCAGGGAGTCAAGAGTCCTCTGCCAGGTAGAGCATATTATTTTGCATTGGGAAAGAGGTCAACATGGGAAGAGAAATCAAGACAGGAGAGGAGAAGGTGGCTGCTTGAGCTTGGCCTCTCTGGTTCAGTCTCTGAGACCCTGGTTCTTAGAACTGTCCTTTGGTCTGTGCTAGCTGTGGCACATGAAGGTTCAAGGCGGTGACTGTAGCACTAAGAAGGCAGAAGCAGACAGTCAGGAGTTCTGGGGCATCCTCAGACTACAAACCAAGTTTGTACAGGAAATCCTGTCTCAACAGAAAATAAATATTGGGGCTAGAGACATGGCTCAGTGGTGAGAGCACTTGCTGCTCTTTCAGAGTTCTTAGACGCAGTCCCTAGCACCCACACAGAGGCTAGCAATCATCTGCAACTATAGTTCCAAGGTAATGTGATGCTGTCTTCTGGCCTCCAAGTACACTGCACACACCGGGTACACAGACATAGGCAAAGCACACTCATACACATAAAATTAAAATAAATCTATAAAAATAAGTAAAAAAAAATAAAGGTTAGAAAAAGTGAGGGCTGGCAAGATGGATCAAGAGTTAAAGGCACCTGCTATCAAACTTGACAGTCTTAATTTGACCTTTAATCCCTGGAACCCACATGGTAAAAGGAGAGAATCAACTCCTGAAGTTGTCCTCTGACCTGTGCATGTAGACACAGACACACAGACACATGCACAGAGGCACACACAGACAGACACACAGATACACACACACAGACACACAGATACACAGACACAGACACACACACCACACACACACACACACACACACACACCACACACCACACACACACACATACACACTGTCGTTCACTTTTTAAAAGTGAGAACACCTAAATGTCCCCAGAAAAGCTCTTAAGGCAGGCAAAGAGTAAGAACATAAAAGTTGTGCAAGTAGAGACTGGACGGGTGGCTCAGTGGTTAAGAGCACTTGCTGCTTCTGCAGAGGATTCAGGTTTGGTTTTCAGTGTTCACATGGTGGCTCATGATCATTGTAATTCCTGTTCCAGATGGTCAAACACACTCTTCTGGCTTCCAAGGGCTCCTGCGTGAGCATGGCTCACATATACACTGGCAGGGTCACACATAAATAAAAAAAGTAAATAAATCTTTAAAATAGCCGGACTGGTCTTCAGTGGGACACTTCGTCACCCAGTAGTGTTGCCATAGAGATAAACACAGAACTGTACTGACACAACTCCCTGGCTCAATAGTATGTTGGGTGGGCGTTGAGGAGAATAGAGGTGTGGTCCTAGGTCAGAAGTGGGTTAGGGGGTTGGAGAGATGGCTCATCAGTTAGGAGCACTGACTGTTCTTCCAGAGGTCCTGAGTTCAATTCCCAGCAACCACATGGTGACTCACAACCATCTGTAATGAGATCCGATGTCCTCTTCTGGTGTGTTTGAAGACAGCTACAGTGTATTCATATAAATAAAAAAAATAATAATCTTAAAAAAAAAGAAGTATGTTAGGAATCTGAGATACTGAGATTCGAGGGAAGAAAATGTCTCTTAATCTCTGACCCTGGTCAAATCAGGTCTTTCCTTTGAGCCCTGGTTTCTATTGAATCTTATTCTCATGTTTTACTTTGTTTTCTTGTATGTGTGACCTTGCAAGCCTATGGAAGCCAGAGGAAGATGTCAAATGTCTCCGTCTATAGCTCCCTGCTTTACTCCCTTGAGACAGTGTCCCTGTCTGAGCCTGGAGCTAGGCTGGTGGCATGCTCCCCCAAACAGTTCTGGGGGCCACAGGAGCACACACCCCCTATCCAGGTTTTTAATGTGGGTTCTTAGTATTTGAACTCAGGTCTTGTACGTGAGCGGCTTACCCTGAAGGAGAATTTCACCAGCTAGCTTAGGACATCTGACAACACAGCTACCTCTGCTTCTGACGTGCTGAGATTGGGTCAGCCTCCACACCAGCTTGTTTTAAACTAGTGTTCTAAGTGCTGCACACCCATCACCCAGAACCCTCAAGAGGATTCCAAGTTGGTCGTTAATAAGTCCCTATCTCAAGATATGAAGAAACTGAGGCTCAGAAAGGTAGAGCATGATAAGGGTGGTCAGGTGTCAAAACCCTTCTAGCACTCTCAGCTACCTTCTCAGGCCTGACCACTCCAGGACAAAGTATGGACAAACTGGGAGAAATAGAGGTTGAATTCCGGAAAGAGGCTGCCCTAGGTATGCCAGGTTGCCTCCTTTGCCTGGTTCCAGGGCAGACCTACCTCTTAATTCCTGCCAGTTGATTCTCCTCCTAGCCTGAGATCAATTTATTCCCAAAGAGCCTTGCATAAACCAAGCCGGGTCAGGTCCCTTGGCCCCAAGCCTACAGGCCCAGGAACAGATTTGCTCCACCCTCCCCACCCTGGCTCCCAGCCATGGGTCACATGGTACTTTGGTCCTCTTTGGCCTGCTTCCTCAAGGATCCAGATTTAACTCCACCTCCCTCCCCCTTCCCACCTCTCTTTCCTAGTCTTTTTGAGCAGCACCTGAAAGTGTGTGGGATAAAAGCCTTAGCTCTGTTTTGCTGGCGTGGGGCCTCAGTTTATCTGCCTATTAAATGGGCAGTTTTTCATTTCATCAGCCCCTTACTAGTCTCCTGAGCCTTGCATAGGTCCAGCTCCTTTTAACTGGAGGGTGAGGAAAGAAAGGGTAGGAGTCTAAGAACTTTAAGGGAGATCGTAGAACTGTTTTGAAAACAAATCCAGGTTCAAATTGGCCAGCCTCTGGCACTTCTTAAATGTTGGTTCAAAAATCGTCTGCTTCTAGCTAACTGTTGATTTCAAGACCATCTCTGGACCTCACTAGTCTCCTGCTGACGACCAAAGGGCAAGTAAGCATGTTTCAGGGTCTGCAATAGAACAACTGGGCCCCTTTCTTCAGTCAGAGTGCTCATCTCCAGTCCCCAGGTCCTCCGCCGCAGGCTCCTCCTCCATTGACATCAGAGCCGCAGGCGGGCCGAGGGAGCCGAGCCCCAGCCGAGCGCCAGCGACTGAATAGGCAAACTGACCAGGTACGGACGCGGCGGGAGCTCCGCACCAGCCACCTAGGCCCTCGCTGCCAGCCCCGTGGCGGGGCAGCCGCAGGTACAACTGAGGGCCGCCCCGCTCTATGCCGCGGGGAGCTCCGGCCACAGGATACTGAAGCCCAAGGGTGGGAGGGGCGCCTGACCCCTGGACGGAATAGGGCTGGGCCTTTCTTTACCACCTCCGTCCCAGGCCCTTTTAGAAGACCTCCATGGATATTGCCTGGGTATCAGGAAAGGGTGGGGAAGGGTCCGTGTGAGCGTGGTGTACGTCCAAGTGTCCAAGCGCTAGGCCTTACTGTGGAAGGGCGTGGGCATTTGGAAGTGTAGATGGGGGAGGGCACATGAGGGGTTCCCTGGAGCAGGAATGTGCTTCAGTTGTGTACAGGTATCTGGGAATTCATTTTTGTTGTTGCATATAGTGTTAAAGGATACACACACTGGTGTCCGGCTTGCAGGGTAGTAAGTCAGAGTTGGGGAGAGGTTTGCTCTTCCTCTGAGGATGTTTAGTTAGGCAGATTGCTCAAGCTTGGTTTGCTGTGTAGGGCACCGGGCTGAGGAGTTGGAGGGTGTAGACATGACTGAAATTGCCATGTCTGGTATGTGGGAACAGATGCCACCTTGTTCATGTGTGTGTGGAATCAGTACTGTAGTGTAGGGTCTGGGAGGGGTGTTTGGGATGAACAGGTAGGTGTGAGTGGTGTATATGAACATGTGTGTTGATGCCTGGGTATATGTGCACAGTCAGGTGTCATGGTGTGCAGTGTGCTGGGTCTAGCAGGAAGGTGTCTGGGCTCAGGATTCATGGAAGTGCTGATTGCTGATGTGGAGTGTCTGCTGCAGGGTGTGGAACTGTGAGGGTCATTAGTGCTGGTCTCCAGGTGGGTTTGACTATACCTGAATTTACCATTGCCTCCTTTATCAGAAAACTCAGGCCCGGTGGCTGGCCAATGCTCTGGGAACAAGGTCTCACTCAAGGAGTGGACTCTCAGTTCTGGTCAAGGTGCCTTCTCTCCTTCCTTCCCAAAGGAAACAGGAGGTTGCCTTCCCAGAGCTCCAGGGCATGAGGGGCTCTGTTCTGGCTTCAACCTCTAGTTGATTCTGGGATGCTGACTTTCTGAATGATCCCTCGTCTAGTTTTCTACTGGACCAACAGATGACAGCCTCTGTGCTTAGCAAGCTTAGCTGGGAGTCTTTTGGGCAACTCTGGACTCATCCATCCAACCTCAGTTTCTGAGATTTCTCACATGATACATGGGGAGAGAGCCCACCCTCTCGTAAGATGAGACAGAGCTCTCCAGGGGAAGGTCCAAGATGGTCCCCCACCAGGAGGGGACAGACAGGTGAGACCAGTTTTCAGGCTGCTGGGACACAGACAGGGAGTCAGGAAGGCTAGGTCTGGGGAGTTCCAGCTGTGGCTGATGTTGCCTTGGTAACAGTGAGAAGGAGCTATTTAAAAATGTGGCTGAGATATTGCTGGAAGCCCAGGCTGCCGGAAACCTGATTTCTGAGAGGCTAGGGCAGCAAGGAGGAGGAGGGAGAGGACACCCTAGCCCTTCCCTGAATGAGACTGAGGCATCACTGCTTCTGGGCACGGTGTTCCTCTAGGGTGCTATCTATGCTGCTTCTAGGGGCTCCTATGCTATCTTCCTTGAGGGGGTTTCCTTGGGTGTTAAGACTGAGAAAAAGACTGGTGCAAAATAGAGAATGAATTGAAGGAATGCATGAATACTAGAATTTTGTACCCAGGAATGATTTTTTCCCTGGGCATATGAAGTTGCAAACATGCTGAATGAACAAATGGCTGGGGAAGGCTGAACGCCTGTTGTCAATGGACAGATCCAGGAATGAATGAACTCATGCTGGCTGATGGTCATGGGACATGCTGTAGATTCTCAGAGGATTCGCTCTTAGAATCTCTCTCTCTCTCTCCATTTCCTTCCTAGGAGCCCTGGCTGTGGCTGGGGGGCAGTGGGCCATGCCAGGGGCAGTGGAAGGCCCCAGGTGGAAGCAGGCAGAAGACATTAGGGATATTTATGACTTCAGGGATGTTCTGGGCACGTGAGTCTCCGGGTGAGGTGGTGGTGGGGTGACAGAACTGGGAAGGGCTTCCCTCTTGAGCCTGATGGCTAGAGGGGCTGAGTCTGGGGTGATGCTTCCTCTGGTCAGTTGATGAACACTTACTTCCCTTTTCCCACAGACCAGGGCTTGTGGCTGCTTTGCCATGGTGCAGACTAGTCCAGCTTGTTGGTTTTGGCTAACTGTGGGTAGGATGGGGCATCTCTTGTACATTCATGGACTCCTTATGAAGGGAAGGAAGCGCAGGAGAATAGAAGAACCATTTATCTAGATTGCTGCCAAGAGCTGGGTATTCTGTCCTGGGTTTGGAAACTGAGGCTGTGCATGGTTGCTCTTGATGGTGGGAATCCAAATATAACTCAAACCTGGTCTCTTCCCTTTGTAAGTCTGTAGGCAGACAGACAGACACAAAATGACAGGCGGATGCGTATTATATTCTTATTGAGGTTGTAGAGGCCAGAGTAGTCTCCTCTGCCTGGGTAACTCTCCCTGAAGGACATGAGACCTGGGGGCTAAAAGATAAGATGGGTAGGCTTGTGCTTGTCAGAAAGAAGGAAGGTAGTGCCTTAGGTGGAACAGTGTATGTAAAGACTCAGGCTGCCGCAGAGAGGCAGTCTGCTAGAACTCACGGTTAGGGCTGGGGAGAAGTCCAAACAGGAAGGATGGAAAGGGGCAGAGAATTCGAGGCCCTGAGAAGAGGCTAAGATGGCAAGAGCCGGGGTTGAGGATTTAGCTCAGTGGTAGAGCTCTTGCCTAGCAAGCTCAAGGCCCTGGGTTTAGTCCTCAGCTCCAAAAAAAAAAAAAAAAAAAAAAGATGGCAAGAGCCATTTCACAGCACAAAAGAAGACACTTAAGACGGACCATCAGTGCCGGAGATGGCTCAGCAGTTAAGAGCATTGGCTGGCTGGTCCTGCAGAGAACTAGGTTCAGTTCTTAGCACTGATGGTGGTTCACAACCATCTGTAACTCCAGATCCAAGGTATCTGATGACCTTTTCTGACCTTTGTGGGCGCCAGGTATGTATGTGGTTCAGACATAAATGTAGGCAAAACACTCATACACATAAAGTAACAAAAGAAAAAGTAAAAAGGACTAGCCATAACGTGTGGGCAACTGGAGAGCCAAGAATGGCAACCACAGTAATGGTATGATTCTGTGAGGTTCTAAAGGGCATTACATTACCTACAACTCAAACTAATCAATCAACCACACACATAACCAAGTATTACAGGGGTAGTTCAGGCCCAGCTGGCTCGAATGTTATCAGTCTTATCAGGCTTCCTTTGGTGGCTTCAGTTTGGAGCAGGCTCTCCCCAAGTACTGACAAAGATGACTGCCACCCACTCCAGGTTTACATGCCACCAGCTTATTCACTCACTCACAGTGCCAGGAAATGGTCATTTAAGTCACCAGTTACTGAGGTACCGAGGCAGGGGGCAGACAGCCCTGATTGGCCATGTCTGGCTTATGTGACCACCACTGGAGCCAGGGGTGGGGGGTGGATGAGTACTGAAGGACCTAGGTGGTCATGGAGGCTACAGGGAAACGAGGAGAGGGTGAGAGAAGCTGGGGCCCTAGCTCCTCAACTTGCAAACCTCTGACTCACAGGGGTGCCTTCTCAGAAGTGATCCTGGCAGAGGACAAGAGGACTCAGAAACTGGTGGCCATCAAATGCATTGCCAAGAAGGCCCTGGAGGGCAAAGAAGGCAGCATGGAGAATGAGATCGCCGTCTTACACAAGTGTGTGGGCCCTGCACCAACCTGTCCTTACTCCTTTAGATTGCATTAGAAATCGTTTGAATTCTAGCCTCTCAGGGAAAGAACCTGACAGAGTGTGACTGGTATAGAGCTAACCTCCCAGATAAGACCAAGGTGCCAGAGCTTGTTTACAGAGGATGAGTCTGTTCATGGAGCCTCAAGGCTTAACACCCACATAGGTGGTCCCCTAAGATCCTGCCATACAGTAAAACAGACTATTTGCTAACCCCTGATTGAATTAGCAACCAACTGGCAGGAAACCGGCTCATGCTGCAAAACTTACAGCAAGCATTTGCTCCCAGTGCCTCCCATTTCCAAACTATCTGGATAGAGAGGAGATGGTCATTTCATTTCCCTAATTCAGCTGGGTGGGGCAATGAGACCAGCAAGGTTTCACAGAAAGCCTGTGGGAAAGCCATGTCTTCCTTATCCCTAAGATCAGTCACTTTGTTGAGTTCATTTGTTGAGTACTGACTTTTTTCAAGTGCTAAGCACCCTGCTTGTCATGTGATCTTCATATGACTTTTTTGAAAATATACTCTTTTCTAGATGAAGACATTCATACACAGAGAGGTTACATTCCATTCACCAAATACCTTAAGTAACTACCCTGTACCTGGTACTAGAACAGAGCCTAGTTAGATATTCCCTATACATGAGGACATGACCTCTGGTTCAGGGAGGTTAAAAGGGTAAACAAGGAAAACTTAGAAGCCACATTCCCATCAGAGCTGCAAAGTGAGAATACTAGTTCCCAAGTAGTATGTAGCAGAGGCAGCATTTATCTGGGTCCAGGTCTGTTCCATACCAGAGCCCAGTGCTTGCTTGCTAGTCTTTTACCTTCTAGCATCAGCTTTCCCCAGTGGGTTCCAGAACCTTGGTGTCCTGCCCTGGATGCAGGTGACAGGGAATGGGTGAGCCACCCTAAGCTGTGAACCACCTCATCTTTCCTTTTAGGATCAAGCACCCCAACATTGTAGCCCTGGATGACATCTATGAGAGTGGGGGCCACCTCTACCTCATCATGCAGCTGTGAGTGGCCTATCTGCCCACCCTTACTCTTCCTGCTGTCCTAGTCTCTCGGCCACTTTCCGGTCCTTTGCTGCAGGGTTTCAGGTGGAGAGCTGTTTGACCGAATTGTGGAGAAAGGATTCTACACAGAACGGGATGCCAGCCGCCTCATCTTCCAGGTGCTGGATGCTGTCAAGTACCTGCACGACCTGGGCATTGTGCACCGGGATCTCAAGGTGGGATCTGAGGGACCTGGTGAACTATGCACCAGGGGGAGAAGCTCTGCCTGTCCTGCTTTGTCTATCTCTGGTCACCTCCCAGCCCCTCATTGAAGCCTCAGCTTCTCATTTGCAAAATGAACTACTTGTGACCTGCTAACCAGCTCCTCTTATTGCACTTAGACAGGGACACAGGGTAGGCTGGGCTGGCATTCTACCCTAACAGCTTATGTGTCTTTTTTCTGATAATGAAACATCCTACTTACTCTGTAGAGGACAAATGGAACAGCAAAGCTCAGAGAAGCGGATAGGACTTACATTAAAAACATGTTGGTCCAAGCCAGCTCTGGTGCTGCACAGAGGCAGACGCAGAGGCAGGTAGACCTTTGAGTTCAAGGTCAACCTGGTTTACAGAGTGAATTCCAAGACAGCCAGAGCCACACAGAGACACCGCATCTCAAAAAAACCCCAAACAAACAAACAAAAAAAAAAACCCCAAACCAAACCAAACCCACCAACCCACCAACCAACCAACCAACCAACCAACCAAAAACCAACAACAAACTTTCAGTCCAGGCTGGAAGGGCTCTGGGATACAATAGACCTTGGTTTGCAGACTAGCGCCTTGCCATGCCCCAACTGGCTCTTGGGCTAATCACTGCCTCTAAAGGCATTGGTTTCCTCATTGATAAAGTGGGCTTATTAAGTCTGGACATGCTGCCTATGTGGCAGGGGTGAATCAGTCAAGTACTTATCCAAGAACCAGCACAGGAGGTATAAAAAAAATTTTTTTTTGGTAATACTGGGATTTCTGTAAGGTTTCTGAGTTCTATGAAAATTCTTCCTACAACCCCTTTGCTCTGTGTTTGCTCTATGTTCTAGAACTTACATCTAGCAGTAAATGCTAGTTAGCTTCTAATGGATTTAGTGAGATAGCCACTGTGGATTTTAGAGCATATAGTGCTGCTAGCCTCTGGTACCTCTGACTACCCCTTCTCCTCTTTTCTACCCTCCAAGCCAGAGAACCTGCTATACTACAGTCTGGATGAAGACTCCAAAATCATGATCTCTGACTTTGGCCTCTCCAAGATGGAGGACCCAGGCAGTGTGCTCTCCACAGCCTGTGGGACTCCAGGATATGTGGGTGAGGAGGGCCCTGGGTTGGGTCTAGGGATGAGGAAAGAGCCAGGAGCTGCAGGGTAGACTTCTGTCATCACCATGTCCCTTCTCTCCACAGCCCCTGAGGTCCTGGCCCAGAAGCCCTACAGCAAGGCCGTGGACTGCTGGTCCATAGGAGTCATTGCCTATATACTGTAAGTGGGGACATGGTCAAGGTAGCCTGTGGCTAGAGTTGTCTTCCCTGCTTTGCCCACTCCTTCTCTACATCTAAAATACTAACAGGCAAGAGTCTGGAGAGATGGCTTAGATGTTGAGAGCAACTGCTGCTTTTTCAGAGGTCCCAAGTTCAAATCCCAGTACCTACATGGTAGCTCACGACCATCTATCTGTAACTCTAGTTTCAGAGGACCTAATGCCTTCTTTTGGTCTGTGCGGGTACACATGTGCACACACATGGTACACAGATTTAAATACAGGCAAAATACCTATACACATAAAAACAAACAAAAAGTCTAATAGGCTTCAATTAGGAGATACCATGTTTCCAGCACTGTGGGAGCACTGAGGATTTAGCAGAAAACAAAACAACCCAAGGGCCTGCCCTTAAGAGCTGACATGTAGAAAGAATTGGTGAGTAAATCTATAAAAAGATCTCACCTGGTAAAAATTACTGTGAAGAAAAAAATCAAGCAGGAGTAGTCAAGGACTCAGATAGTCAAGGGCTCTTTGTGGTGGTAACATCTGAGTGGTTTTTGAGTGAGTAAACGATCCAATGTCAACACAAAGCTCCTGTGACAGCATGTTCAAAGGACAGAAGGCAGGCCAATACTGCCAGACGGAAGTGAGCAAGACAGAACTTCCTGTGGGTCCCGAGTGACTCTTGCACTGCCCCAAAATGCCATCTCCAAGCCAACAAGTATTCTTTCTTTTTTTCGGAGCTGGGGACCGAACCCAGGGCCTTGCGCTTGCTAGGCAAGCGCTCTACCACTGAGCTAAATCCCCAACCCCGCCAACAAGTATTCTTAAAGCTGACATTAGTTTGGTTTCTTTCTGCCTAGGCTCTGTGGCTACCCGCCGTTCTATGATGAAAATGATGCCAAACTTTTTGAACAGATTTTGAAGGCTGAGTATGAGTTTGACTCTCCTTATTGGGACGACATCTCTGACTCTGGTATTTGGATCTTTGACTTCATGTGGCCCCTGCCTCAGGGCCTTCTTCATCTGCTCCAGGAGTCTCCCCACTGTCTGCCTCTATCATATCTTAGTCCCAGACTAGAAGCAGATGTCTTATGTCTTACCTTAGGTTCCCTAATCTCAGAGCTTAGTCTTCAGTCTAAGTAGGCATTCAGTCTTCCAATACAGTTTACAAAAAAAATTTCCCTTGGAGCCTACTGACTCCCTGAGACCTAAGCAGTATAAATATTTCTATCTTCCATTTTGTGTCTCAGTCAGGGACCAGCTTGTGATGGCTGTACAGTGGTTTACACAGTAGTGTGAGCATACTGAGTGGTTTCTTCTGTAATGATGTTCTCAAAAAAGGAGGGAGCTAGAAAGCTGGGGTGTGTGGAGTAGGGTACAGGCAGACCAGGCTTCTTGTCATGCTTTGTCAGGTGAGATGTGAGGGAATGAGCACTGTCTTGGTGTCCACAGGCATGGTTATGTATCTTTGTTTTTCTCTTGGGGCTTCAGCCAAAGATTTCATACGTCATTTGATGGAGAAAGACCCAGAGAAGAGGTTCACCTGTGAGCAGGCCTTGCAGCACCCCTGGTGAGAGCTCCCACTGTGTTAGGGTGGGACCTGGGGGCCCCACACCTGCTCCATCCTCACAGGCAACTCTGCATATAATCCCATCCTAGGATTGCAGGAGACACAGCTCTGGATAAGAATATCCACCAGTCAGTGAGTGAGCAGATCAAGAAGAACTTTGCCAAGAGCAAGTGGAAGGTCAGCATACACCTTTAATCCTGCGTCTTCCCCAGACTCGACTTGCACAGTGCTCACTGCATACAGGACCTGCCCAGGGAGGTTTTCCAAAGAATCTCTCTTGTTCATTCAACAAAGGCTCCTTGACCCCTAAAGTCCAGAGGTGGTTCCTGAGCTGCATCTTCAGAGACATGATGTAGACCATGGGACCCAAGAAGGGTCAGAAAGGTGGCCACAGATCTATTAGTTGACTAGTAATTAGCCAGGTATAGAGAATATGCCTGAGGTAGAGGGAACAGGAGTACAGAGGCCAGGATAAGAGAATGTGGCCTGCTGGACTAGAGGGGCTGAAGGAACTATGGAAACTGAGTGTTTGAGAGGCCAGGCTGGAGAAGCTAGTAGAAGCTGCCGGGCCATTGAGGTCCTTGACTGCTGTAGTGGGACATCCACCTGCTGTAGAGGAAACTGAGGTCCAGAAAGAATATACAGTCCCCTCCAAAAGGACTAAATATAGGATCTTATCCTGAAGAAAGGGCTTTCTGGATGCAGTGAAGACAAGGAGGGAAGCTGAGAGGCCCAGCAGGATATGTCATAGATGCTAGGGCTTGACTCAGAAGCAGCAAGAGGAACATGGGAGTAGGTGAAAGCAGGAGGGAGACTCAGAAGAAACAAAGATGGGAGGCATACTGAGGTGTGAAATGTCAAAGGCTGTCCCAACCTTCCGGTTAGGGACAAAGTGGACAGAGATACAATAACCATGATTAAGGAACATGGGGCAGAAACAAGTCTCGAGGGGGTTATTGTAACTTGGACATGGTCATCTGGGTGAATATAAGACAATAGAAACAGGTAAACTATGTAACCTTTCTGCACCTCAGTTTCCTCTGAAATTAATGCTATTCCAGAACCTAGGGGAAAGTGAGGCAGGAGGCTCAGGAACTACATGAAACCTTGTCTCAAAACGGGTGGAATCTATAGCTTTGTTGGCAGAATGCTTGCCTAGCATGCATGAAACCCTGGGTCAGCTCACTAGCATCATACAAAACTGGGCATGGTGTGGTATATGTCTATAATTCCAAGACCCAGGAGATAAGAGGTACAACTGGAGGATAGCCAGGCTACATGAGAACCCATGTTAAAAGAAATTAATAATACTAATAGTGCTTGCCAGAGCCAGGTGTAGTGACACACACTTTTAATCCCAGCACTTGGGAGTCAGAGGCAGGCAGATCTTTGTGTGTTCCAGGAAGCCAGTGCTACCTAATGAGACCCTGTCACAAAGAAACAGTGCTTGCTGTCCCTGGTGTGTAGGGGACCATAAGATATATATGCTTGTAATCTCCGCACTCTGGAGGCTGAGGCACAAGACATAGTAAGACTAAAAAGAGAAACAACACAAAAGTGCTGACTCAGAGGATGTGAGGATTTAATGAATGAATGACCATGCACTGTGCTCAGAGCTATGTAGACACATAAATGTTGTTTACATGAATTATAGTTTTATGTTCCTTTGTATGCTTTTATACATGTGCTGCATGTATAACTAAATATAGTTTAGTAGCACCTGACTGAGTCTGGGGAGGACTTGGGGAGACTCCCTTTGCCGACCCTAAGCCCTTAATAAGGCCCCCTTTCAGCAGTCCCCTTCCCTCTTTCCACAGCAAGCTTTCAATGCTACCGCTGTGGTTCGGCACATGAGGAAGCTGCAGCTGGGCACCAGCCAGGAGGGACAGGGACAGACAGCTAGCCACGGAGAGCTGCTGACACCCACAGCTGGGGGTAAGAACCAGGGTCTTGTGGAAGGGCATAGGTGGTCTGTGAAGAAGCACAAGGCTGGAGCTGACGCCCGCTCTGCAGCTGCCCTTGCCCTTTCCTTCCACACAGGGCCAGCAGCTGGCTGCTGCTGTCGAGACTGCTGTGTGGAGCCAGGCTCAGAACTGCCCCCTGCACCACCCCCAAGCTCTAGGGCCATGGACTGAACATCAAGGAGTCAGGGTTTCGTCCGTGAGGGGTTGGAGGCAGCCTGCTTCCTCCTCACCCCAGAACTGGGGAGTTTCTGACCCCATACTTCTTCCCTCCCCTCTCACTCTTCACTGCATTTTCCATACAAATGTTTCTATTTTATTGTTCCTTCTTGTAATAAAGGGAAGATAAAACAAAACAGTTCCATTTTCTCAAATAGCTTCCTTGTCCCCTGTTGTAAAACCTGACTTTGATTTGGGATGTTTGCCTTGGAGGTAGGAATGTTAAGCCTTTCTGACTTGGGTGAGGACAAGGGAGAGAAATGGAGAACAAAGGGGAAAATATCAGTGACATCTTTTGTCCCCTGGGCCCTACCTAGCCTTCTGTCTTCTTAGATCCCTTTTTGCGCTTTGCTGGTGGCTCCCGAGACAGGTTTTGTTGACGAAGGTCAGCACTGAACAGCACCTATGGGAAGGGGCATATGGGGTCTATGGGGAGCAGGGCATACTGAGATCAGGGCTTGGCTCAATAGAGAATACTGGGGGGGGGGGGGTTGGTCATAATAACAGGTGGCTGAAGAGTCCAGGGGTCAGGCAGGGTGAGGGAAAGTCCTTTAGGGTCTGGGCTAGGTATACTTACTGCTTGGGCCCAGCCAGCATAAGGTCCCCACAGATTCCGGAAAAAGTTTCCTAAATTAGAAGTGAGAAGACTATATTAATTGACCCACGTGCCCTCCATGCACAAAGATGGGGATTGTGGGAGAGATGATTAGAACGAGAGATTCGGGCTGGAGAGATGTCTCGGTGGTTAAGGACACTGACTTCTCTTCCAGAGGTCCTGAGTTTAATTCTCAGCAACCACAGGGTGGCTTACAACTGTCTGTAATGGAATCTGATGCCCTCATAAAGAATAAACAAATCTTTTTTAAAAAAAAGAAGGGGTTGGAAATTTAGCTCAGTGGTAGAGTGCTTGCCTAGCAAGTGCAAGGCCCTGGGTTCGGTCCCCAGCTCCGAAAAAAAGAAAAAAAGAAAGAAAAAAAAAAAAAAAAAAAAGAGAGAGAGATATTCTCCAACTTCAGCCCAATGCCCCAGCATCACACTCTTCTTACCCAGTTCTTTGTTGGCCAGAGGGCTCGGGCCCTTAGTCTGCGATGTCTTAGGCTGCCAGCCGTAGTCACGATGGGCAATCTGCCACACATGGATGTCCACAGGCACAGCCTGGGGTTTGTCCAGGGCCATTAAGCAGATGCAGTCAGCCACCTTTGACAAAGAGAGAACTGTTGTGGAGGGATGGCAGGATTTAGCCAGCATCCAAATTTATGTTGCCTCCTTCCTCTAAGGTAGCACTATTCTGCATTCTCAGTCAGCACGCAGTAATTACCTATTATTTCTAAAAATAGCTCCAAGAAGAGTTGTTCCTGAGTGAGCTCTCACATAACCTGGGGAAAAGTATGACCATACTCTTTTCACAGATAAGGAAACTGGGGCTCTAAGTGTCTTGGACAAAACCATGAAGCAGAAACTAGGCAATGCCAAAATGTAATGCCAGTCCATTAAAAATTCTTAAAGGCAATGGGGCTGGAGAGCTGACTCTGCAGTTAAGAACACTGCCTGCTTTTCCAGAAGAGCTGGGTTCCTGTATGGTGACTTACAACCATCTGTAACACCAGAGTACGCATATGCAATGTAGAGACTAGAAGAGGGCATAAGATCCCCTAGAACTGGAGTTAGAGGTGGCTGTTGTAAGCCACCTAACAAGGGGGTGCTAGGAATCAAACTCAGGTCCCCTGGAAGAGCAGCAAGGGATCTTACCCTCTGTTCCATCTAAACAGCTCCTGAAAATTCATTTTAAGTCATAGAGGAGTATAAGATATAAAGATAAGTTATAAATTTATAAATTCTTTTTTTTTTCTTTTCTCTTTTTCGGACCTGGGGACCGAACCCAGGGCCTTGCGCTTGCTAGGCAAGCGCTCTACCACTGAGCTAAATCCCCAACCCCTAGTTATAAATTCTAATAGTCTGATAGATCTATTGACATCAACAAAACATTGTGTAAGCACATGTAATTTCAAGAAAAGAAAAGGAAATGTAAAATAGAAACACCTTTCCCTTTGTCTCCCTAAAGGTAACCAGTATTAACTTTCTGGCTCTCCCCTCTGGAAAGTTCTGCATACAAACATTAGTGCACACAATGCACTGACACAAAGACCCTTTCTAAAGACATATCCAAAGGGCAGCCTCTTATACTCTCTGCTTCTGTCTCTGATGAAACACTTTGTTCTTCCTGTGCTTGCTTCCCTCCAGAATCCACGTCTCCCCTGGATTCTCAGGTGTGCCTTGTTTCTACCTCTCCTACTTTCAGTGTGGGGTCTCTCTGGGCCTCACCTTGGTGCCCACTCCAGGCAGGGTGCAGAGGGCCTTGTGGGCCTCTTCATAAGAGGCCACTCGAAGCTGCTGCAGCCAAGCCGGCCCACCTTGCTCTTCTAGGATGGCTTTAGCACTGGCACATACATAGCGGGCACGGTACCCCAGGCCCAACTTCCTGAGGTGGGTCTCTACTTCTGGACCTGTGGGAATGGAGAGGGAACAGCAGATATCCTCAGTTAGTTCCTGTCCTCAAGCTAGTGTGTAGGATGCCCCACCCCAATGCTTTCCTAGGCACTTCTCTGTCCTCTCAGAGTCAGTGGACAGTTGGATGTGAAAGAAACTGTTAAGGCCTGAGTTCTGCCCCTATAAAACTTCTCTTAGCTGGGCTCTGAAGCGGGTACTAAAAACCCCTGCTCTGGGGGAAATCCTCATTTGAGCACTTTACCTTTATTCAAGAAGTGCTCACACCCCTGGCCTAAAAAAGCTGCAGAAGCCTGGGTGATGGCCCAGCATAAACCCGATTACTTTCATGTAAAAAGCCAGATGAAGAGGTTCACATCTGTAATGCCAGCATTAGTAAGGTGAGATGGGAGGCAGAGATAGAAGGATCGAAGCCCATAGGCCAGTTAGCTTGGATATGTAGCTCAGTGACAGAAACAAGAGACCAAAAAGTTGTTTCCTGATCTTCATATGTGTGCACTTGCACTCCCACACACTCACAAAATAAATGACAGCAGCCAAGGCATGTGTGTCACATGTACACACTGACTGGCAAAGTACATCATGCTTACTTTTCATAAGGATCCTTATGATGGCACTAATGTGTTATACATTTTACAGACAAACAAAGTAAGGGCACAGAAGGGGCTATGCAGGCTGGAGACAAGGCTCAGCAGTTAAGAAAACTTGCTGCCCTTACAGAAGACCAGGCTTCAGTTTGGCATCCACATGCTGCCTCATAGCCATCCATAACTCCAATTCTAGGGGATCTGACACCCTCTGCTGAGCTCTGTAGTACTAGGCATTTGCACATTATGCACATATATACATTCAGGCAAAGGAGTCATACATAGAAAACTTATTAAAAAGCAATTGAGGAAAACACCTGACATTGATCTCTGACTTCCACAAACACAGGTATGTGTGCACTTGAACAGATATATGCACATAATGCCCACATACTACCTACCTACTCACCCACTGTGGTGCTTTAAATATGCTTGGCCCAAGGAAGTGTGGCCTTGTTGGAGTAGATGTGGTCTTGCTGGAGGAAGTGTGTCACTTTGGGGTAGGCCTTGAGACCCTCCCTCTAGCTGGCTGCTTGAGAATGCTGAGTCTTCTCCTGACTGCCTTTGGATCAAGATATAGAACTCTTGGCTCCTTCTCCAGCACTGTGTCTGCCTGCCATGCTTCCTGCCATGATAACAGACTGAAAGTCTGAACCTGTAAGTCAGCCTTAATTAAATGTTTCCCTTCTAAGACTTGCTTTGGTCATGATGTCTCTTCTCAGCAATGGGAACCTAGACACCCATCAACTCTACCCTCCAACACAAAGAGAGGGCACGGTGGAGATAGGACTCTTCACAGGACAGCACCTGTCTTCTTAGACGCATTCCCTTTCAATGACTCTAGTATTCCCATTCTATTAACAAGTTAAGCCAAGCTTAGAGGTAAATGAATTCTTTGAAGACTTATGATTATTAAACTTAGAGCAGATATTCAAGACCTTTCTTAGTATCAAAAAACAGCCCCTGATTGAAAATGAACCAGAGCAGGCTCCTTGCTTTTTTTTTTTTTTTTTTGGTTCTTTTTTTCGGAGCTGGGGATCGAACCCAGGGCCTTGCGCTTCCTAGGCAAGCGCTCTACCAGAGCTAAATCCCCAACCCCGGCTCCTTGCTTTTTAGTCCCTAAGCACTTCACCTAGCTTGGTCCTCATATCTGCTAACCAATATACTTTCCTCACAGAGCAAGAGGACTCACTAAAGTGACAGCAGCTTAAAATTTCCACGTATTTCCTGTTCCAAACACTGCTGGACTCGAGATGTGTTTCCCTTTATTCTGTCCCCATGATTCTGACAGGATATGTACTGTTATTTCCCATTTCACAGATTCAAAACAGAAGCACGCACAAAAGTGTCAGAACCGGGACTCAGATCTAGGCAGTCTGTCTCAGATTATCTGCCTGTCAGTCTAAACTACTGACCACTGTGTATAGACGTTTCTCTAGTGAGGTACTGCATAGACTGGAAAACAGTCAACTAGTGAGGTGCTGATCGACTAGTGAGGTGTTTCAGGGGTCAAATCTGAGGATGAGTTGTATCCAGGACTGACCAGGCAGAGACAGTGTTTGACACAGTGGGAAGCTTTGAGATAGGAGCTCACAGCTTGGGTAGAACTGAACAGATCTTCCTGTCCAAATGCTGAAGGGGATGCACCTACTCACCAGCCAGGGCATGAAGGTTTGGGAAGCCATGATAAGTGACATCATCAAGCTGAACGAGTCGAGGTCCAAAGGCCTGGCACAGCCGTTCCACCATGCCAGTGATGCGAGCAATGTTGTTGTTGGAAGAACAGATGAAAGAGAAAAGGCATTCAGTGGGGTCTTGTCTCAGCAGCCTCACACCTAGAGAGCAGAAAGGCAGGGGCCTGGAGACACCTCAGGGAGACCCAGAATAATAAAAGGACTAAGGGATTGCTCGTGTAGAGAAACCACTAGACCTCTCCTGTCTCGTGGTATCTTGTGAGGTTTGGGTGACCATTCCATTCCACTGAGAACAAAAAAGCCATGATGCAAACACCACATGAACAGGGCTTGGTGTCCATGTTCTCTTTTCCAAAGAGCAAATGCGATTCAGGATATAATGACAGAATGAATGATGTCACCTGCTCCAGGACACAGTCAGGATTAGGCCCTATATCTTTATCACTTTTCCTGTGGTGGTGGTCGTCATCATCATCATCATATTAACAACTATGTGCTAAGTAGTAGTCTAAGCACTTTAAATAAGTAGGTTTTAATTATTTGCTATTCTCCTGTATGTGTGAGTGTGGGCATAAGTGAGCCATGGCTCATGAGTGGAGGTCAGAAGACAACTTCTAGTAGTTGGTTTTCTCCTTCCACTATGGATTATGGGCATTAAACTGTATGACAAGTGCTTTTATCTGATGAAACATCTTGGTGGCCCTGTATCTGCATTTTACAGAGGGCAAACGGAGTCAGAGATGTAACTTAACAAAAGCCACCATTTCTGCTCTTGTACTCACCTTGGAATTTCTGAGCCACACTTTGGAAGTGAGAGTCCACCGAAGCCCAGTGGCTATAGAGCTGAGTCAGGCTGACATCTAGCTGAAAGTACTTGTGTAAGGTTTCCAGCTCCTCTAGGGTAGGCCTGCCGACCTGGCCCTTGTCTCCTCGGTACACAGTGCAATAGAGCTGATCCTCGGTCTGAGTCAGTGTCCACACTTGATCTGCCAGCACTCCACTCCAGTGAGCAGGGCTTTGCTCCCTCCACCTGGGCATCCCAGCAGACAGCCCTAGCACCGTTACCCATTTTGCACTCTTTAAAGTCCCTCCTGTCTTACAAATGTAAACTTATTGTAAATAAAAATGGTATGTTTTCATTTTAAAAATAAAAAAAAGAAGTCGTACTGGGGATTGAACCTACAGCCCTGTGCGTGAAAAGGAAGCACTCTTATTACTGAGCTACATCCCTCGTTTTCCCACTGATCTTTATTACTGGTCCTCATAATCCTGCACTCATCACCTCTACTTCCTAAAGAAGGTTAACAAGCAAGCCACCGGTGCTTACACTACAAAATGTACTCTCACCCATCACTCCCAACATTCTTTGCATCCCTGGTTGGCAGCACTGAGGAGTTAGCATCCTAGGGAACAGTCCTCCCAAGCGCAGTCACTCACCGGAAGGACTGTCCAGAAGCTAAAACCAGGTCCAGACGCAGCTCAGAGCGTGGACACGGAATAGAGGCCCAGAGGGCCGGGCTGGAGGTTAGGGTGCGATGTCTCATGCTGCTAGACAGGCTGGAACTGAATAACATTTGGATAGCAGTCCCCAGCCCATTACGTCCAATCAGAATTCGACTTTCCCACGTCCTACGGCCTCACACACAAGTGACCATTCACACCCAGAACGTAGCACCTTGGGTCCTAGATTCTGGATCTGGTGTAATTTTAATTTGTGTCCCTGTTGAATTTGAGTCTCCCTTTCCTTTAGGAAAGCCTCCAGCTCGCTATAACAGACCTAAACTACCCATTCTGCTCTCCTGTGGAGTACGCCCCTCCTCTTCCTCCGGACGTCGCCCCGCCCCCAGAACCTCCCGGCGCGCGCCTCCTCCTGCGCGGCTGTCGAGGTTTGGAAAGGCGCGCCAGTGTGGCTCTTCCGGGTCCCAGCTTACTCTCACCGGAAGTAAATCCTAGCTCCCGCTTATTTGATCCTAGAAGTAGCCAATCCGAGAAGAAAGTGAGAGGCACCAATGAGAACTCCGGAGTGGCAGAGTGGGCGGGCCTATCTGAGGCGCCGGAGCGGTTAGACTGCTGGCCTCGCTGCTTGGCGATTGGCTGTCCGAGGCCCTGCTCTGCCATTTCAGGGCTTTTGGTGTGATCTCAGGGCCTGTGACTTCCCCCGGCTGGCCCGCTCTGGAGCCACATCCTTGCAGGGCGTAGTGGTACACACCGGTCGTCCCAGCACTCGGTAGGCAGAGGCGGGAGGCACGTTCGAGGAGGCATAATTAGGCTGGGCTACATGGCGAGACCCTATCTCAAGAAACAAACCAAAAGAATCTCCCTGCTCAATCCCTTTTCTCCACCAACCCTCTTCTGAGGCGGTATGATTTCCAGCGCTGTCCCCTCCACGTCCTGTCAAGAGGTCCCATCTCGGGCTTCCCAGGCTTCAGAGGCCAGTCTCAGATTTGCTTACGTCAGCCACAGCCTGCGGTGCAGCTACCCCCTTCAGTCTGGTCATGTTCCTTAAGTATACCCAATCTTTTGCCCACAGCCGTGTGGAATAGCCCTGTATATGGAGTTCACTGCCCCCCAAATGTCAGTGTGGCCCAAGGCAGCCTAACGGACCAAACACAATCAGCACCTTGTTCCAAAGATGACTATATCATTTATAATCCTTTCAAAGGCAAAATGAATGCTTAGGCTAAGAGACATGAATTTCAGACACTAGCCTGACACACTAGGACATTTTTCATCAAGCAGAGAAAATTTGGGGGTTGTATCTAAATTATTGGACTACAGATTCAAGGGCAAGGCCAGATGCTGATGTATTTTTATGTCTATGGCAAGGCACAGCACACCTGCTAGAGCACATTAACCATCGACATCAAACGAATTGGGTCTTTTGTCTCAGTTTCATTCTGCAGTATCTATAAGGTCTTGGGCACCCATGTTCCACTGTGATTACCTCATCTAAAGGCCTGTCACCTTACAAGTGCCTGGCATTTTAGAAAGCATTCCCTTCAACAAGTATTTAAAGTAGAAAAAATGCCAAGGTTGCATGTGTATTAACAGTCTTGTACAGCCCTATTTTGTTTTCAACTGAAGCATTTGAAGCATTTAAGCTATGGTCCTAACAAAGGACTTAAAGCATTTGAATCCATAAAAGAAAACTCTTCATCTGGTTTTAGTATGCCAGCTGAAGAGACACCTTTCCAGACAAATGCACCGGGGTTTAAGTCCTAGCTCTGCAACTTCTTAGTTGTAGGAACTTTGGCAAGTTAATTTTTCTAAACCTTAGCATCTGAGATAACCAACCTGTTATTAATACACCCCATAATTACTGTAAAGATTACACAACAGTGTATCTAAAGGTACTTAGTATGGGTCTGTCACTGTGGATAATCAGCCTATTATTAGCCCATCCATAGTTACTGCAGGGATTAGAAACAATTTATGTATTTTTAGGTATGTAGGGCAGCACCTGCTACTCGGTGCATGGGGCATGTGAATTCTTAGCTTTGCTACTGAAACTTTTCAAAGACAGGTTCTTGTCTCGTTATTCTGCCTCCTCTTTGAACTCAAGGCAATCCTCCTGTCTCAGCACCTCAGGTTCAAGGATTATAGGACGGTGCTACCATATCTAGCTATCTGATATGTCTTATGATTATATGCACAGTAGTCAGCAACCCCTTGGGCACAAAGTACACCCATCTATGAGACACAGAGCTCTCCTGAATCCCTCTGCCCTAGTCGAAGGCATGAAGAAAGAATTCTAAATAGACTTTATTTTCTAAGAATCAATATATTTTCTTCCTTTGAAATAAATACAAACCAGTTTGAAAGGTAGAGGGGGACTCTATGGGAAAAAGAAAGGAAGTAGAGACAAGCTCCATTCTTTTTTTTTTTTTTCTTTTTCTTTTTTTTAGTACCAAATGACTCTGGCGCGACCCGGAAACGCAGTTACAAATGAGAATAATTTAAATTCTCCAATAATTACAGTATTTACAACAGCAGGGGAGGGGTCACCTAGTGCCCCTCTTCCAGGCTAGACAGACATCAATCCCACTGCTAGGCTGGGAAGATGCTGATTTACCTTACCACCTGCAAGGGCCTCAGGCCTCTAGGCAGTTATGAATTCCCCTAGCATGAGCAGGTAAGGGTGGTATGGCCTGTTTTTTACAGTATTCGAATTGAGGCCCACCACCCTACCCTACAATGCCATGAGTTCTTGAACTCTTTAGACCTGTGAGACCTCTCCTCTCCTTGCACTGAGTGGCCATGGGCCCTTGGAGTGTTTTGTACAGTCCAGCTGCACTCAGGGCAGGAGGGACCTCCCCTACCCAACTTCCCCTGAGACTGGCCCCAAGACCAGGAATTAATCAGTGCAGAGGGCGGCATCACTCCAGGACAATGAGCAAAGGGAAGGAGAGCCATCACAGAGTACCACTGGCCTCTGACAGTATCAGTCGCTATCGCTGGTCTCGCTGCTCTGCTCACCCTGCACCTTGCTTCGGTGCTGCAGAGCCCTGTGGTAGGCAATTTGCACTGACTTTCGGATGTTGGACTTGCGACCCTCCAGCATCTTCTCTTTGTCTAGATCCTGGTTCACACCCAGAGGAACGAGTTTAGTCCGGGGCAGCCACTGCCTGTCAGACAAGTTAAAAAGATGAAATGAGGCATGATTTCAGGTAGAAAAGTACTAGCCCTTTTGCACTCCATGCATTTAGAAATGCCTTGCTCTCAAGGAACTGTGTAGTATATTGAGAAGAATAGCCCAGCAACAGTTATACAGGGGAATAACTGAATCAGGAGAAACTTGAGGCATTAACATTGATTCTACAAAGGATTTACTAGAAGACTCGCTTAGGAAATACTAAGTTACATTTAGTAGAAGTTAGCTAAAGGAGTTCTGCCTCCAATATAATTGGAAAGTAAGTAGTGGACTAACCAGGTGTGTTAGAAACTGTAGGACAGAAAATTTTGTACCAAAATGGCAGTCTAGGGTTTCTGAAAAAAATGTTTCTGCTAATGTTTGCTCACCAAGATTGATATCCAATTAATCTCGATTCCCAAAACAAAAGGAGGTAACACTGATTTAAAACCAGCCATCAGGTCCATCTGCATATCAAAGAACATGCTTCTAAGGTGGCAGTGCAAGTGACAGCTATCATTAAAGGCATCCTGGTCTGCCACCAAGTGAACTACTTATAAGGAAAAGCGTAATTCTATCAAGTGACCCAGACGACCCTAGGTAACAACTATTCAGACAAGAACAACACTGGTGTACTTAGAAAATTCTGGCAATTTCTTTGCTGTGTAAATCTCCCATATGCCCAAGTGGTCAGACTTGCAGTCTTCTATCTCTGTTTAAACTGTTTAAAGTGCAACCTGGCACCATGATCTGAAAGAGATTTAAGGATGACAGTGTACATGGGATTTCTTGTGTTTGAGGCTGGTTCCCTTTTTTGCCAGCACCAGTTGCATGCTATTATTAGAGACTTTTCCTTTTAAATTCTTAAGTGTGATGAGATCTCGCTGGGAAAGCATATTAATTCTACAGCATAACCGCAGGGCATCTTATGGGTGCAAATATCTTGTCCCACCTGCTTTAGGGAAACCACAGATGATCATCTGTAGGCAATTAACATGATTTTAACAGGAGGGATTTAAGGCTTAAATGTTTATGCTTGTTTTTCCTCATCTTGTTACTATAGAGGAAAAATGGAAAAAATAAGTCAGAAGCCATCTGAATGTGGGCAGAGAGCCACCCTAAATTTGTCAGTCACTGATGGTCCTTTGGTTTCTAGTTACAGCTGTTTGCCAGCTACTGCCTACTCAGTCCATCAGACGAAGGACCACACACCCATTCTTAGAGCTATTCTAAGTGCGCCCTCCCCACCCCCATGCACTCTGTAATAACCTAATCTGTTGCTGTGTCTCTTGGCAGTCTGCTGTCACATTACAGATGGCTGTATTTATATCTGTGGCTTTAAGGCACACCAAATGCACCCCTCTTTCCTTACCAGGTTCGTTTGTTGTCAAAGAAGAGAACGAGGTAGAGATGCTCTCGGGCTTCCTGTGTCATCTGTTCCCCAAGTTTCAGAACCTCCAGTGGTGGTACAGGGATGGGAACCCCATGGTGGAACATACCTTCTCGGGGCATCTTTGGATCAATGATCTGAGGGTGCAATACAAGCCCAGTTTCATTAGGTCACTTCTTCCCTGAGTAGCCCTATCTAAGAACTCAAAGAATGTTACAGGGGCTGCAGTGTTGACCTGCATGATTTCAGAACCTATGGTGCAAAAGGAGACAGGGAGAGGTGGGAAACTAACTGGGATCTCTTTAAGGTACTGAAATACATGTGTCTACCAGTCTGCCTACTAAGGAGCCCTGTATTCCACAGCTTGGCAGAGAGAAGGCAAGGCTACACTTTAAGAATACCAGTCCTACGCAAGGCCCTGGGTTCGGTCCCCAGCTCCGAAAAAAAGAACCAAAAAAAAAAAAAAAAAAAAAAAGAATACCAGTCCTAGGGCTGTAAAGAAAGGAGTGAGGACAAGAGAAACTGTAGGCCTACCAGAGCTGGGTATGATGGATAGCCTCGGCATTTGGCCCACACAAGGTCCAGAGCATCCAATGGGGAGTCTTCATCCTCTGACAGCCAGCCAGCTCCTCGACCCAGACTCTTTCTTACCACTTCACAGGAACGGGAGAGAGGGGACGGATCAGCAGCTGGGGGGCTGGCAAGGCTTTGAAACTGGGTCCCCAGCACCCCTGACTTTGGGTGAGGGTACTTACTGCTGTGGCCCACGCCGCGGCCAGTGCCCACGGAGTAGGCCTCATTCTCAGTGCCTGAGGTATCTTCACTGCTGTCCTCTGGGAATGTGCCCCGAGAGAAGGAGGGCTTGCCCCGGCCTTGCTTTGAGGGTGTTGTGCTGTGTAAAGACAATTGGAATGCAAATCACAGGGGGAAATGGGGATGGCATGGCAGGGTCCTCTCCTTGTTAAGTTCCCAAATCTAGACTTTTGAAAAGCTGAGACTATATGAAGTTGGCAATGTCCACCCTTAGAGGATAGGCTAAGAATCAGATTAATATAGAACTCTGTCACCACGCCTGCCTACAAACAAAACCAACCAGAGAACTGTCAGATGCTCTATTATTTTTTTTTTTTTTTACTGTTCTGACGCACTTGAAATTGATCCTAGGATCTCACAAACTAGAAAAGTGTTCCACCAAAAAGCTATATCCGCCGTCCTTGAGATGGCTGGTCTAGAGCTTGTTCTAGAGCCCAGGCTGACCTTTGGCTGCAGCAATCCTACTTCCATCTTCCAGGTGCTGGGATCATAGATATGATTTAGCACACCCAGCTGGTCCTCTGAACACCGAGACTGAGAATGTTATGTAGATTCAGATTCTTGCTTTTTAAATAAATTTAATCCTGTCCTTTGGAGTTTTGTTTTTGGGTGTCTTTTTTTAAGATTTTATTTTATCTGTATGAGCATTTTGCTTGCATGTATGTCTGTGTACCATGTACATACAGTGGCTATGGAAGACAACAAAGGGCATCAAATCCCCCTAGAACTAGAGTATACTGTGTGGGTACTGGAAATTGGACCAGGGTCCTCTGGAAGAGCAGCCCCATATTCAGATTTTTTTTTTTTTTTCCGGAGCTGAGAACCGAACCCAGGGCCTTGTGCTTGCTAGGCAAGCACTCTACCACTGAGCTAAATCCCCAACCCCCTGTATTCAGTTTTTAAAAACATCTTTGAGGCCAAAATCAAGTGTCTGATGGCAAATCCTAGCTACAAGGCAATGGTTTGCATTGCCCCAAGGCCTCAGCTTAACCTATGACGGTGTCTTTTGTTCTGTTAGGATGACTAACCCATTCCATTTATTTTACAGGGACACTTGGGTTTGAACTCCTTCCTTTGGAACGAATGGCTGCCATCCAACTTCCAGTGGGAAAAGCCTGTAAAGGCATTCTGCAGCCTGCCTCCCATCTGCAGGGCTAGTACCTGGTCCGGTCTGAGGCCGCACTGCTGCTGCTGCTGCTGCTGGACTCAGAGTCTGAGCTACTCCGGGGAAGGTTGCAGTCATTACGGTACACCAAGAAACTCTTCTTCACTGGCTGGTTCCCACTGCTGAAGCCATTGGCTGGTAAGTCTTGGAGGGAAGAGGAGGAGGGAAGGAACCAACTGGTCAGGAAGACATAGACCAGAGCCAGCATCGGGGGTTAAAATGGAATCAGAGTTCTCTTTCTGGACTGAAAATTTCCTTCAGCTTTGGCCAGCAGAGATAGCTCTGGGCATTTCTACCGTAGCTGGCCAAAGCTCTGCCCTGACCCTCACCTTCCCTTGGTCTAAAGACATAAAGGGCTTAAAGGGCAGGAAGTTCCCCAAGGCGGAAGAGAAGAGAAAAGGTAAAGTGATGGTGGAGAGGGGGCTTGGATATGAACCTGGCTGGGTCAGTATCTTTGGGCCTCAGTTTTTACAAATGAAAGGTGAGGGGATGGAATTAAAAGACTCCTCAGCTATCTATTATAGGGAAACAAAGGAGGGCTTGAAGTAAGCTGGGAAGAATGGCAGCTCTGCTCACTCTTAGAGGAGAGGGGGAGCTGGGGGCTGGGTGATGATGAGGCTCACCCATTGGGGGATCTTCTGTGGATTTATCACTGTCGCTGTCTGAGCTTGAACTGGGCCGGGGACTCCTACCCCGCTTGCGCTGACGTAGGGAGCCCATGATGGGGAGCTGAGGGGGCCCCACAGGACTGCCTCCATGGCTGGGGGTCATCTGGCTCTCCCGGTTTTTTGGGGGCCGGCCCGGCCTCTTGGGCGGTCCAGCTGTCTTCGGGTTCTTTTTGGAGAACAGAACTGAGGTTCTCCTGCCCACCTCATGTGCGGGGGTTGAGGACATGTTGGGACCCAGGCCTGGAGCAGAGAAAGAGAGGAGAGTTGGTGAGGGGCCTGACATGAGAAGGAAGGTAGATATCCAGGGTCACATGCTGGGAATACAGAATCATTATCTAAACTTAAGATGATTTTGGGGCTAGGGATTTAGAACAACTCATATCAACAGCCAGAGGTAGCTAAGAAGCCCCTGACTGGGTAATGAAGAATAAAGGACAGGTAGCCGTGCAGGAAGGACCTCTGCTTAGGGTCAGCAGGGCTGAGGACATGCTGCAGAGACAAAGTCTGACTTGCTTTGGGGTCCACCTTGCTATAGGGTTCAGACCTTTGCTTGTTTCCTGGCTGCTGCTCTCTTCTGCAGCACTGTCAGTCTGTCCATCCTTGTCACAGGCTGCTGGGTGGGGTGTCAGATTGCCCCGACCTGAGGGACCATGACGCTCAGGCCCATCCCGGCCAGTCTCCCGCTGATGAGCAAGCTTTCGCCGCAGTGCTGTCATCTCCTTCTTGATCATTTTTGCACGCCGGGAGCGGCCCACACTCTGCTTGCTGGCATTGACTTCGTCCAGCCGCTCCAGCAACAACTTCAGCTGTTCTTCTACTGGCAGGTGTTTCTGGTTCTCCAGCAGGACCAGACGCTCTTCCTCTACTGCCAGGGAGAGTTGGGGGGGAGAAAGGTCAAGCTCAGAGCAGCCCATTGGGCCCCTGGGCAGGCAAGAGGAAACCCACTCTTCCCATTGGCTTCTCCTAGGCACAGCTGTAAAACAGCATCACTAGTATGTAGAATGGTGGTCCAGCCATCCATTCACTCAGTCTGGCTCTTGGGAGAGCATTCCTGGGGATAGCCTGCTGCTGCTCAGCCCAGCTGTTTTCTGCCTATACTGCCTGCTCTGCTCCCAGGGACTTTAGGAAAACTGTCCATCTCTGGCATTGCCCTCAATACATGCGGATGACTTATCACCCACCATCTTCAGTGTGGTGTGAGACCTCATCTCCGGCCAAGTTGTGAGGGATATGCATGCCCGTCTCAAAGTCAATGCCCATTTTTTCTGCCTGGCGCCGGGCTTGACGGAGGACAGCACCACCCTGCTCACGGAGTCGCACTGCTGCCCTGTAGAAGATGGTGTCCTTGGCATTATACTTTAGGCAGTTGCTGACAATGAGGTTGAAGTCCTCCTCAAAATCATCAAAGTTCAAGTAGCGGTAAGCCTCCAAGTTCTGCTTCATGGTGAAAAAGTCCATGGGTTTTTTGATGTGGTCTAGGTAGTCAGGTACCTGGGAGAGCAAGGTAAATGTCTAAGTGGAGATCTATTCTCATTCTCCCAAACCCTACTCTTAACAGCACCCCTAAAATGCATCTAGCAACCACCTCCCACCATAGTTAAGAGGTAGGCATGTAGTACAAGGGGAAGTTCTAGTACTGACTTTCTCCTGGAAATGATGATGAAAATGTAGGCCAATATATTTCCTGGAACCATTGGCAGCTTTAACGAGAAAAAAGTCGTGAGAAGTCTCTAAAAATTGTACCACCTTGTATACTGTTCTTGGTTATCTAAGGTTCTTGGTAAGGCTGCTGCCTCAAATGTCTCATTTTATATCTTTCAGAGAGAAGAGTCAACCTAGGGCTTCAGAGTTGGCTCTTTAGATTATCAGTCTTCTGAAGTTTCTATTGTATGCTTGAACACCCTGAAAGTATCTTTCTGCCTTGCAACTGTTCATCTGGTAAACTCTGGGCAAGGAGTGCAGATGGCCTCCCATTCTGAGTTCTTGGGATGTGATAAGGACAGACTAGAGTTGAGGTGATACATGTAGCTCAGTTTATTCTGCCCCAGAGCCACCGAATCCTTTATACCTAGGTCCCAACCTAGTCCCAGGGGTCAGACCTGCAGCAGGGGTCCAACTGGGAGAGGAAGAAAAAGAAGTTGGAGTGAGGGGAAGGGATTCTTACTTCGTCCAATTCGGTTACCTCAGACAGAGGGACCGGCTCGCTGAAGATGTTGCCTGTGTCCTTCTCTTGGAGCTGTTCCAAGGTTTTTCGGAGGAGGATGAGGAAAGGGGTCAGCTGCATTTCCATGGCAATCTGCTGGATCTTGATCTGACACACAAAAAAGCTGGATCAGCCAGGTCCTGGCCAGTCCCTCAGCAGAGGTCAAAGGAGATGGTCCTTGCTGGCTCGGGAACATGCTTTTCTTATTCAGGCCCCATGAAAGAAAGCTGTCTTTATCTACTTTGGTCCCTGTTCCTTAATCTCCTGGCCTGAGCTGCCTGGGTCACAGAGGTTAGGATTCTGTGCAGTCTCTTGACATTTGGCTTCCCACAGGCCTAAAAGCACATAATTCAGGGACATATAATGCCAGTATGGGCCTTGGTGCTTTTTGGCCAGGGACACAACACTCTACCTTCTCCAGAGCTGTGTTCTGCTTTGAGAACCAGGGCTGGCCCAGGAGCACTCACCGTCTCCCTTTTCAGTTTCTCTCGCTTTCGGATCAACTCCACCAGTAGCCGAGCTCGCTCCAGGTCATGCCGGAGTCTCTGCCAGGACTTGAGCTGTTCTTTGAGAGCCCAGTTCTTATCTTCAGAATCTCTCTGTAGAGGTAAAAGGGTGTCAGAAGATGGTAAGAGAGCCAGAGCAGAGTCCAGGAGAGGAGTGCCCAGGAAACCTAGGCCAAGGAGGGAACCCAGTAATTTATCAATAGCACCACTATTCATGTGTTACCAGGGACTAGCACCTAAAATGCTTGGTATGTTTGTTGAATTAATGAACACACAGGAACAATGCCTTTCCACCAAGCTGATAGTACATAGATTTCATGTTGAGTCTGCACTGGGGTGGGGTGTTAATTTAATTTAGAAACCCTAAGCTCCTTGATGCTGGAGGCTACTGCTACATATTTTAGTCCTTGCCCTTTTGGTACTAGTTTCCACAGCCCACAGGGATTTGGACACGGTACCCCAACTTGATCACAGTTCCTCTGAGACTGAAGGTGTGTTTGCAGGCGCCGGAGTAGTGGGACCCCATTCCGTGATTGTCGTTTCAGAGTCCAGTAGCTATGTAGCCTCTGCATGAACTGGCTCTTCCTCTGGATGGTCAGGCGGTTGGTGATCTTACTGAGCCTGGAACCAGGGAACAAAATAAAAACTTGTTAGGTCCCGACTGCCAGTAAGAGCTCCTGAATTGGAATGAGTAAGGGGCTCTGATGCTCATCAAAAAGGTCTGGAAAATAAGGCATGGTGTCTCACACCATAATCCCAGAAATCGAGAGGTGGGGGGGGGGGGGGATCCAGAGGCTCAAGGTTACATTTGACTATATAGTTCAAGCCCAGCCTACAAGAGATTCTGTCTCAAAAAGAAAAGAGATCAGAACTCTGGGTTTAAGGCATAATTAACAGTGTCCTAAGTGGTACAACATAGCAGAGAGGAAACTAACTCTCAGCACTGAGCAGAACAGCATCAGTCTGCCTTTAAGTCTGCTTAGTCACGGCAGTGCAGGCCTGACTTGACTCTGATGTCTCAGACTGTGGAGAAGACAAAGTATCCCAACAGTTGTCGGCCTTTTTGCTAAGACCAAGTGAAGGTAAAGTACAAGTACAGCAAACACCCATGAAGTCAACTAGGCAACACAAGGCAGCTAAAATCAACTGACAACCACAGTCTAACTTGAACAGCACTCTACAGGGCACAGTCTGCAGCATGGGAAGATGGCCCTTAGGAACAGAGGACAGTTGGCACTTCTGATGCATAATCAAGTTGTACATGTTATGCACTGTTTTATTATTTGCTGTGCTGGAGACTGAACCTAGGTCCCTACACATGCTATGCACATCAGACCACTGAGTTCCTTCACAACTTTTTAAGCCTTCTCCTTCCCACTTTTCATTGATTCTCCCTTCATGAGAAGATCACCTTTCCTATGGCTGTTTCATCTTAACTGCACCAACAAAAAAGGCAGTTTAAATACATGCTCTGTCTGCCAGATAATGGCGGTTTCTGGCCCTAATGCAAAACTCAGATGCCTAACTTATGATCATCCCCTTTAAATTTACTTTCATGCAGCTCCTGATAAGAAGGCAAGCTGGCCATTCTACTCAGGCCCCAGTCCTTCTGAATGTTTCTCCCTCCCCTCCCTGCCCACTGTTGCCTGTGTACCTGTGTGGTGGGATGCAGGGCACGGACACCACAGGTGCTGCTGCCCTCTTTTCTGCCAAGATCTTTCGAGCTTTCTTCATCTTAATCCGGGACTTAGCCTTGGCCTTCTTGACCTTCTCTGAGCTCCAGCTCTTACCCTCATCTTCTTCTTCATCCTCTTCTTCCTCACCTTCACTGTGGGATAAAGCAGGCAGGCGACGAGCAGAACCTGGGGGTGTGTGGATGTCACAGTAGGCTGTCTTGCGGACACTAAAGGAGGTACCATTGGCACCTGTTTCACGCACAGGCTCCATCTTCATGTAAAGGCCAGCCTGTTGGGCACATGTCACATGGAAGGCTGTGTAGCAATTGGCCTTATGGCACTGGATGCAGGCTCCGGAGCCCCGCTGTTTACAAATGTAGCAGGTGAGCTTCCACCGAGCTGGTGGGATGTGCTCAATGCTATCGATAGGTTCTAGGAAGACTGTGTTGGCAAAGCAGACCTCAGGGATCCACAAGGCACACACCACGTGGGCCCAGCGGCCATCATCTGTCTGCTTGAAGGCACCGCCCTTATTGGGGCACAGAGCACAGTCCACTGCACGAGAAGGTGACTGCAGGCAACGGCGGCACAGCCACTGGCCTTCAGGGATATAGGGGACACCGTAGCACTCCTGGTGCACAGCCAAGTTGCACATGTCACAGAAGAGGATAACATTGCTGTTCTGGCACTCGCCATCATTGCAGATACAGCACACAGCATCTTCATCCACTAGTGCATTGGGGTCACCTTTATTGTGACTCTCAAAGTACGACTCCTTCTCCAACCGGTCCATTAAGTACTCAAAGATCTCTTGTGGAATGGGACTTACACCCTCAGTCTTCCGCCGCTCGTTCATGATATCCAGCCAGATGTAGTCCTCTTCATCCATATCATACTCCACCTCCTCATCCAGCTCCTCTGCAGACTTCTCGATGTACCTGCAGTGCACACAGGCAGCTTGGCATCACATGGCTGATATCTTTCTCCTTCAGACAAAGCACTGTTCTTGCCTCCAAGCACCCAGCCTCTGCCCACATATACATGTATCATTCGAGCCTTACCTTAACCCCACATTTATAGATACTAGCATCATGACTGTCTTGCAGAAAAGGAGACTTAAATGTGGGAGAAGCTAACTTCTTCACAAAGTGCCCAAGAGCCTGGTCATGAACATAGGCCCACGTCTGTAGTACTCATGTTGTGGCTAGCATATGATGCAGTCTTCCCTGAAGTAATAGAGGCTCAGCCAAACCCCTAAAGGGGGATCTGCTGGAGTAGGGAGGTCCCATTGTGAGGATATGGGGGGGGCGGGGATTGTACTGTCAGAGGAAGGAAAGCCCTTGGACTCACTGGCAAATGAATAGAGGCCTCTAGCAAAGATGACAAGTACCAAAGACACATGGATGTTCTCTCAGAAGGTGCTACGGTCTCTCAAATTCTATATACTATGTTCTCAGAACAGCCTTGAAAGATAATGGCTACAACTGACTGAGCATTCATCATGGACCAGGCACTAGGCCAAGGTACAGCTATTCTGGTAATAGCTAACAGATCAGTGTCCCTTATCATCTTTATGATCATTTATTTATCTACAGTGACAGAAGACTGAGGGTGTGATTTTAGATGAATTGAAGCTTTGAGAAAAATGTTAACAACCTATCACAGATAGGTCACATCACCAGGGAGTGACAGAGGGGCACTCAGTCGCTGCCCCTAGCCTTTTCCACAGCCACTCTGAATTCTCTGAGCCAGGAGGCCTAGAGCCTGCTCCAGGTGGCTATGACACAGCAGGCATCCACATTGCCCTGCTTTAAGCTAACTAGACTGTGGCATTGTCAACTACACAGTATAAGTCAAGAATAGGACTTTAGCTTTGAAGAAACTTGGTTTTAAATTTTGTCTCTGCCACTCTGCCACCTTCAGAACAGTACTGTTCTGCCCTGTACCAAAGATTAACTGATAATACAATGGCTATACTCAGTAAATGACACCTTTAAATGGCATTAGAAAAGTAAATGGCCAAGGAGCTGGAGTTATACTCACTTGGTAGAGTGCTTGCCTAGCACACACAAAGCCCTGGTTCAACCCTGGCACTCTGTAATACCAGGTGTGATGGCAAACCTGTAAATCCTAGCACTCAAGAAGTAGAGGCAGAAGAATCAAAAGTTCAAGGCTACTATCCTGTGAGTTGGAAGCCAGTCTACAATATATGAGACCTTGTACTTAGTGGGGCATGGGAGGCTAAACCAAGTGACATACACCATGTTCTAGCAGAACGTTAATTCCTCTCTCTACATGGAAAACAATCTCTGAGCAGGTCAGATGCAGAGAAACTCAGGCTATATTGCCTGGTCTCTGTATGACAGTAAACAACTTTAAGCTCTTAAGCCCCCTGGTTCCTTATCTATAGAGAAGTAATACTAATATGCCTGCCATAGCTGTTGTAAGCATGAAATGAGTTAATACAGGGAGACACTTAGAACAGTGTTTCACATGGAGCAAGTATTCAATAAATATCAATTTATTAGCTTTTGTATAGCCCTAACCCACCTTGTCTTGAATTATAGCTGTTTGTTCCTAACTCATTCTCTAGACACAGGTAGCGATCATATCTGATTCACTCACTGGACAGAAATAGGTCCTCAGTGTTGTTCAATTGAAAAGCATTTAGAGGGTGGCAGGGAGGAAAAACTAAAATGTGTATAGGAGGCAGCTTCTTTCCCCCTCTTCTCTGAGGAAAGCACAACTGTGCTCCCAGAATAAGATATAATCAGAGCTAGAGTAAAATAGCTGGACAGTTCAGTTCTAGGGCTTATACTAGTTCTCTTAAACATCAGGTCTTGCCTTCCTCTGCCATGACACATGAACTGTCATGTGATAGATATAACACACTCCCACAGGCTCCCAGATTACAGACTGTGGCACAGATTGGTAGGCTGTGTGTCATGTTCAATTCTTGACACACCAGCTGACACACCACCCTCTCCCTCCCCCTCAAGAAGTTGACTGGAATTTGAGCAAGAGAAAATTATGTTATTAGAGTTTTGACCTCAAACCTCAGGTTTTTACAAAAAACCTGACAGTCATTGTAACATCAAGTGGACTGCATATTTGGCAAAAGCCACTTTTCACATAAGAGCCTTTATAAATAAACACAAATGAACAAACTGTTCTCTTGGCTTTGGCTGCCAAGACTCTAAGGGGGTTTTACAATTGGTTTTGATAACATCCTGTGACTGAGATTTCTACATACAGTCTTACCACCCTACATCTTTTTTTCTCATGTTAAAGGAATTTGCTTTATTATGTCTGTGGCTTCAGGACCAGAAGACAAGTTCAGTAAGTAAAGCTGCTTGCTTCCAAACCTAATGTCCAATCCTTGGACCCGGGACGTGCATTGTAAAATTAAGAACTGAACCCCACAGATAGTTCTCCAGCCTCCACAGGTGCTGTAATGCATGTGCATATGAACAAATCAGTGTAAAAGAGATTTTTTAAAATTAGGATTGTTTGCAACTTCAAAAGGAGCTACTATGATTAGATCTTAGAATGTATGGAATAGAAAGTAAAAATATATATAAAAGAGCCCTGGAGAGATACTATGTCAATAATAAAACTCTGCTTACAAAGTTGTTAAAGGAGATGACAGAACAAAACAGTGGGAAATTACATAAGATTTATCATTTGTGTTTAAGGCCTTATGAAGCCAGTGTCTTCTGCCCTAGGGAGAGCACTGCACCTGCTCTGCAGATGGGGGTTCTAGAAGCAAGATGTCGAGTATAGGAAACATTGTAGCTTTGAGGCTTGGTGGACATGGGTCTCAACCTCAGTTCGGAGATTCCTAGCAAGTGACTTTTGACAAGCCTGGCAAAGGAGAACAATGACTGCTTTGAAAGAGTTCTAAAAATAAAGATGTGGCTTTAGCTAGGTGTACAACATTCAGAAGAGGGAGGTGGCTCTCTTGCCCATTTAAGGCCAGCCTGGGTTACATAGTGAATTCTAGGCCAATCATGAAAAACAGACAGACTGTCTCAAAAGCAGAAACCAACCAAAACACACACACACACACACACACACACACACACACACACACACACACACACACACACAATCCTTAAAGGAGCAGGAAGGGAGAGATGCCTATAAAGCCCTGAACACAGGACTTGGCATGTGTCAACAGGGCTAAGGGACAGCTCATACTGCCTTTGCAGACTTTCCTTTACCCTGCTATCTACTATCAGCCTGTCATCTCGCTTGGTTTTGACTGGTTTTCTAGAGGTAGGAGATGGTGGTGGTCTTACCGGTAGTAGGAAGTAGGCCGGGGCGGTGCATCAGGGGTATCTTGATCTAGCTCACGATACACCACCTCAGGCAGTTTGGGAGCAGCACTGGCAGGAGCGCTGTGATGGTGGTGGTTGGAGTCCTTTCGTTTTTCCTTATTCTTATGCTTGCCTGACTTAGGTGTAGCTGCAGGTGTCTCAGTGTTTTCCTTGTTGCTGCCATTCTCAGGGGCCTCCTCAGGGGCCTCCTCATCCTCCGACACCACATCCAAGTTGTCAAAGATGCTGATTCGGTGGACACGGCCATGAAGGTCCACTTCTACCATGCGCTGGGCCTGAGCATAGCTCATCACCTCTCGGCCAGGTGACTGTGAGACCTCAGAGGGGCTGGGTGACTGCTTGTTGGCTGGTCGTGACTGGCGCCCTTTCTTTTTGTGCTTGCGCAGCGGAGTCTGCTGTGGGGGTGGTGGGCTGTCGTGGTCATAGTGGTACAGGTGGTACTCGATACCACTGTAACTCTTGTAAACCTTGCGGCAAGTCTCCACAGGGCACTCATATGGTGGCTTAGTTGCCCGCAAGTTGTGGCAGAAGGTCTTCACATCAAAGTCCACCCCCATGCTGTCACATCTAGAATACACAGATCAATTAGCACAGGCCTGACAGTTTCCAGCTCCCACACTATACAGTGGACTCTCTTCAGTCTTCCTTCTCACAAGGTCTCCATGTCCTGGCCAGCATCTCTTTAGAGCATCTCTAGGTGCCAGCTTCTTTATAAAGGTCCTGGTCCGGGTGCTTGACCTATTGCTGCCTATGTCTCAATTCCTTTAGCTTAGTCTCACATAAAGTGACAAGAGTGATCTTTCTAAATAGCAATGATCATACCAATTATGTGACTAAAAGCCTCTAGCTGCTCTCCAGCTTCTTAGGGTAATATTCAGACCATCTAATATAACATTCAAGGAATTTCTTTTGCTCTCTGGCCCTAGTCTTCCTTTCTAGATTTTTTTTCAGTAGTTATGGTTGTCTACACACAGCAACATACAATTCCCTGCGTGTTATAATCTCTCAAGGTACAAAGGGCTCTCTATTAGGAATGCTGATTGGTAGGATCCTACAAATTCTTCAAAACCTAGTTCAAATGACACTTTTATTATGATTTCTTTCACTCTCATGGAAAAGCTGTTTCCATGGCATTCTATTCTCACCTCCAGTGTGACATTTTCTGGTTTTGTCTTCTCCCATTTTACTAAGATCTTCAGTAGATACCAGAACTACCTACTTCTAAATCCTCCGCTCCTAGTATGCAATGGACTCTCAAGCCTGGGCAAATAGTATGAAACCTGTTGAATGAATAGCTGAGTGAGAAGACCACCAGATTAGGAGCTGAAGAAAATGAGATTAAGAATTAAAAGTTGCCTATGTGTAAGCCTGAGTGAGTGGTCAATGACCGAGTCCTAGAGTCCAACAGAAACCAATGGACTTCGTAATCAGTGCATTGCTGAAGACTTTATGGGGATCCTCACCTTGGAACTGAGTGGGAAGACATAGGGAGAAACCATGTGAAAATGGTCATTTACACAGGGAAAACATCACAAGCTGCACTTGATTTCCTCATTTACAGATTCATGCAACATTAACTCAGGGACTACAGAGTGCCAGGCCCTAAGGGCACAAACATGAACAAAAATCTAGGCATTATGTTCCAAGGTTCTCAAGGGCTAACCCTCCCCCATCGCAGTGTTTCTGGGAGAGTAGAGACAGCAGATGGCACTAAACCCCAGGGAGCCCAGCTTAGCCTGGTACTGGCCTAATTTCTCTCAGGACTAGTTGCTTGGGACCACCAATGCAGGGCTTACCTAACCTCCCTGACAAACACTGACTCTCAGCCTTCTTTCTCCTGAGTCTTAACCACGAGAATGGGCAGCTCTCGTCCATCTATCGGCAACAACTCAAGCCAAGCTACACATTCAACTCCAACTCACTTCTATTTCCTACCTGCTGCTGTGCCTTTAAACACAAAACCAATTATAGGTGCAAACAAGCTCAACTCTTTCCAAGCCGGGTCCCTGGTGAACGCTGTCGTTCTGGCTTTGCTGCCCTGGTTCCCGAACTAGCACAGTGCCCCAAGGGACCTGGCGTCAGAGGTACTGAGCTCTGAAAGCCCTGGGGCCCTAGGGTATGGCGGAAGCATCTACTCCCGGGAACTCCAGGAGCTGAAGAAAGTATGAGGAAGGGGGTGGGACAAGGCCCGCGGGGCTAGAGCCCAGTCTCCCGGATGCTGCACCACTTTCCTTTTGTCAAAGTGTAACAAGTCAAACAAGGTTTCCCTTCAGCCACTGGCCCAGGCAGCTTCAAAGGGAACACTGTTGCCGCGGACGCTCCCCACGAACCAATGGCCTGTCAATTCTCCCCGCCCAAGGAGCTCAAGAGGAGCCTAGGGCGCCTCGCCAGGGCTGCCCCTTCTCCACTGGCACTACCTCCCGGACCCGGCCCGTACTCACCGGCCACCTCCAGTCCGGGCTCATTGCCGGGGGCGCCCGCCGGGGCTCCGACCCCGCGTGGGGAGGCCGGCGAGGAAAGACGGGCCGAGAAGGGGAAACCCGAACTCCGAGACGCGAAGGTGGCCGCCCCGGCTCCTGCCTCGCACGCTCTGGCCCGGCTCCCCCGGCTTCCCGCGCTGACCCCTGCCACTCCTGGTCCCGCCGGTGCCCCAGCGTCGCAATTCCGCAAGCACCCTCGCGTTTCCCGAGCTTTTGGATCTTCTGGCCTGGGAACCCGGTGCCGCCGGGACAATGGGGAGAGGGGGCTCCTGGAGGCGGCACAGGGACAGCGGCGGCGAGACCGTGGCGGCAAAGGCTGTGGCAGCGGCGGCGGCAGCAGCGACGGCGACGGCGTCCGCCAGGGTAAATTTGGTCCCGTGGCGCTGCATAGACGCACTTTCGCCACGGTTCCCCGCCGGTCTATTGAGGAGCTTGCGAGCAGCCTGTGGGTCTGGAAAAGATCTCTTGATACCTCACAGGGCACAGCGGGCGCTTCCATGTTCTAACGGGAGTTTCTGGAGACCGAAATCGCAGTATGGGAGAGCCGGGGTCCTCGGGCCGTTTGTGGCGAATCTGCGACTACGGACAGGCAGCGCGAGGCTGGGTGTGAGGAGCCCGCCCTTCTCCCCTCCCCCTCTGCCGCCTCCTGCTCCCTCCCTCCTGCTGGCGCGGCTGCTGCGGTAGGGACCTGGCCTTGGTCTCCGAGGAAGGCGACTGGGAGGGACGGGGCGGGAGCGCAGGGCGGGGCGGAGCTGGGGGCAGGGCCCAGAGCTATGGGGAGGCAAGGGAGCCGCAGGGGCCTGCAGTTATGGTCAGAGGCGGGGCAACGTGAGAAGAATAGCCCAGCGTGGGAGGGGCTTGTGTTTGGGAGGCGGAGCCGCCGGAAAGCGGCGCACTAATGCGACGACCACAGCCGGAAGAGTGGGCCTGAGGGTCCCAAGTAACAAAGGGCGGAGCTGTGGGTAAACCTGGAAGGTGGAGCTAAACTAGGGATGAAGATACAGCTGGGAAAGGGCACCACAGTGCAGCAGGGTAAGGGCGGGACTTAGGAAAATAAGGGGCGGGTTTCAGCTGAAATCTGAGACGGAAGGGAGACGAGGCGGAGGGAAGGCGTGGCCCTAGGTTCGGGGTACATCCCTACAAAACCGTGGAACTCAGATTGGCAGCGCTGGACTACTTTGTTACCGGTGGCTGATTGGAAGACGGTGTCAAAACACACAGCTCATTGAATATGACTGACACTTCAAGTGTGAACGTGGGAAAATTGCTGAATTCTTCTTTGGGTTCCTCATTTGTAAACCTGGAGCTTGAAAATTGTGTCATTTGGTGGGGATTTTAAAGAATTTGGATCATCATTGTCAAGCAGGGTTTGCAGTTTGTCATTGAAGAGTATGATAAAATCTTTCAAGATGCTATAGTCACTGAAAAACTTGTTTTGTTTTCACGCAGACTTGGTTTTCAGCACCCTAAAGTGCACGTTTTCCTAGGACAGTTTTCCCTGGAGAAATGCCAATAAAACCAGCACTCCAAGAAGTTGTTTCCCCGTTAAACAGTGAGGTCTGTCGTAAAATCGGTGATTTCTCTTAAAGAAATGGCTTATTGTAACTGAGTTCCCCGTTATTAAATGGAGATAATATATAGTCCTTCTGTCCCAGGGATATGGTAAAGATTAAGAGAGATGAGGTCTGTAAATTGTCTAACACAGTGTCTGTTGTGTAAGATTCGCATGCACAGAGAAAATATAGCTATTATACTCACCCAAAAAATTCAGAATAAGCCAATAATCTCAGCACTCAAGAGGACTGAGTTAGGATTGCCTGGACTACCTGTGAGTGCCAGGTCAGGATGAGTGACACAGCAAGACCCTATCTAAACAAAAAAACAAAATAAATGAATTGAAGAAGTTATACAGATTTGCTTTTTCCATTACTGAGACTGAAGAGAAGGCTTTGCACATACAAGGCCAGGGATCTATCACAACAGCCTTTTCTTTTTTATCAAAAAAAAAAAACTTTTTTAAAGTCCAGATAAATTGCCTACACTGGCCTTGAACTTGTGATTACAGGCTTTTACCACTAGTATCACACAGTTGTCTTAAAACTAGCGTTTTTGATGTGAAGAACTGCTTAGAAAATTTGATGAAAGCTATGAGTCTGTCCTGAGGAAAAAATGTACAAGTATGCATAATAATTTTTTAAAAGTATTTGGAATTTGATATAGAAGTGACTAGGTGAGTATAGTAGGATGGATGCTAATGTAACTGAAGTTATCCTTGCTCCTCCCTCTTGATGTGGCCCCAGGCTCTGCGTCCCCAGTCTCCCTCTCCAACACCCACGAGACAGATTGAGAAGATCAGCTTTATTATTGGCATAGGAAGGTAGGTGGTGATCATGCCAGGCCTTTTCGGAAGTTGGGGACAAAAAGCTTGTCAGCCAGCACTGATCAACCTAGCTGGCCCTCCTGGTGAGGTTCAGAACTCCAGGGGCCTTTAGCTTCCAGCAGTGGGTAAACAAGTAAGCAGACTGCTAACTAAGCATTGGATATGCAGAATCCTCAGGGCTGTTCTGGGGCTGAGGTTGGGTTGGGGTTAGCAGGGGGAGGAGGTCGAGGCTGGATGTCCCTGGTGCGCATGTAGGACAGCAGCTGCTCCGGAATCTCTGCTAGCACATCCTTGGCCAGTCGTGCCATGCTCAGCACCTGGTTCCCTGATCGGTCAACATAATCTCGGAATGGGACAAACTGGGACAAACAGGAAAGGAGGTGTGAGCTGTAGCCAAGGGAGTGGGTAGCACTCAGGTTTCATCTTTGATCCCTAACATCTCTTTCCAGGTAGTACTATTCTTCTCCCTTAATATTGAACTATTTCCTACTTTGATTTTTTTCTACCCACTTCCTACCTCTGTCCCCACTTTCTGTTCACCCTCAACTCATTCTAATTTGGCTTCTGCAGTCACTGAAATTTTCTTGCTAATGGCCCTGTAAGGCTAAATCAGTGCAGTGAGCAGTACTTTTCAGTCTTCATCTGGCTGAGAGTCTCTTTAGCTTCACTGAACTTGAATGTCATCCTTCTGAATACATCCCAATTCTTTGTGTGGGGTGCTGGACATTGAACACAGGATCTTGTACATGAAAGACAAGCTGTCTACCACTCAACCACATCCCAAGCCCAAATTGTACTCCTGACACCACACTCTTCTTTTTTCCTACTTTTCTAGAAGGTGATCTTCATGTCAACTCCATTCCCTCAGGTTTTCCTGTGCTCTTAACTGCCCACTCCACCCCCGTCTGTCTGCATATCCTTGGCTATCATGGAACTTATTATGTAGACCAGGCTGGCCTTCAGAGAGACCCATCTGCCTTTGCCTCTTGAGTGCTGGGAAGGAGAAAGTTGGACTTAGGAGAGAGAAACAGTTGGGATTGAAAAGGAGGAGCAGTTTGCCAGGGAAAGGAGGTTAGTAAAAGGGGAGGGTAAGTGAAAAGCAAGAAGAAAAGCTCCCTCCAGAGCCCCATGTTTACCTCTATCCTGTGCTTTTTATTTTACTGTTTTGTTTCAAGATCTGATGTGATTCTGTTGTGATCCTCCTGTTTCAGCCTCCTAACAGCTTGGGCTGTAGTTACTGTGCCTAACCCTGGCCCATAATCACATATTTAGTGGCTAAAACTATGTTTTCCTTCAGTTATCACAGATTCCCCCAAGCCCACCTTTACCAGTTGAATACCAGGTCTTCCTGACCTAGCTCTGTCCTCTAGCTTCCCCTTACCTAGTCAGTGGGACATTTCTCCCTAGAAAACTGGGACTCTTTCCTATCAGTGTATGAACAAGTCATCAAATCCTGTAACATGATCTTAAGTATCTTGTTTTGTTTTGTTATGCTTTTGAGATAATCTTGCTACATAGCCTAGACTGGCCCGAGACTCTCAGTCTTTCTGCCTTATTTTTTTCCAAATTGCAAGAATTACAGGAACACACACACACACGCACACACATATGAGCACACTCGGAACTTACATAGGTCCCACACTGGCCTTGAATTCACTGTATAGCAAATGATACTGAACTTTGGAAGAGTATTTATTGTTGTTGTTGTTGTTGTTGTTGTTGTTGTTGTTGTTCTATGTGTTCAGTGTGCATGTGTGAATGCAGGCATGAGTGTGCTGTGATGGAGGTCAGAGTGGGTTCTCTTCTACACGGGATCCCAGGAATCTAACTCCCGTCATCAGGTTTGTTCAGCAAAGTAGATTTAACAGGTCCCCAACCCTGGTCTTACTGATCTCACCTTGAACTTCTTATCGATTGGCTCCACCTCCTGAGTGCTGGGATTTCAGGCACATACTGGCTTACACAGTGCTGGAGATCAAACCCAGGATCTCATGCATACTAGATAAGTACTCTACCAACTGAACTGCCTCCCTGCCTTTAAAAGTCTTTGAATTGGCTACTTCTGAACATGACCGCTGTTTTGTGTTCACATACTCCAGTCATTTTTGCTGCTTGCTAATGGATACCAGACTTTTCCCTGGCCTTGCCACACAAGGAGCCAGAGAAATCCCTTTATAATATAGTTTGACCTGGGCATTGTGGCACACACTCCTAGCACTCAGGAGGCTGAAGCAGTAGGATTACCATGAATTCTAGACTAGCCAGGGCTACTAGTTCCCTAAATAGTAGGGTTCTGTCTAAAACAAAACAATAAATCCATGGAGGGATACATAATTGAGAATGCATTCTGACCGTCAGACCTCAGATATTCACCATGGCAGACAATTCTACCAGCCTAGTCTGAGCCTCTGGCAGGTCTTACACATTCCTTTTCTGCCTGTGAAGTTGATACCTTCCTCAGGTTTCAACTCAATGTCAACAGCACAGCCTCACAGACACCTCCCCTCACTACTATTGGCTGTTGACAGCAGCATTTGCTTGTTGGGCATCTGTAATACTGGCCATCTCCACTAGAGGGCAGAGACTTGATCCTCCTACATTGTACAACCTTCAGGACAGCTGCAACCCACATGATCCCTCAAAAGAACTGTTCAAAGCTTGTGTGGTGAGGCAGTACTGTAAATCCAGCACTCTGGAGGTTGAGGAAGGAGGGTCAGGAGTCCCAGGCCACTCTGTGCTACCTAACACTATTTTGTCTAACAAGTTTTGTTTTTTGTTTTTTTAAAAGGAAAATTGTTCTATGAATGGGAAAGGTTTAAGGGGAGAAAGACAGTGACTAGGAGTAAGGGGAGTGGCTCCTAGGAAGCCTTGTTTCTCTCTGCTTTCACTACTCCCAGGGCTACCTGAACGATGTCCCGCTCTGCATAGCGTCCCCGGGAGGACACACGCACATCATCACCATCCAGTTCTTCCATTGCTGCAGAAAAGACAAGCGGGCATCATTGGATGGGTCTCTCCAACTCCAGCTCATTCCGCCCCTTCCTCATTAGAGCCCTTCAGAGTCCTCACAAGGAGACCTGACTTGCATTCTACAGTGGTGTGAGATTGCTATTATTATCTCTATGCTTCCTTCCTGTATGTCCCATTCTCCTAGAAATGCAGGGGAAATATCGACACCATTACCAGAGTTATGGAGGGGAAACATGTTTGACTTCACCAAGGAGCCAGTCTGTTTTGTCTTTGAGGAGGGCCCAAGTGGCTAGATCCTTCCTGTCCCCTCCAGTTCCTAGTCCCAGTGATGGACACACCCCTTCCTACTCACCCTCAAACATGGCAGGTCCAACACCCACAATAATGATAGACATGGGCAGCGAGGACGCCTGTGGGGAGAGGAATGGCTTGAGTAAGCAGCTGTAACACACAGTGCCTGCGGCGTCTGTGTGGATCACATGCTCCTGTTAGCCAAGATAAGCTGCTGTGATTGGTTGTGGACTATCTCTGGATGCACAACAGGTGCCTTCTGGTGGAACATAAAGCCATTATCTTGTCCGTTTGAGACAAAAGTCTCACTCTAGCACAGGCTGACCTCGATATTTCTAGTATCATTTTAAAAAGGTTTTCCTGCCAGACATGTCAACATGCATCTGTCATACTAGTACTCATGAGGCTGAGGCAGGGAGATAACCACAAGTTCTAGACCAATGCTGGTTAAAGCATGTGTTCTAGGGCAGTCTGAGTACAGTGTAAGACTCCATCTGAAAAACAACAGCAACAAAACTATGGGAACCTTAATGACAGCAAAATACCCATACGAGGCACGGCACATCATTCACACACTTCCAGGACTCAGGAGGCAGAGGCAGGAGGATCAAAGGGAGTTCAAGAGTAGCCTGGTGTGGGGCTGGGGATTTAGCTCAGTGGTAGAGCGCTTACCTAGGAAGCGCAAGGCCCTGGGTTCGATCCCCAGCTCCGAAAAAAAAGAACCAAAAAAAAAAAAAAAAAAAAAAGAGTAGCCTGGTGTATATAGCTTTTCCCAGGCCAACAAACCAACAAACAAAAATAGCCAGTCCTGGTGGCTCATGCCTATAGACCCAGCACTTGGGAAGCTGAGGCAGAAAGATTGCCTCTGCTCAGGCCAGTCTGGGCCATATAGGGATCCAGTACACAGTCAGACCGTGTTACAAAACAAAACAAAACAAAATTAAAAGCAAATAAAAAATAACTCCCCCTCTCCTGACAAAGGACAGGCATGCTTCCTGCTGAATATAAAAGACCAGCTTTCCTAAGCTCGGGTTCCATAGTGGGCTCATCTGGCACCATGCTGGGACCTAGAGAATCAAAAGCCAGTGTTGTTTGTGTCCCAGCCAATAAGCATTTCTGAAACTGGCAGATGAGATTGTTAGGATACACATGGAACACGGAATAAACATCATAGCCCCCTCATTGCAAGGACAATGACCCCTCCCTGACAAGCCTTCCTCCTCAAACTCACACTGACGATGGCCTCTTTGGTCTGTGTCATGTCAGAGATGACGCCATCAGTGATAATGAGCAGAACGTAGTACTGGGAACCATCCGAGATTTTGGCTGCAGCCCTGCATGAAAGACCAAGTTCTGTATGCAGTGGCCAGCCAGAAAGTACATGGTCAGTTCAGCCCCTGCTTCTACAGCCACCATATAAGCAAGCAGTGGGCAAGACCTTGGGCTCCTGTATCCCACAGTCTTTGGCAGACCTGCTTGCTGCCCTTAGGTGCCATCTCTCCATTCTATATATAGTTTTTTTTTCTTTTCTTTTTTTTTTTTCCGGAGCTGGGGACCGAACCCAGGGCCTTGGGCTTGCTAGGCAAGCACTCTACCACTGAGCTAAATCCCCAACCCCTCTATATATAATTTTAAATAAGGTCTCTCATAACAGAAGTAGACAGTGACTAATCCTCCTGCCTGCTCCCACCTCCCGTGTGGGATCACAGCAATGATCTACCAAGTCCGTCTCCTCTCTTCATCCATCTCTAAATGCAGGAGTTTTCTCTCAGAAAAGGACTTCAGACATCCCTAGGTCTCCCCCATCTGCCAACTTCAGTTACACATCCTGAGTGGACTGGCAATGATTGATCTGTGTTGTCCAATACATTGTCCTTAGCCACATGCGAATGGATATAGAGATTTAAATCAACTAAGATTAAGTGATTAAAACATTCCATTCGCTAGTCACTCTAATTACCTTTTAAGGGTTCTCTCCCCATATGTGATGGTGAACACCATACTAGAGAGCATAGAGGCGGACACTTCTCTCATTGCAGGACATTTTGTTAGACAGTGCTGGCAGCTAAACTTGGTCTCTGAAGGCTGAGAAAGCATGGTGACAGTGTAGTTGCCTTGGCCTCTTGGTTGCTGGGATGTACAGCACCTAACCCAGCTTATCCTATTTTTAAAGTGAGGAAACTGAAGTTCACAAACACTAGGCAGCAGTCCCCAAGGGCAAAGAAACTGAGGTCCATCAGTGTCCGCCCTGGCCTGCTCCTGCACAGTCCTCCATGTGCCGCACCTGTTCCTGCTAGGTCTAGCCAGCCAGCATCTCTCAAACCTGTCACTCATGCCTCTGTGCTTTTAATGTGCAATCAGCACTGCCAGGCTTACTAGCCCTCTCCTAATGAAGGCCAACTCACCATGTAGACCAAGCTTAACAGCCCCTCTACTGTAGCCTGTGCCCTACCATTCAGTATGCAGCCCCATTCACTGAGATCCTCATACCCCGAGGGTTCCAAGGATGAATTGTCCTATGTGTGGATGAAGCCAGGGGATCCAGTACACACAATGCTCCTTCTTAACATAATTAGAGCAGACACAGACAGGATGGGCAAAGACTAGAAAGTTTGCATGTGTTTGTGAGATGAAACACTAGACTTCAAAGTCCCTCTCAGTCTGACTGCTTTCAGCCGTGTCCTCCATCTCCCCCTAACCCCCATCCCCAGGGAATGCAGTGTCTTACTTTTGCCACCAGGCAACTTGCTAGAAATTTCTGGGGAGCTTTGGCCTACAGAAGTGATGATTTATTTATATTTCTGTCTCCTGCACCAAGGCAGGAGCTCCGGAGGGCAAGGACTAAATTTGATTCATCTGTGAGTCCCCAGTGCCCCAGCAGAGAACTGAGCACACAGCAGCTGCCCTTTGAATAGTGATAATGATAATAATAGGAACAGTAATAACTACTGTTACAGCACTTACCAGGGGCAAGCACTCTTGTGAGTGCTTGACATATGCTAACGGGTCCTTGTAACAGCCCTGTAGTGTAAATATTCCTGGCATTCTCAATCTCATTTGACAGAGTTCTTAAGAGAATTGACCAAAGCCACAAAGCCAGCCTGTGACAATGTCTGACCAATGTACAGGGTCTAATAGCTCAATAGGTAGCTTGCCTAGCACACATAGACTGGGGGTTTGATCCCCAGCACCACAGACATTGAGTAGAGTGATGCACACCTGTAATCCCAACACTGGGAAGGTAGGGAAGCAAAGGCAGGGGGATGGGAAGGTCTACATTATCCTCGGCTACAATGCCGACCTGGAATACATGAGACGGCGTTGGGGGTGGTGGGTAGGGGTAGGATATGGCACTGATGTACTGCTAATTTACTCTACTCCAGAATCTACACTTCTGATAGAATTGTCTTAAACTGAATGTTTATTAAATAAATGAGTAAATAAATCAGTGTAGTTGCTCAGGATGTCTAAGAAGACTGCTTAATAACAATAACCAGGATTCTAGGATTAGAATGACAAAAGTTGTGATGCCACATGTTCCAGCTTTTCTTTTTCCTTTTTTTTTTTTTTTTGTTTGTTTTGAGAGATGGTCTCACTATGCTATCCTAGCTGTTCTGGAATTCACTATGTGGACCAGGCTGACTTCAAACTCAGAGATCTTCCTGCCTCTGCCTCCCGAGTGCTGGAATTAAAGACGTGGACCTCTGTGTCTGGCTCTTATTTAAAGCTTTCATTTCCTCATTCTTAACATTTTCTACAGCAATGTTGGTTTTATAATTAAAGTAACCATTATCCTCAGTATGCATCAGAGAGTAAACCATTCTTCAATAGGTAATGGAAAGTCTATGGACCTAAAAATCTCTCAGGAAGCCTTTAACATGTATTTTCATTGTATTTATTTGTTTTGGTTTGGGTTTTTGTTTGTTTTGTTTGTTTTTAGATGGGGTCTCCTGTATCCCAGGCTGTCCTTAAACTCATTCTGTAGCTTAGGATGAACCTGAGCTTCTGATCCTCCAGACTCTACTTCCCAAGGGCTAGGATTACAGACATGTGTCACCATGGGGTGCTGAGAACTGAACCCAGGGCTTTCTGCAGATGGGCAACCTCAACCCTCATCCGTTGTCTTTTCCTCCATTCTTTCACTCCCAGGCTTTTCGAGACCTTTTGTTTAGGTAGGCCTCTTTTATTTAGCAGGTAATGATTTATTTGTTTTGTTTTTCAGACAGGATGTCAATATGTAGCTCAGGTTGGCCTTGAATTTGAGATTATTCTGCCTCAGCTATAACTATAGGAATTGTAAGTATTATCTGTCTGCTTTTACTTTTTTAAATTCAATCAGAGAAACTTCCTTCTTTCTTCCCCCACCACCGTGTGTGTGTGTGTGTGTGTGTGTGTGTGTGTGTGTGTGTGTGTGTGTGTGTGTGTGCAGGTGCATATGCATTTGGATATGTGCATTCAGAGGTCAGAAGTTGATATCAGGTGTCTTACCCAATCATTCTTCACCTTATTCTTTGAAACAGGGTCTTTCTCTAAGCCTGGAGCAGACTGATTGGACTAGACTGGCCAGCAAGCCCCAGGAAATTACTTTCTTCCACCTCCCCAGATGTAGGGTTCCAGGTGTACACTGCTATGCCCAAATTTTTATGTGGGTCCTGGGGATATGAACTCGGGTCCTCTTGTTTGGGCAGCAAGTACTTTAGACTTGCATTGTCTCCTAGCCTACTCCTTTTCTTCCTTAAGTGTCAGTTCTTATCTCATTCCTTCGTTACATGCTTATGCTATCCTGTAGTTTTATTTTTATTTAAATACCCTTTGCTTTCTTATTAGTTGATATATAATCTGACCTTTCTCTGCTTATATTTATTCTAAAGTTTTAAATAATTTTAAATGTGGATTGATGTCTATATGCAGGTGAAGGCAGGCCCAAGACAAGGCAAGGCCTATGATTGGACAGTGAAAAAGAAAGGGGATTGGGCAGAGTTTTTGTAAGGCAGGAGAGATGAGAAGATAGAGGAAGAGCCAAGGTGGAGGCACAGAAGGACCACCAAGATCGGCCACAGGTAGCTATGAATATTTCATAAGGGATGGATTTTTACAAGACAATCTGTCTTATCTAGGTGGGAAGTTTATATCAATATCTGTTGGCTCTGAGTTTATTGTATGGACGTTTGTGGGGTGAGTTACTGATATAAATCTGATTGATAAATTACAAGCCTATAGAGTTTTGATTATTAGGGGTTACTGTGACTATAACCACAGGGGGTGAATGGCTGAATGGGGCTGTCTTGGTCGTGACCTGCACCATGGGAACTAGAAGGTGAGATTGCCACAGGGCCCAGAGAGTAGCCATTGGCAGCGTGGGATGGAAATTGGGAACTCAGTGAGTCAGGTGGAGATGGTTGGAGATGGTTAGAGAGCTCTGGACCAGAGAGTCTGCTGAGTCCAGCTAACTGAGATGAAAATACCCCGCAGATGCCTTGAGGCCCTATGGTGCTGGCAATAGCGTGGGTTGGGCTTCTTTCTTTCATTTATATTATTTACTACAACATTTAAATTTATCACCTCTGTGTACCTTCTATGGACTAGATACTATACTGTTACCTCTTGGATCAGTATCTATTTTTTTAACCTAACCTCACCATAACTCCAAATGTAAGCTAACGTTACATGGTATGGCGTTGCATGCCTGTCATGGCAGCACTTGGAAGGCTGTGGTAGGCAGATCGCCTAGCTGTATAAGGGACTAAGTCAGCCTTGGCTACATAGTGAGATCTGGTTTCAAAAACAGGCAAAAAGAAGGGAGGCTGGCCGTGGTGGCCAGCTCCTTAATCCCAGCATGCAGTGTAGGATGATGTCACAGGTGAGGCAGGTACAGGATAGATGGAGACCTGTCATTGGAGGAGAAGGAAGGATGGGCGGGAGAGAAGGTTGAAGGAAGAGGAAGAGACTAGGACAGAAAGGAGAGACAGGGGAGGAGAGGGTGAGAAGCCATGGCAGGTGATGTTAAGATTCTACTCTGTGTATTTACAGGTTATTAATGTTCTCAAGGGATGGATGGTACTGGGCTTTGTATGTTTAAGTGGGCAATTATATCTTACCAATTGGATCTAAGATTACTGTGTTGTGTGTTCTTTTATGTGAGGGTTTGAGTGTAGGAAAGTGTGCGGCTGGGCTGTGTTTCTGCCAAGATATCTAGCAGATATCTTGGGGCCCCAAGGTGCAGACCAAGCAGGGTAAAAGACACCAATACTCCTTTTTATTTTTATATTTTTACAACAACAATGCAGGAGGCAGAAAAAGGCAGATCTCTGTAAGTTGGAGGCTAGTCTGGTCTACAATTAAGACAGCCGGAGTTACACAGAGAAACCCTGTGTTGAAAAACAAAAACAAAAACAAACAAACAAACAAACAAACAAAAAACAAATGAAAGAATAGAAGCTTCTGTTGATGTCCAGTATCTAACCATTTCACAGGTTCTATTAAAGAGGCTAAGCTAGGGGTTGGGGATTTAGCTCAGTGGTAGAGCGCTTGCCTGGGAAACGCAAGGCCCTGGGTTCGGTCCCCAGCTCCGAAAAAAAGAACCAAAAAAAAAAAAAAAAAAGAGGCTAAGCTAAAGCGGGCTGTGGTAGCACATGCCTTTAATCCCAGCACTGGCAGGTAGATCTCTGAGTTTAAGGTCAGCCTGGTTTGTCTAGTAAATTCCAGGACAGCCAGGACCAAGTAGAGAGACCCTGTCTAAAAAACAAAAACCATAAAAACAACAACAATAATAACAAAGACGAGTCTGTGGTGGTTTGAATAAGAATGGCACCCATGGGCTCATATATTTGAATTCTAAATTATCAGGGAGTGGCACTATTTGAGAAGGATTTGGAGGTGTGGCCTTATTGGAAGAAGTATGTCATTGAGGGTGGGCTTTAAGGGTTCAAAAGCCCCCTCTTCTCCCTTCTGTCTCTGTCTATGGATCAGGATGTAGAATTCTCAGCTCCTCCACACCATTTCCTGTTGTGTACGCCATGTCCCCATCATGCTGCTAATGGGCTAACCCCTGAAACTGTAAGCAAACGCTTCCTCTTTTTTTTTTTTTTTTTTTTTTTTTTGAGATGGGGTTTCTTTATGTAGCCTTGGACTAGCTCTGTAGACCAGGCTGGCCTTGTGGCTTTGAACTCTCAGAGATCCTCCTGCTGCTGCCTCTCTGAGTGCTAGGATTAAAGGCATTCGCCTCCCCTGCCTGGCTAAATGCTTTCTTTTATAAGAGTTTCCTTGGTCAGGGTGTCTCTTCCCAGCAGCTAAGCTAACTGGCATGGTAGTGTCATACCCATGTAATATCAGCACTTAGGAAGTGGAGGCAGGAGAATCAGGAATTCAAGGACAGGTCTTGCCAACATAACAAGTTCCAGGCCGACCTGGCCGATATGAGATCCCTTTTCAGAAAAACAAAGAAAGAAAGAAATGATACAAAGCAAGTTGCTCACAAGCTTCCTATAATCCTGGTCCCTTCACTGTGTCCTTCAGACTCTTCCCTCTCTTAGGCAAAGTCAAGGCCATCAAGGCCATTCTGTGACCTGGAACGTGACTCCCAGGCAGCACTAAGGTTGTTTCTTGACACTCTCTAAACACAGGCAGGCAGAGTACCTTCTTGGTACCTGATCCTGGATAACATTGGACACTTCCCCTTCTCTCCAAGCCCAAATTCACTCAGAGTGGGCCTGCCTGTGGCTGGGTCCAATCATATGCCCCTTACCCTCACACCATTCCCTTACCTGGCCACCTGGTTGATGACAGGCGCAAAGTAAGTGGGCCCATAGAGCTGCACCGTGCGCAGACTTTGGAAGTAACTCTCCAGCACACCCTCAATGCCTGCACAGTTGGGGTCTTCATCATTATTGTTCTGAAAAAAAAAAAAAGGTTTCAGCTGAGCTAAACCCACACCGAGAACATCCAGGAGTGCTCTGATCCCAGTTCACTATCCCCTAACCCCTTCATGCTTCCCTCCAAACCACAGCACTCCGTGTCCTGGCACTGTCACACAGCTCTTCCTTGGCCCTTGCCCTTCACAAAGTAGTGACAGAAGTGATCCATCCACTGAGGGGTTCTGGCCTATTATACTGTACCAGGGGGAACTGGTGGGAGATCCGCCCCTCTGGGGGCAGCTTGGCCCCAAAACCATAGGCTGGGAAGAGCTTGTCACTGTCATAGTCCTGGATGATCTCTCCCACTGCCTTGAGGGCCATGGCATAGGCACTGAGCTGGTAGGGACTCATGTAGTGCAGCGAGGTAGGCTGCAGGGGGTTCCCTGTAGAGAGAAACAGGAGCTCCGAGCTCACACTCACCTGCTTGTCCTTGTATGCATCTACCCACCAATCCTTTTCCCCACCTCTACCCACGAACGCCATCATTCTGTGACTGCATCATCTATCTGTTCTAATGTATACCCGTCTCTAAGCTCTCCCTTGCTCCTCTATGTCTATTACACTGTACTACATGGTCACCTATTTACCACACATCCTCCCGCCCACCTGCCAGGCGGCAAATTCAGTTTTCAATCTGTTTAATCATTTTAGTCCATCGACTTCTGTATTCTCTGGTTCATCTATGTGTCCTGCTTACTTAGTTGTCTTCCTTTCTGTCTTTATACTAGTCTCCTTATTCAGCCATCCCTGTCCATTCCCTTCTCCTGCCTGAGTCTCCTAGCTCAACTTGAAACAGCTGTCTGCCTGTGCACTCACGCGCACACCTCATGCCCCTTAGTGCACTCACTCCCAGCCTGTCTCCTCATGATATATTCATTGATTTTTCTGTTGATTAATCATTTACCACCTATTAACTTATCCTTGTATATACCCACCCACCAGTCTATTTGTCCTCTCCTGATAACCCTGTCCCACCCATCCATTTCCTCTCTGGCCAATTGACCTATCTAACCATTCAACCTCCTCTGACTTGGTACCCGTCATGTCCTGCACCCTGTATCCACCTTTGCACCCAGTACTTTCCCTCCTTGGCTTTACACAAGTGTGGGCTTCTTGGGGAGTTATGTCTTATCCCAGGTAGGACTGTCGGCTAATGTCTAAAGGATCCCTTAGACTCTGCCCATTCCCATGCCCTCCCCCATGTCTCACCGTTGGAAGCCGTGAAGTCAATAGCTACCGTGAAGTTCAGCTGCGTCCTGGTGGAAGAGTAGGTGGGTTGATTAATGAGGGACTGAAACCTATGAAATCAGTATTTCCCAAACATGGACACATTGTGATCCAGACAGTCTGGGTAGAACCAACGACGTGCCAAGTGCTGCTGCTGCTGCCGGTCCACTTTGGAAGTAGAATTAAATGCCAGTCTCATGACTAGGGTATTGTGTGTAGCTTAATGTAACACTAGAGTCCTGAAATAGTAACTAAAATACGTTTACAAAAGAGAAAAGTGAAGTTCACAGTAGCTGAGTTCACTGCCTGGGTCTGTCTGCAGTCATTGACACAGGCACAGTGTCTCCTATGGTCAGCCTGGCAGCACTGCCCTCTTGTTTACCCAGGAGGCATTTCCTGTGTGTGAATGCATGGACACACGGGCGTTGAATGCACTGAAGTACACCCCCAGCTTCTAGGCCACTGCTCGAGACAACTGATCGGGCTTCTATCTTCCAAAGGGACTGGCAGCCCCAGGAATAGAACAAAGAACCTTCTGCACTTCACAGAACACACAATACATCATTTGCTATTGCCTGGCAGTTTATCTCCATGAGCTCACTGGGCCCTGACCATTCACAAGCAAGAAAACTTACTGCTGGCTTGGCCGATGACTCACCCTCCCTTGATGTAATCCACAAAAGTGAATTCTGAGTCCACAGAGAAGGAAAGGAGCGTCACCTGTGGTACACAAGAGGCAGCTCTGCCACTTTTGCAAGCACAGCTGAGGTAGCAGAGAGGGAACTTGGTAAACCTTTGGAGAGAACTGCATTATGGGATATGTGTATTTCTACTCCTGCCCAGCTTCCTCCACCCTGTTGCAGTCTCCAAAAAACACAGGTGCATCCTGGAACTTCCGAAAACATTTTTAAATTTGGAAATGTAACTTAGGGTATTTTTAAAATGTCTGTAAAAGTGTAACAGTTGGACATGTTCCTGGGTCAAAAAGAACAAAAAAAAAAAGTTCAGTGGTGTTGCCTTGTCCTCAGTGTTACTATCCCAAGTCACTTGTGCCCACTGCCTTGTTCTACCTCTAGTAGTTGTCATGTGTGTCATGGGACAGAGACAGAAAGATCTGGGAGGTCAGAGTCCAGGGAGTACTCACGGTCCCCGAGTTGGTATATTTCTTCTTCTTGCATTTCTTCCGAGGGTTAAGTACCTAGGCAGAGGATGATCACAGTGACAGTCACCAGCCACCTAGGACAGAGAGCCTGGCAAAATGGGAGGGCATGCCCTCACCTCATACACTGTGAACTGATTCTGGGCCTTGCTCAGCTCCCGGTAGCTGGTTGTGAACTCACCGATGAAGTCATGGCTGAAATGAGGCCATGGGTGGGTAAGCAGCAGCTGCTGGTACAGAGCCAGAACCAAATCCTAGAGCTTTTATTGCCTAAGCTTCTAACTTGGGCTACAAGGCAGTAGGGTTGTGGCTAGATGGGGAAGAAAAAGGTGGAAGACAGTGTACTAGAGAGCTATCTAAGCAGGCCGACTGTGTGTTTGCCATCATCCTTCTGTACCACATGGTCTAGGAACTGCTCCAGGGAGCACAGGAGAAAGAAGCACATCGGCTCATCTACCTTCCATCTCGGTCCCAGTCATATACGTCGATCTTCACTGTTCTGAAATGCACATGATAAAGCCAAACATGGGCTGTGTGTACATGCCAAACATGATAAATCCAAACATGGGCTGTGTGTACATGCCAAACCCAAGGGACGCCCCAGACACTTACCCATACTCCAGTCACCCATCCATCCATCTGTCCTTCCATCAGTTGCTCATTTTCAACCTCTACCCTTTCATTCACTTCACACACATACTAAACCACTCAATCCTGCACACGTGCGTGTACACACACACACACACACACACACTTGCCATTTGAATCTCACTTTATTCTAGACAATGTTCTTAGCACTTTCAGAATGTCTCATTTAATGCATTCTCTAGAAGTATTATTCTCTGTAAGTACTATTCTATTGTTCCTATTTTTGGATAAGAAAGTTGATATATACCCTTTCCCTTCTCTCCTCATCCCCTTGGGGATGATAATCTAAGCAACTTGGCTAGGATTTCATAGCTAGTAAGTGACAGCTGATATTTAAACCCAGATATCCTGTTTCCAAAGACCTTAGCCTATCCTCCCTTCCTTTATTTCTTCCTTTCTTTCTTTCTTTCTTTCTTTCTTTCTTTCTTTCTTTCTTTCTTTCTTTTGGAACTTCCTTTTCCCCTTTAACAGTTTTGCTAATTATCCCAGGGTGGCCTAAAACTCAAGATCCTTTTGCCTCAGCCTCCCAAGCCTTGGATTACAAACATGTCACATGCCTGGATCCAGAGACCGTATCCACTATCTCATACGTCTGGTAAGTTCAGTCCATCAAACTATGTGGCCATCCATTTTCTCATATATATGCCAAGTCAATCACCTATTCATCTTTCTCTTTACTCACCCATCAAGCTATACAGCCCATCACTCACCAACTGTAACACATTATGCAACTGTAATATATTATACAAGCACCCATCTGTTTGCTCATCTACTCAACTAAATCCCCAGCCATATTAACTTCTGTTCAGTCATTTGTATAACCATCCATTCAGGTGCCCTTCAGCCCTTCCAACCCACCACCCACATCTCTGTACCACCCCCTCAGTAGTTCCTTTGGTCAGCCCTCTACTTTACACACATCAGTCAATGGGCTCATCCACTAATCATCTATTTCCATCTAGGATTCATCTGTCTGGCCATCAGTTCACCTGTCACTCGCCATGTCTTGTTCTGTTCTACTTGATTTTTCATTCCCGTGTCTGCCTCTCTCAGGGTATGCATCAACTCTCACATACTCAGCCATCACGTCTCCATATCATCCATCTTCCTTCAGCCTGCTGACATACCCACCAGTCTTTCTATCCATCGCCTATGCTCTCACCTTCTCCTCCTCTCCCACCTCTCCCCACCTCCCACTCCCTTTATCTATCTGTCTATCCATTCACAGTTTATCTACCCATCCCACCATCTATGCTTGTGTCTGCTCACTCTCTGTTCACCTGCTCTTTGATAAACTATTTCCTCACTCTGGGGCTTAGGAACCTCGTCATGTTTTCAGAGGGAGCCTCGCTCCTGTCCTGATCCCCGATTCCCGTGAAGCAGACCTGTCATAGTCTCCATTGCACAGCGCCCGCACAGGGATGCTGAAGGGCTGCCATACTGGGTTCAGTGTGTTTTTTACAACCTCTGTCTTGTGGCAGATGGTGAACCTGGAGGGAGACAGGAAACTGGAGAATGCCTGGGAGTGGCACTGAGGCCACTACTTGTAGAGATTCCCAAGATTCTCCACTCATTAAACTTGGGCCACATTTCTAGCCTCAGCACTGTATGGGGTGACTCACGTGCCGTCTTCATTGCTCCTGTAGAACACAAGGAAAGGGTCTGACTTCCCAAAGAAGTCCTTTTTGTCCAGCTTGTTTGCACACAGCTGCATGGTGGCAATGTCCTAGGGATGGAGAGTGGGGCTGTTGGGACCCAAACTGGCTGCTTTCCAATGTGTCCAGTGAGGGAGTCTGGGAACGAAGGAGTTTGCATTCTGGCCTGTGGCCCACACTGACCCGGCAGTTGCTGAGCTCCTCGGCAGTCAGCAGTATGGTTCCACACTTCTTGCCTGGCACACCCCTACAAGCAGAAAAGGCCTCTTAGAGAGAGGAGGGAGGGTGAACAGCAGAGCCAGGGTGATCAGTCTGGGCTTTATGGGCCAGGGCATTCAGTTTGCCATTTGCTGACAATCCCCCAAGTGCACCCCACTTCTATTCTGAGTGAGAAAAGGTCTGCTTTGACTTGGTGGTATCTGAAGCCTGTAGGAAGGGGCTAGACTAGCCCAGGGGGCACCATGTAACAGCAGTGTGCAGAGGCAGGTAGACAGTGTATATTTCGTTGTTGCCCAGCTGCTTGACCCTGGCACTCCTTCCGCTCTGCTCTTACTTCTCCCCTTGAGGTGGGAATGCCTATGGTGTAAAGGGCCTGAACACGCGCCCCGAAGGCATGTGCTTCCTGAGCCTTGTACATGTGAAAGGTGCATCCTTCAAACAGCCTGGCTGTCTGCACTGTGCTACACTGGGAGGGGCCAGCTGGCAGACTCTGCCCTCAGGAGCTTCTAGAGGAGTGGCCTGGTAGAAGCTATAGACAAGTGCAGTGTGACAGACACTTCTGAATGAGAGAAATGTCTGTTTAGACCAAGAGGCAAAAGTGTGCTTCACCTTTTGGAGGAAAGGAAAGAAAGGGAGGGATGGACTCTCTCTCTCTCTCTCTCTCTCTCTCTCTCTCTCTCTCTCTCACACACACACACACACACACACACACACACACACACACACCCTTGTATGCACACACTCGCTCTCATGTACTGTGTGCATGGCAAAATGTTGAGGCCTGCCTGGACTGCCTAGTCAGACTCTGTCTCAACAAACAAAACATAGCTGGGTGTGAGGCCCACCATACCTGTAATTCCAGCTCATGTGAAGTTGAGGCAGGAGAATAGCTGTAAGCTTGATGCCAGCCTGGGATACACAGTGAGTTTAGGTTAGCCTAGGCTACATAGCAAGTCCATGCCTCAATTCCTGTGAGTTTGAGCTAGCCTGGTATACAGAGGCCATTCCAGGACAGCCAAAGCTACATAGACAAAATTCTGATTGAAAAAACAAAGAAACAAACCAAATTGCAAGCAGTGACAACCCCATCTCTACTCGCTCCACTCCCCAAACAGCAAAGGACTTATACAAAATGAAAAGGACAGAGGAAATGTTCTTCTCTCCTGCCCCCAGAAGGGACATTTTCCTGTGCTCAAAGGGTATAGCCAGAGACCCCCACCCTTGATTTGCCTTGAGTCTCTAAGATTAAGGGACTTTGTTGATAAAGGCCTGTCACTCATGAGCCTTAAAGGCATCCACAGTGTCCAGGGGGATTGAGTCCAGGAGCGGCAACATGGGTTAGAGGATAAAGACGCCTGCTGCCCGGACTGGCAACCTGAATTTGATTCCCAGGGCACACCTGGTGGAAGCAGGGACTCAGCTCCCACAAGTTAATCCTCTGACCTCTGGATGTGTGCTGTGACACCTGTGTGCACACCCCCTTACAACTACAAAAGGAAGAGTCCCAGGTTCAAGCCCCAGCTAACTTGCTATGTGACTTTGCCCGTCTTTAAAGTGAGGGGCTTACCTAGGCATGGCGGACACACCAGTACTCAGGCCAACAGGAGGATCATCTAGGTTTGAGGCCAACACAGTCTACAAAGTAGGTTTCAAGCCAGCCAGGACCACATAAAACCTTGTCTTATTAAAAATAATAATAATAATAAAATGGAGGTGTGGTGACCCACATCTGCAATCTTAGTGTTTGGGAGACTGAGGCAGGAGGATAGGAGATCAAGGCCAGTTACCTCCACATAGAGAGTTCAGGGTCAGCCTGGGCTACAGGAGAAGCAAACAAACAAATCAAAATAAAAAGAACTGTTTTAGTTGGGTGTGGTGGTGCACAACTGAGTTTAAGGCCAACCTAGTCTACAGAGGGAGAACCAGAACAGACAGAGCTCAGAGAAACCTAGTCTCAAACAACAATGAGAGGACAACGACAAAAACTGTTTTGTTTGTTTGTTTGTTTGGTTCCTTCAAATCCTGACCCTGAAGGCTTTTAACAAGAGAGTGTGGATATGGCTGGGGCCATTGCCCAGCAGTGAACCACCCAGCCTTGTGCTGGTTGTCTTACATTCTCTCCACATTCTCCATGCCCTCCTCAGCCAGGGAGAAAAGCAGTCTCTTTCTGAGCACCACTGACTTTAATATACTAACTTGCAGAGCTGCAGCCCTGTGTAAATCCAGCTCTGTGTAGCCCTTACTACACTTACACGGTAGAACACGGCCACACGATCTAGCTAACCAGTCTCCATTTCAGCACCAGGGCCTCGAACCTCAGGTCTTCAGCACCCCCCACTAACCCACTGAGCATCTAAGGCCTTTCTGTCTCCAGTTCTGCTCCACAGAAGACTCATTCCTCTCCCCTCAAAGCATCAGGGCCTCCTCCCATCCTCGCTCAGCTAGTGACCTGGTTTCCCACTTGCTGACAAAACCGAAGCAACCAGAAGAGATAGTCCACCCACCGCCATGCCACCCTGCCTGCCACCAGCATCTTCACCCACATGGCTGAGTCTTCCTACAGCTGCTATAAATGAACTATCACGTGCCTCTTTACCCCTCTGCCAGCTACTATCCTCTCTGTCTTGTCTGCACAAGGACATCACACCAGCTAAGCTTCTCCCTTCTTTTTCTTTGAGATTCTGTGTAGCTAACGATTGCCTAGAACTCACTACATAGCCTAGGATGGCTGAAACTCATGGTAGTGCTCCTGCTCTTGAGTGCTAGGATTATAGGCTTGGGCTACCTGAGCTTCGTGATTTCCCCTTCTATTTATCCCCCCACCCCCACCCCCTGGCATCTCAGTCTCTGTGGGCCCATTACAAATGTGATATACTTTCTCTCCTGTTAGAAAAGTATAAACTGACATGCAGATACAAAGATGTCACAAGGAAACCCATTATTCTGTATGCTCATTTAAAAACACAACTTAAAAATCATAACTCTATTCTTCTTTTCTCTTTAAAGGCTCATATGCTACAGCCTAGGCTGACCTTAAACTCCAAAGCTTACCTTACCCTTCCAAGTGCTGGGATTACAAGTCGAGCACCATTTCACACTTATTTCTGTGTGGATGCGGATGACTTGTGGAATCAGGCTTTCTCCCTTTGTCATCAGGCATGGTGGGGTGTGCTTTTATCCACTGAGCCATATCACTGACCTTTTCCTGACTCGGGGTCTGTGACAACATGTCTCCCCCTTTCCCTTTGCAGCAAAAACCCTGAGATTTCTCTGGCCCTTCCCTGTGTCCCTTTCCCACCCACTCCTAGACCTCTCCAGCCTTCCTTTCCTCTTGCCGGTAGAGATAATTTTAATTTCTCATTTTATCTGACCTGTAGCAGCATTTGATATGATTGGTCCCCCATACTCTGCTTCCTCCTTTTCCTTCTTTTTATGGTATTGGGATCAAACCAGGACCACATGTATCCTACGGATACAGTCTACCACTGAACTACACTACAGCACGTTTCTTTAAAAAAGAAAGAAAAAAAATAAATGACATTTGTTTTTCTTGCAATGTGAGGGTGGGAATTAAAACCATATTCCATGTTTTATACAGAAACTGCTATTATGAAGCTAGGCATGGTGGCACATGCTTAGAATCCCAGCACTTGGCAGGTGGAGAAAGGAGGTTTGGGAGTTCAAGGCCTGTCTTGGCTGCATATGGAATTCAAGAATAGCTTGTGACCATATCTCCAAAACAGAAAAAGCCACCAAACAAAGTAAGGCATGGCTGCTATGACTGATACAACGTGAATTTCATGTTGCAAGATTCTCTTGGCACCTGTGACACTCCTACACTCATGCGGCAGTGTATCCTCAGTAGAAAACTAAAAGGCAGTAACAACCGGAAACTGCTATGCATGCTTAACTTCCACCTAATCAAGATGATGTGGGGCGCCCCGTCACAAACCAGAGACTGTACAGAGGCAGTCTCATGGTCTGTTCATGTGTGTCTACTAGCTGTTGTATGTATTTGGTGTCTAATAGAACACATGCATTCATGCTGAATCTGCCCTTCAAGTTGGGATTCTGTCTGTCTGTCTGTCTGTCTGTCTCTGTTTCTTCCCCCCTTCCCTCCCTCTGGTTGACCTGCATATTACCTAGGTTGGCCACCCGAGTGCTGGGTTACAGGAGCGGGCCACCATGCATGAACTGCAGTATGCTTTTTAACAACAACCCAAATGATTTCCGTTCGTGGCACAGTTTCATTTTTCCTGCTGCTCAGGATAAAGGCCCTGGCCTCCTTTCCAGTTGTATTTAATAGTTTTTGGATCTCTTGGCTTCCCCTTCAGAATACATCCAGAATCTGACCAGCTCCCCCCTCAGTGCTTCCTCCCTAGATTACAATGCCAGCTTTCTTATTGGCCAGTTTTCTGATTGGCCAGCTTTTTGATAGGCTATCTGCTTCTGTCTTTGTCAACCTAGGATTTATTCTTTTTGTAGTTTCTTGAACTTGGGTTTATTCTTAACCCGGTGGTCTGCATAATCGGATTCTGGCACACATGCTCAGAGCCTTACCTAGACGCCATCTCAAGGGTGCAAGCCACTGGGAGCTCCCTAATCTGCTCTACCTTGCCCTCTCCTGGCTCCACCCCACTGGCTGGTTTAGGTTCAGTAAGGCAGTTTCCGCTGTGTTCACAAGGCTTACTCCTCGCCTTCTGGTACTGTGTTCCAGGGTTTCTAGTTTCCAGTTGACCAAATGATTGACTATGGTACCTCTCTCATGCCTGCTGTTTTACTTTGATTCCTCTCTCCATATATCATTTACTATTTCAACCATTTTTCACTGATGCCCACCTCCTTTCTCCAGCTAGCTGGGCCACATTTATAAACATTATAAACATGAAACAGTGGGTGACAGAGGTCCAGTACAGTGGTAGAACAGGTGATCTGGGGTTCCTCAACCAGGGCAAGGCACTGGAATGCGGCTAACACACCTCAGTAGTGGGCATAGCGGCAAGACCTGAGGATCTGACTTTATTTTAAGAAGCTTCCCAGGAGAGTGGGGCTTGGGAGAAGGCTTTAAAGATTGGACCAGCATTGGAAAAAGAACGAAGAGGAAACATGATTTGAGCAGAGATCTAGAGGAGTAAAGTGGGTAGGGAAAGAAAGCTCCCGTTGAAGCGATCTCTGCAGCCCCTACCAGTCTGACTGGGAGGGGCAACTCCGAGAGACCCCTCCCTCCCCTGGACCCTTTCCCATTCAGCTCACGTAAGAGGTCGCTCCACACGGCTGCCCTGGCCTCCAATCACCTCTCCCAGGGCCAGGAATGCTTGTCCCAGGAAATCCTGTGCCAAAACAGGGAGCCAGCGAGTCGGGGAGCGGCCCAGAGTACCAAGCCTACCCTGGTGACGCTGCTGCTTTTGACCAAGATAACTCCGAAATCTAAATGACAGCCCCACGTGTTTTCTGTTTCTTGAGGATCTCCCAACCAAATTCTTTACGGTGCAATCCACAGCATCCTCACCTTCTGCAGGTCCCGCGAGGTAGGCAGGGAAGGAAGAAAGGCAGTGAATAAAGCCAGAGCAGGGGGAGGAACTGGGGTGGGGGCTGGTAGACCAGAGGGACCAGGATCTAAGAAAGGCTGGTGGGTGCGCGCGCGGGAGAGCGGGTACATTGGGGAGGAGGTGTTCAGGGAAGTCCTTTGACAGGTTAGCCTCTATGTGCCCAAGCAACCTGCCAGCGGCTCGCTGGCTTACCGGTTTGGAGATATTGGCTTTAGAGTCGACGTTGTACCTGGGAAGAGAGTGGAACCAGTGTGGGGTGGGGCTGGGTGGGAGAAAGTCTGGAAGAGGTTAGGTTCAGTCTTGGTTAAGATTGTAGGTAGAGAGAGGGCCAATGGACACCAACTCAACTTGGGCGTGGTTTGGTAAGTGTGTGTCAGGGTCGAGAGGGTCATGCGTAGGGTGAAGCTAAAGAGGACGCTGGATGGGAATGGAGTCACATGGGATAGAGCCCGAGGCCAAGGTGGAGCTAAATTAGAAGGCAGGGTTGTGGGCAGGGCCTGGCTTGAGGAGGGAACTAGACGGATCCTGCGTAAGGAGGCGCCAACTTGGGCATGGGGGCGGGGCTAAGACCACAGTGAAGTCTTCGGAGGCCGACCTGGGCTTGGGGGAGGAGCCAGGTAGCAAGGTGAGGTGGGGGCGAGACCAGGCAGAATTCTGGGCTGATCCAAGTTGGGGGTGGGGGGGGGAGGGCAAGACAGGATAATAGGAGGAGCCTCACACATCGAAGCGGAGATTTTGCTTTTCCTCAAAGAAATAGTCGAGAACGAATTTGCGCACGAAGTCTGGGTTCAGTGTGTTGTCAATCACCTCGGTTCGTCCGAACTGGGCGGCAGGAAGGGGGTAGGGTGGGGGGGATGGAGCTTGAGCGTGAGGCGTGCAGTCGGGCTAGAGGTTCCCGGGAGCAGCCCTGAGCTGGGCTGGGGCTCGGGGGACTCACCTCCCGCCACTCCTGGCTGGCCCGGCTCTGCGTGTGAAGCACCACCACTGCGGGTGAGGGCAGGGGAGGGGAGCTCGTCAGGTCGGCCCGCACCCCTCACCGCCCCACCCTCTCCTACACCCCGGGTTCCTCCTCCAGGCCCTGGAGCTGCTTACTGGGGTCCGACTTGGAGAATGTATCCAGGTCTAGCAGATTCCTAGAGAAAAGCAACAAACAGACTGAAGGCTAGCTCATTCTGGCGCTCACCACCTTGACACAGTCCTGAACTGACTGGTCACCTGGAGGAGACGTGGGGTGCAAATTGTATTCCCTACCTATTACTATCCCCAGTTACTGTTGGGGTCCACGCTGTCAGCATTCGGGACAACATCAGAAATCTCTGCCAATTGGCTCTATATGTGCCCTCACTGTCTCCAAGGGTCCAGGACCGCAGCTCGCCCCACAACTTTGGTCCCTTATGGCCCAGCTCTTTAGGGATTCCCGCAGCCCACCTTTTGAGCCAGTAGGCTTGGGTGGGGCTGCCCAGGGAGACCCCTCTTTCATCTTTCCAGTAACTCCAGCCTTCAGCCTCAGTTCTCTGTTGCCCACTTCTGGTCATCCCCTCTGTGGTCTAGCCCCCCTGCCCACACCGAACCCGCAGCCGCGGTAGGCTGGGGAATTGCCAGTACTTAAACCCTCCCCAGCGCGGCCCGCTCACCGGCACGACACAGTAATTTCAATCTTGGTGGCCGGGACGCTACGCTCTGAAGCTCCGCCGAGAGACATGGCTGGTCCAATGGCCAAAGCCGTGTAGGGGCTGCGAGACCCCGGGTGCCGAAGCTAGGGGCAGTGGCCCATGTGCGGAGGCAGCGGCGCTCTCTCCAGCCTTGTGTGCGCTCCGCTGCTCGCGCCCTGACAGTGGCCACCAGCAGCAGCGGCTCCAGATGGCAGCACAGCCCCGCCCGGCCCTGCAGGCGGCCCCCGCCCCATTGGAGCAGCCTGGAGCTAGTAGGGGAAACTCACCCTTATCCCAACTCTACCTAAACATCCTCTGGAAACACTAGAGTGATGGAAACCTCAGAACTATCCATGGTTCTGAAACATTTGGGCTGTCAGTTGGGAGTTGGTAGCCCCTGATTCTGAGCAGCTCTCATCTTTCCCACTCCCGACTTATTTTGGTCCCTGAATATGAAGTTACATTTCCCCCTTAATATTTGTGTGGCCTTGAACAAGTAACTCAATATTAATGGTAATGGCCCTAGTGGCAGCTACTGGCGTACTTTAAGATGGCTTAGTGACCTCCAGGTATTCACATTGATGGCCTGTCAGATCAGGGCTCTGGGGGACAGTTCATTGGCACAGTACCTGTCTACTATATGCAAAGGTCTAGGTCCCAGTACAGGGTGTGAGAGGAAGATCAGTGAATGAAGAACTCTATAAATTGATGCCTTCGAATCCTGACATTCATCAAGCAGCTCCCTCCCCTGTGCTGTGTCCATGGCCCAGAAGCCTGGCCCTCTATTGGCTCAGGTCTTCTATCCCAGAGCACTGCTGCTTCAGGGCCTGCTAAAGAGGAAAGTCCATACTCTGAGCCTATATAGAGACCCAGAACCTGCACAGAACAGGCAGCCGGGGTCAAGCTCACTCAGGCTGTTGACCCCACTCCCATGCCACCCTTTATGGCTTATATTGACTGATGAGGGCTGAGGATTTGGCTCGGTGGTAGAGCATTTATCTGCTCAGACACAAGGCCTGGGTTTCTTTCCCCAGCAGAGAAAGACCAGATAAACCCTCCATTGCTTCCATCCTCAAAGCTTAACCCTTCATCCGGCACAAGGACAGGCAGTAAGGTTCCGAGTAGCCCTAGGACAGTCACAACCAGAAACGCCAGAGAGAAGCTGTTCAAAAAACTTGATTTTATTTTGTGATTAGTGTGAAATTGCCTCATTTTCAGTGCAGGTGACTCTCCTTCCCAGGAAACAAAAAGTGCAGACTGGGGTCTTTTCTGACATTATAGCCTTCACGAGGCCCTGGGAACCCCCTGTACCCTCCAACACAGTTCTGAGAGTTGACAGTAATCCAAAGACCAGGCAGGGTTGGTGGGAGGCAGTGACAAGAGTGGTCACCAGTCAGGAGGTTGGGAGGTAGAAAGTCCCATCCTCAGGCCTGCTCAGGTTTGGGGTTGTCATGTGTGCAACAGTGAGGGGATGGATGTGACATTTCCCCTGCTCCACAATGCCCCTTTTGCCAGGCATGGCTTGATTCCACCGAGGGCTCAGCTGAGATGGGCAGGAAACAACCATGGGCTGTCAGCTTCACAAGGCACTGGTGCTTGTGCCCCGGAGCCCAACACCACGGGCAAATTGTTCTAGCAGGCCCCCAATGGCACCAGAGGGACTGGGGGCTGCAGCTCGAAGTCTCACTGTACTGCTGTATGCAGCCAAGAAGGCAGACCGCACCTCCTGCAGCCGTGTCTCCCTGTCACTCAGAGCTGTAAGTCTGTAGAGGAGAGAGAGAGATGAATAGATTACCATAGGACAGGATCCAACAACGCCACTCCAAATGGCCTATCCTTGAATTTCCAACTGCATAAAGTCAGCATCTAGCCTGCAGTCCAGACTCCAAATACATAGATGGGCTCACTGCCCTGCCACACATGATCGGGCACTGACTCTCCCTTCTTTCTGCTGGATGAACAACCATTCTGTGGACGGGGAAGGTGGAGCTAAGCAGTGGTGTATTTATTTGCTCCAACATCTGCTGGCTCCCACTCCCCCTAAGAACAAGCGAGACACAAGCTTGTGCCTGCCAGAAAGGAAGCACTTCCCCACCCCCAAGATATGGCAACAGGTCTCAGCTGCTAGCAGCTACAGATTTCTTGTGGCTAGAACTGAACAGCCCTCCCCTCCCAGAGGAGATTCAGCCATTGAAAACCTGGCTGCTCTGGAGGCCAAGTTCTCCCCGTGGAAACGGCTGGGAAGGCATCGCTCTGATTCTTCTCCCTTCCCCAGCAGGACACTGATCATGGCACTGAGAAAGCCTCCCTCCATCATCTGCAATTATAGGTCAAACAGGAAATAAGCACACATGCCTCATGCTTATCCATGTGCAAATTCCACAAAGGGTTGTCTGAGGCCCTAGAGGGTCTGTAACAGAAGAGGCTTGAGGGTATCATCCTCTGGACTCAAGGTCAGGTGTGTGCAGACATTCTGCTAGACGGTTTGCTAGATGACTGGCTGGAGAGCCACAGACCCAGAGGAGTCTCCACAGCCTTCCACAGACTAACTCATCCCAGCTTTCTGTCCTCCGAAGCCATCCTTGGAGAATCCTCTCCAAGACTCTGGAGAGGCAACAGCAGTGCCCCCTTAACAAGCCCAGGTCCTGGGGAAACAGATGGAAGTGTGGGAATAGAGGGCAGTCCTGAAACCAAGAGGAGGAGGAGAGACAAGTGCCCAGGGGAATAGGCTGGTGGGAGTTGTCTGAGAGGCAAAGAGAAGCAGCATGCTCTGGGCAAAGCAAAGTCAAACTGATCCTACAGCAGTACAAGGAAAAGGAGGCGATGCCTACCCCTGCAACCCCGAGGTTTCTGCTGGCACTGTGGGGAGACATGTGTCCTTGAACCTTTCTAATGAGGCTTTTCTCAGGCTGGAGGCCATGTGCGTGTCTCAGCTTCTCTTAGGCTTCAGTGGAGAAAAGGACGTCTCTCTATCCATATAATACAAGGGATAGCAGCCAAGGGCCTACCTGCATATTCACATGGCCTCTTACCTTCAGGAAGCAGAAAGGTCAAAAACCAATCTGTTTAGTGACAAGAAATGGAACCAAGACAGGGCACTGATGTATGCAGGACAGAAGCAGGCAGTGGGGCTGGGATAGCAAATTTTTCCAGAGCTGCTTAACAGGCTTGGGAAAGTCAAAGCTAAGAGTCCAAGACATAGACTGGGAACAGAGCAGCTAGGATTTATAGTGAGTGTTGTCCTAATGAAGTTCAATGTCGTCTTCACAAGGAATGGAAAGAGACTCCAATTCATAATCTGTTCTTTTGAGAAGTTGCCAGATCTGGGGCGCTGGCTAAGAACTCAGAGACCACCTCAGAACTGGTTTGTATGACTGGATGATGTGGGCTGCCTCTGCATGCTTCTGAGGCGACCCACGCTGTCCCGAGAGGATTCTTCCACCACTCTGGCAGAATACTTCTTAAAAAAGATCGAAGGACTTTGTCTTCCAAAAATGGAATGGGGCTGTGGCTTGCGCTTGCTTGGTAGCGTGCCTGCTTAGCATGGATGAAGCTGAGCTCCATCTTCAGGACCACATAAATCAGGCTTGGGGGCCCTGCACGTAATCTGGTGATGACAAGTTCAAGGTGACCTCTGGCTACTACTATACCAATCCAACCTAGGCTAGAGATTCTGTCTCAAAAACAAATCCTCAAATCAAAAACCTAAGATCTAGCTTTGTGTCTTGGGGCCTGCCTGCCAGGGCAGCTGGGCCAGGCAATGGATACAGAAGTCCTATGGTGACCTCCTGGTTATATGACCAGGACCCTGGGAGTATTCAGGTATCCCAGTGTCTGTCAAGCCCCTGTGTGACTTCAAGAGGACCTGCATCTTTCCCAATTTCCAGAGTAACTTGCCTCCAATCCAACAGCCAGGGGTTGAATGTTGTGAACCGGATTCCAGTAGTGGTTGGGTGAGTCCCTATCCTTTCCAGCCATCCCGACATGGTTTGAGGTGAGAAGGAAGGCTTACAGAAGGGCCTGTTATTATGTACATCTGAGGAGCAGGCTTTATTCCTGGGCCACTGGAGGTTCTTTCCTGCCTGACATCTACAAGTCACAGACGCTGGCAAGGTGACATGTAACTTTCCCAGAGGAAGAGGCTTATGATCCAGCAGTGCCAGCCAATCCTTATTTTTGTCCTTAAGCAAAAGTGGAAGAGTTGGGGTAGAAAGGAACTCTTGGTTCTGCTTGCATTGCAGACCCAGGATAACTCAGTGCCACTCTGCTCTGGCCTCTAACATACACCTACTTTCCTACCCCACTGTTCTGATTTCAAAGGATTCTTATGTCAGGCAAAGCCTCACACATAAATAGAATCCTCTAAAGTTACAGTCCAGCTAGCTTCCCCTCAGGGTACACCTGACACATCTGTGGATGGGCTTTTGGATGCTGAGAAGAGTGAACATGAAGCCTAAGGCACTTCCTGAGCAGCCACAGGAGTCTTTCACTCCCTGGGGATCCACAGGCTTCAGACAAATGGGGGAGGGGCAAAGACCCCAAGCTGTTCCCTCAGGTCAGCCTCACCCTCACTGCTGACCAGCACTCCTGATTGCTCTCCAGCTTTTGACAGGGGCAGGGGAGTATCCTGCCTTCTCAAGCAAGACACTTACAGACAACTGTTAGGGAGCTCATCCTGGAAGCTGAAAGGGAGAGAGGAGTCTGTGTGCAGGACAGGCCGTTCCTGAATACTGCCACAGCCCGATACCATCTGCCAGCTGCCAAAGTCTGTGGAGAGAGAGGATCCGGGCAGGGGATGGTCCACTGATCTGGGGCAGAGAGGAGAGAGAGGGGAGATGATGTAGTCAGTCATATGCCTGACAGGGTGCTCTGGGGAAGAGTGGGCAACAAAATGGCCCTGTGCCACGGCTGTGAGGTTCTGATAGAGCAGCTGAAAGCCAACTACTTTCTTCAAATGAGCAAACAAAACTGGGTAAGGAGTGACTGAGACAGAAGACTGAGGTGTGCTAGGCTGTGAGGAGTGCTTTGTACAGATACAGAAGCCAAAGACCAAGAGCAAAGCAGGGCAACAAGAGGTTCCCCAGACCCAAAGCCTGTAGCAGATGTGCCTTTCCCAGAGCTTGCTGCCGTAAAGAAGCACCTCAACAGTAGCTGTCACGAAGATTAGGCTGGCACTGGGCCCAAGGGCAGTCACCCACTCTGTGACATGCATCTGTGCTGTGTGGAACCCAGGCCCACTGAGAGCTTATCAGAAGGGAGGACAAGCTTTTTGGAGCACTGTGGAGGGTAGGGTGGTGACCTAGATGGAAGAGTGAACAGACGGAGTCCTGAGGTCCCCCTTCTTCTGCAGCTCCTTCCAGGAGCCAGAGTTTGTATTCAAGAGCACCACAGAGCAAATTCACAGCTATGCCCGGAGGGGAGGGATGAATCAAATCAGGCTGCAAATTGACAGCTCCATCAGGCCTCTTCTGACAAGAGGGGGGTTTGGAGTTGGGGAGGGAGCTGTGCTGCTACCTCCCCACTCAGGCTACGCTTTCTCCTCTGTCCTGGACAGCAGCTGACCTGTGGGTGTCTGGGAAGCTGCAAGTCAGTCTCTGGCATCAAGCCCAGAACTCACTACATAGCCCAGGCTGGCCTCAAATTTGAGCAGTCCTCCTGTCTTAGCCTCCCAAGTGCTAAGACTGACCTTTTATTTTTTTAACTCAAGAATAGCAAATACAGCTCCCACAAGGATCCAGAAACAGGGCTGGAGTATGAACAGTGGTGGCCCAGGAAGCAGGGGTGGGGGCAAAATACTTTACCTTAGTTAGCTTCTGGCATCAGTGGATCCTGAGGTGACAACACTTCCCCTTCCCTCACCACATTATTTTAGCCAATCTTTTTTTTTTTTAATTTTACATGCATTCGTGTTTGACTGCATGTATGTCTGTGTGAGAGTATCAGATCCCCTGGACCTGGAGTTATAGACAGTTGTGAGCTGTCATGTAAGTGTTGGGAATTGAACCCAGGTGCTCTGGAAGATCAGCCTGTTCTTTTAATCACTGAGCCATTTCTCCAGCCTCTGATTGGCCAATCTACTGTCAAGCATCCATGACCTAAGTACAGTTCTGGTGATCTGTTTGAAAGATGCCTACAACAAAACTATGCAGTCCAAGTTGTCTCTGAATTCGTAGCAATCCTCCTGCCTCAGCCTCCCTCCACACCAAGAACGGAGTTTCATTTTTATACCACATTTATATATATGTCTATGTAATCCATGCATGGCACAGTGGATATCAGGACACAACTTGCAGAAATTGCTTCTCTCCCTCCACACGTGGAAACCTGGGGATCAAACTTAGGTCATCAGGCTGGGCGCACCATCTCATAGGCTTTATGAGGTTTTTGTAAACTCAGGTTTGACAACATACAGGTTTGTCCTAAACTAGAAGCACCTTGAGAGAAGGGAAAACAAATGGCTTTCTACATTAAAAGCTGCTATGAACTGGAATGCCTTCAACACAGGCCTTGCCACATTCATCACTGTGGTGACCCTTGGCCAAGTGTGATGTCTTTAGAGATGAAAACAGAACATGGTCTGTCTAGTACTTGACAGAAAGGTGCATGAAGCCAGGCTTTCCAGTTTCTAGATAAACCTCAGACCTGCAATCACAGCCAGCCTCCACAGAGAAGCCTGCCCTGGGTGTTCTGGCTGTGCTGGGCCTTTGGCCAGCGCAAACTTCCAGCTGAGGGGCACAGCTTGGCTCCTCGGTCTCCACAGCCTATCTGATGGGTAGACTTTTCCCATCTTTAGCAACTTATGGGGAAACAGCTCTGAGACTCAAAGACGATTAGAGAGTGAGGAGTGGAACACCTGAGCAGAGGAAGCTGGGAAGACGAGACAAGACATTCCTGGACAAGAAATGCAATGAAGTTTCTCAAGGCCCAAACCTGGAAGCCCGCCCAGGGAATGTGTAACTACTGCCTAGTTCCCCTTAAGCACTATGGTCCCCTGGGGTAGTCAATTCCTTTTGATTTCCAGAGGCAGTACCAGGTAAGAGCACAGCAAGAGGGTATCCCTCTTACAGGACAGAAAACACCTTTCAGTGAGCAGCCACTCTTGAGAGACAATGAAAAATTTCAAAAATGAACACGAGAAATTCCTACCTGAGATAAAAGTTAAAGACTAGGTTATGTAAAATAACCATTCGGCTCTTGCATTTGAAGACACTTAACACTTGGATTACAGCAGACTAAACAGACAGAGACAAAAGGTAAGTGTCCTTCTGGAGGGACCTGTGTCTCATACAAGGAGGGGAAGAAGAGCTGTAGCAAGCTCAGTATTTGGGTCACCCTCACCAGCTTTAGTTAAGGCTCCAGCTCTGGGCTCCTCCACAAGTGTCAACAAAGCCTGCAAAAACAGAAGTCTGAATTTTCACCTCCTGCTCAAGCACCAGAAAGAGCATGGCCAAGCGCCCCTTAGACCCGGGCTGTGGGGCTTTGTCCTAGACCAGGGTTGGGACCTCAGCCTCTGCACAGGTGTTGCTCCTTGGCAACACCTTATAGTCCAGGCCCAGTCTCCCTACCTCCTGGCAGACACCTAGCTAAGGGCAGTTACACCAGGGAGCTTTGAGCATCTGTACTGAAACACAAAAATACAGATACAAAGAGTTACTGGCTGAATCCAGGCAAGCATAAGTCTGAGTGAGGCACCGGGCCTGGCCTTTTACCAGCTGTCCAGTGCCCTGACATGGCTGGCAGATGATTGATAAGAACAGTTCCTTAAAAAAAAAGCTACAGTTTCGGAACATTTGTGGAAAGAACAATCATCTATCATGGCAGGTATGAGAGGCCTGACTTCATTACTCCCATTTTATCCTGATTTACAGGGCTCCGGGTTACTGTTCCTGTTTAAGAATGGGGTGAGAAAACTGAGCTCTGAGGGAACTGATTTTTTCCCCCCAAGTTGCACAGCTGGGAAGGCTAAAGCTGTGACTGAAATCAGGTTTGGCCCATGCGGATTCTAGCCAATTTTCCTTAAAAACAAAACCAAATGAAGACAGGGGCTCACCTTGTAGCTCTGGCTAGCCTGGAACTCACTATGTAGACGAGGCTGACTTCAGACAAGTCTACTGCTTCAGCTTCCTTAGTGCTAGGATTAAAGGCATGAGCCACCACTGCTGGCTGATTTTCCTTCTTAATATGAGTAAGGCTAGCTCACGAAGAGGTCTTTTAAGTGTGACTGAAGAGAAGGCCTTTACGAGAGCCTTCTGTGTGAGAAAAGAAAGCAAGGGGAGTCTCAGGAGCTGCCAGCAGCCACTGTGGCAAGATGGAGACAGCTGGCCAGAGGAGCAACGAGAAGGAAACACAGAGGACTATACCCAGGTAAGAGTATACCTGAAGTACCTTTTCTACTTGCCTTTTCTGTTCCCCTTACTGCTTTTTGAAAGCATCTCAACTAATCATGCTGTCATAGAATGTCTAAAGGTAGCTTCCTGTCTGAAGAATCTGATTACAGATTAGAAAAAGGAAAGGCATTCACCAGGTGGCCAATGACCTGAAGGGAATAGCGGAGCCGGGGCCTAGCCTTTGAGGAGCCTATGTGTTACCGGATCCAGACTCGTCCTCTTGACACCAATCATAAAGGCAACCTGGGATGCATCTCAAGGATGGCCCCATGGCCTCTGCCCAAGAACCTGGGAGGGGACTCTTACTAAACTGGCCTTTCACTTTTTATATTTGAGCATGTCGGCCCCACAAGGCCTCCTACATTCCTAAGGGCTCATGGAGAAGTCTTGGGGCTCAGTCTTCTCCCCAGGGTCTCAAGCTGGGACTGCCTTAGATATGTCAGTACCCATGTTAGGTCTGCAGGACCGCAAGTGTGTGGTGCAGAGAGCAGGCAGTCTTCTCTGCTGTGTAACAGCCTGGGACAGAGCTCACTGCTTTACAATGAGCAGGTGGCAGTGCCTGGGGAAGCAGCTAACTGGGCAGCAGAGGTTAGGTCCTGTGTAGCTATTTAGCTATTCAGCCAGGCTGTTGGTGTCTCTCAGCCAAGCTCATCTGCTCTTCAGGCAGCCTGGCAGCAAGCTGGGCTCAGTGGTGCCACCATCTTCTTGGTCATGGACAGCACTGTGCCAGAACCCCCACCTCACTCATAAAGAGACATGAGAGCAAAGACTGAGGCCATGCCAAGGTGGAGCAGGGTGACTTCCTAGTGTAGGCTGTATAATCAGAGCCCTGTGGCTAATTATACAATGGCAGTGAAAAGCCAAAAGTTGATTCCCAATGAGAAATGTGGACTGAAGCCTGGTGTGTATGAATCAACACTGTACAGAACTCCCCTCCCCACTTCTTGAGCAGAGCCTCCCGTTCCTCTCATGGGGTCCCACCTTAAGTTTAGAGAAATGTGAAGCACACACGAGACCTAGCACACATTAGCAGTGACTTGGCAGTCAGATGGCTTTCTTAAAGGGGTGTTTTCCACACAGAAGTGCCTGTAGCACTCAAGGCCTGATTGGCTACTGTTACCTAAGAGGCAGAATAGCTAATGACAGGATCCCTCAGGCACTTTGAGATAAAAGAGACTAAATTAATTTTAATGTTAATGGAAATACATAATTAGAATGCTCCAAATCAGAATAGTGTAGTCTTTTAAACCGCTGGCAGCAGATGTCCGATTCAGAATTGCTTTGCCTGGCTAGCTGGCCTGGCTCTGGGCAGATGCTGCTCACAACACCTGCCCGACACTGCCTGCCCAGTTCCCATTTAAGTCCACATTATCCTTGGCCTGGCCTTCAAGTATAGGGCTTTGAGGTTGGAGGTGGATCCCCCGTACTCCTCAGCCTCCCAGAGAGAGTTCCTTTGTAGACATTCTGGACCAGCTGATAAAGTCACTCACTCAAAGGTTTAAAAAACAATCCAGGTTTGAAAGAAGTGATGACAGTGGGTGAGGAAGCAGAAGGAGTACTGACAGGTCAACATGAGTTGTCTATAGTGGGGTGAGGCCTAGATGGCAAGCAGAACCTTCTGGTTTCCTGCCCAGTTACTCAGTGGTGCTACATAGGCAGAAAAGGAGGCAGGGACCATAAGCAAGAGTCTTATAGTGCCACCACAACCCAGAGTAGCCCTAAAGACAGCCAAGTGCAGATGAGGGTCACAGCATAGGCACACATGCTAGCCCCACGTGTAGGATGTAAGCAGGCACAGGCAATGTGGGGTGTCTGCTTGGCCCTAGCTCTATTTAGTCAGAGCCACCAAGGCTCCAATGGGCTATACTCTTGGCTTAACAAATGCATCAGGGAGGATCTGCAAATGGCACTGAGATGAAGGGCTCACCTGTAGGTGGGGCACATGGGCCACCTCTGGCCAGAGCAGCTGACATCATGCTTGCCCACCATTCACTGCTCTGCCTCCTGTCTCCTATTGTCCAGTGAGTGAAGGAGGGTACCAGAAGTTTTAACCTTTTAACAGGCCTGCTACCAAGAACACCGAGTCAAAAACCTACCAGGACATTATATGGCAAAGCTGGGATCAAGTCTAAGTGGGATTCCAGAGCTCATGTCCACTTTGCTAATCCTCTAGTGACCTCTTGGCCCTGTAGTGTTTTGTTCTGTTCAGAAGGGCTATGAATTCTCTAGGATTTAGACAGGAGGGCAATCAACACTCATTCTTTGGAATATGAAAGGGAAAAAGTAGGACCACCAGCTGGGAAATGCTTTCCCCGAAGTGCCAGACCATGCCCACCCCCATTCACTGGCCCTGCTGCACACTCAGTTTTAACTTTACCCAGGAGGCAGCATGCTGGCCTCCTCATGGCACACCTGTCCTGGATCAGTTGATGCTTTTTCAATATATACTGAGCTGCTGTGGTTTTCCACAGCCATACATCTGGTTGAGCCTTCTCTGTTGTAGCTTCTCCACCAGGGTGGACATAGGATGCGAGATATAATGAACCCAGAGTGTTCCGACCCATCTTGAGTAACAATGGGCAGTCCAGAGGTCTGGCTCTTCCAAAGATGACACATGGTGGCAGTCCTGACCATCATGTTTGTGTACCCATGTATTGCACAGCATTCCAGGAAACGATTACAAATGTTTTTAAAAACCAGTGAAGTCTCTGTGCCCCAACAGCAACGAATCCCTCAAAAGAGTGAGCCTGCTAAGCACACACGTCCTTCAGCTACCCCCATCAACCAGCTAACTTAAATGTGAGACAGCCCACTTCCAACCTTGATGATGGAGGAAGGCCAGCCGCATCTTGCAGCAGGCTCCTAACCCCTTGAGGTTCCTCACCTGGGTTTGGGGACCTCAAGAGGACTGCTGCCCATCCTGAAAAAGTTGTCAGAATGGTTTGAGGATGAAGAGCTAGAAGACTTGGCTTCAGTGAACCCATGGTGTGAAGGTAGGCGGTCGTCAGAGGGCTGTGGCCGGCTCCAGAGCATACTCTGTGGGGAGGATGAGTGACTCTTCCTCCTGTGGCAGAAGAGCAAGGCTGTCACTACTAGACCCCCAGAGTCACTCTGTATATGGGGAAAATGTCAGAAATACTTGGACCTCTCCCAGGCTCAAGGCAACAAGGGCTGGGACTTTAACTGAGAGGCTAAGACAGTCCAATGCATTGGCCCATTAGCCTCAGGTCATTCAAGAACATTGTTCTTAGTGGCACACTAACTGCTCCACTCTCTCACTCACAAGTGCTACACAGACTCTGCCATGTGTCTAAGGAGGCCCCAGATCTTGCCACATTCTCATGGGAGGATCCTCAAAGGAGGTCCCTTACCATTACATACCCAGCTTTTACGATGGCTCCCCACATGTCCTGGCACAATGGACCACATTGGACAAGTGTTCTTCCCTCCCCCATTTCATTGCTGCTCCTTGGTCCCATTGGGATCACCAGCCCTTTAGCTTTTGGGCTACCATGCAGTGCACCTCACCAACCAGATGGCTGGGCTCTGAGGCCCAGTACTGACAGCAGGGGATGAAGCTATGCTCTCAAGCCTTCTGTCAGAGCCCTGTTTGTTCCTGGGGCTACAGCCTGGCCCCCTAGGGCTGGCGGCCTTGGGCTACAGCTGTGAGTTTGCTCTATCTCAGTCTGGCCCCTCACCAAGCTGCCTGAGTTGGTGCTCCTGCCGGGACAAGTTCCACAGCCTCATAGCTGAAGCTGCCCACAGCTCCTGGTGAGTGCTCCAAGACCAGGGAGAAGTCGCTGCCTAGGCTGGTTGTGCTGCCTCGATCTCTGTGTCCTGAAAACAGCAGAAAGTTAGCATGCTACCTTCCCCACAACCAGTCCACTACCCATCTCCCGGCTTTCCACACTATGTGGCTACACAAATAAGCTTCTAGCATAGTCCCCCATGTGATCTATGCTCAGATGGCTATGGTGAAGAAGTGAAGCCTGTTAGGGGACAGGACTCACTCAACATGCAGATATCTTCCACAGTGAAGCCTGCATCCCGAGTTGGCAAACTCTTCCTCCTAGAATGACAACCCCAAGCAGGAAATTTCAGCTGTAGCTGGAGTTTTTGCTCTTCTCTCCACTGACTTTGCCCAGCCTGAACAACAGTTCCAAATCCTGGCACCTCAGAGATGGGCCCTACCAACAAGAGTCTGCCAAGTAGCAGGCCTACTTCCAGGCTCTACTAGTCTGCTGGTCACATTGCCAGACTCGAGTCAACGCAGCCTGCTTTTCCTTACCATCTTGGCCATTTGGGACACAATTGTGGCCCAACAAATGGCAAATTTAGGTAAAGAAGACAAGTCAACTTGCAGGATCCAAGTTCTCATTGAGTTCTAGAGCAACTTCCAGACATACGAGACTGTTCTCCAGGCTGGAAGCAGATTTCTGCTGCGCTGTGCAGATGACCAGGCTGGTTTTGAACCCAAGATCTGCCTGCCAAATTCTGGGACTAAAGATGTGCACCATGATTGTCCAGCTGAACATGATTCAGTTTCTATGGGGTCATATTCTGAGTTTTTTCTTTTAATGGTACTGAAGCTTGAACCCAGGGCCTGGAGCATGGTGGGCAGACACTGCTACTGAGCGACATTTCCACCCACAGATGGGCTACTATAGGGCTCAAGGGGGATGAGTATCAGCTCAAGCTCATGAGGAGTGGCGAGGCCTCCTTCCCACAGGCTTGTTTCTTTTTCTACAGCACCACCAGCTCCTCCCCATGAGAGACTACTCAGTCCCTCTTCACTCAGGACCTCAGCATGGACACTTGGCTCTAGTGGTCAGGGCTAGGACACATGGCAATACCCCACTGTGGAGGAGTGCCCCTGAGTGCCTCTGCCTCCCTCCACTTACCTCTGGGTCTTCAGGCAGAACTCTTCGGAGGTGATATGCTTCAAAAAATTGAAGCAAAAGAAGAAAATCTGAAGGAGTGAGGAAAGGCAGAGCACAGTGAGAAGCTAGCCTTCCCCAGCGGGAAGACAGAGACAGCAACATGCAGAAGAGTGCTGCTGCTGCTCTGGTCAACACCTCTTTTGGGGAATGACTTTCGTTGGGGACTCTGTTTATGACTGATGTGGGTCATACAGAGGGCTCAGCAGGGCTGGGCAGGTGCCCATAGGCTGGGGTAGGGAAAATGTAATTTGCTTCTTTTCTGGGAACACAGAGGTCCAATGTAGAGTCTTCAAACCTTCAACACACATATTCTCAACTTTTACAATGAAAATAACAGCAGTTCCCACTTCCATCTAAGATCCCAGGGAGAGCTTCTGACAGGCAAGGGCAGCTGGGAGGGATTAATGGATAAGGTAGGACAGAAGAGGAAGGCATTCCATGGGGAGGGTGCACCAGATACTGAGTCAGAACTGGGGTAGGGCAGCCATGGTTGAGCTGAGCCTGCTATGCTCTGGAACTGTAAGGCCTAGGTCTTCACTGTGAAGTGGGTACGGACAGGAGACAGACTCTTGCAGCAAACCCATCAGCAAATCCCAGCCAGTACCCTAGTCCAGTGGCCTCTAGAAACATACCAGAGACTTTTATTTAGCCTGCACAATATACCAGGCTATATACCACCCAGGGATCCCATAATGTACAACCAACCCATGAGACTCAGGGAAACACCCATACATTCCCACAGGGCCCTGTAAGACCCCCCCCCCAAAAAAAAAGGCAGAGGGTTGCTCAGATCTGGTGCTCAGATCTGGTCAGTAGGAAAGGCTGCATTACATAAAATGACAGAGGTGTTTCATCAGACTCTTGAGCCTTTTAATGTGCTAATGTATCCTGGGAATCTCAAAGATAGAAGACAGGGTAAAGAGGCCCTTACCAGCGGTTTTTAGCTTGCTATATTACAGAGGTTGTCTGTAGTCTGGAGGGAAAAGCCACGGCCCTCCATTCCTAGAGACCCGTATGCATACACTGAGAGACTTGAAGGGTGGGACTCAGAGCCCAGTCAGTCAGCCTCATTTTTGCCCTTATTCTCTGAAGGGAGCATCTGGCTTGCTCTGGGGGAGGAGGGAGATGCGAGTAGAGGACAGAATGTCCTAAAGCACCAGCAAAATCTCCAAAGAAGCTACAGAGAGGCCTTCCGCCCAGATTTCAATGCCAAAGGCTCTGCCTCTGGCAGAGTTCATGAGGCCTCTGAGGAGCAAGCTTATGAGCTCTGCAGACACATAAGTGCTCAGAGAGATTTGGAAGGGAGATGAGCAGCTGGGCACAAGCAACAAAAGAAAGCTGGAGATAAGACGCCCAGGAGGGAAGCAAACTTGGGAGTGGAAGGGAGAGAAGGAAGGATGCTTCTGGACATTGGGGGTGGGCGGAGACAGCCAACACTGTCCGATAGGCATCTGTATCTCTCAGTGAGACACCAGGAGACTCAAGGTGAAACATGCTGTTCAAGGTCACCTAGGCGGTAAGCAGGACCAGGAGACACTCAAGCCAAACTTCAGATCTGATGCTGGGGGAACTACAAACAGGCAAAGATGTGGAAAGGGCAGACAGGATAGAGGAGGCAAGGCAGAGGAATCTGATCACTCTGAGACGGAGAGACGAGGAGGACCTGGAAGAGCCTGCAGATGAGAAGCAGGCAGAAGCCTGGGTGTACAGACCACCTTGGAAAAGGGAAGGGACTCCAAGTGTAGCAGGATTGAAGACAGAAGCACTCCATGTTTCAGCTCTGAGCATGGAGTTATGGAAACCAACTTCTACACTGGTTCCCCAGCCAAGTACAGAAAGAAAATTAGCCTAAAATGATCATAGTAGCTGTGGCCAGAACTTTCTCTGTGGTAAAAGGGAGCCTGAGGTCCACACAGGGGGCTCTGCGCTCTAGCTTTTTTCCCACCACATGGCCTGAGGGAAGAGCATGGTAAGCTCATCCAAGTATCCTGGGTTGAGAAACTGCCTTCTCAACCAGAATGAATGTCCTTCTATGTTAAGGTGTGGTACATGTCTATGAGGGGTACTTACCTCCTCTCCTTTGCTGAGCCGATCTACCAACATGTGTCTGAAAAAGAGCAGCGAGAAGGTCAAAGCACAACACTGAGCTGAGGGAGACGTGACCCACAGACAGACCAAGTCTTTGGCACCGGTGCATCACATGAATCCTGCCAATACCTTTGATCCTTTCCAAAGGGAGCCAACTTGTTTTTTACCCCTAGCTATTTTCTTATCTCTGTTCCTCATAAGAAAAGCTAATACACCATGTACACACAACCTCAAAGGCCGGTGTTCCTTGAAGACTTACCCAAAGAGGAACCAGTCATAGGCCACAGTCAGGTAGAGGATCTCAGCAGGCTTCAGGGATGTGTGAATTAGCCCATCCTAGGAGAGATAAAGAGCAGCAAGGTCAGAAAGCTGCCTTCCTAGTACAGGCCAGGGGCAAGCCACACCATAGACATGCCCACCCTTACCCTACCCCACCCCCAATCAAGAACAGGTTTAAACATGACACTTGCTGAATGTACCCTCACACCAAAGTCTCTCTGTCTTGGAGACAATTAAGACACCAAAGGGTAGAACCTAACAGGGTCTCTGTATGCTCCCTGACCCCAGCTCACTCATACTCACAGCCCACAAGGAAAGGCGTAGAAGAGAGATGAAGAGGGGGGTCCGATCCCAGCCTGAGATACAGTGTACCAGCAGCCCGTGGTCATCTGTGGTGGAACAGGAACACCAAGTGAGAACCAGACAGAGTTCTCCTGAAAACCCTGTCTGAGAAAGGCCTGCAGCCTGGTGCAAATGAGGCCTCCAGGCCAGCTCAGTGTCCTCCTTCCCCCGGGGACCTGTCCAGAATTATTCCCTAATCTCATCCTGGAGCATCTGGAGCATCTAGACAGTGGGAACATCTGCCTTGGTTTCTAGCATCTCTTTAGTGTGCACATTAAGAATGCATAGGCCAAGGTCAGAGAACAAATGGTGGAAATTTTTTCTCTTCCACCTGGGCAGAGTCTATATACCCAATTCACTGAGTTTGTGCAGCAAGTGTTTTCAAGCTCTCAGCATCCTCTGGGTAGGAATCCAGCCCAGAAAGTCTCTTTGGTTTGGGAGATTCACTGAGAGGTGATCCCACCTTCCCAGTCAGCACTTTGCAGGCTTGGGATGCTGGGAGAGACTCACCGTCTCTGTTCATGATGAAAAGCAGCAGTTTCAGGTAGTTCTGTGTTTGTTGCACCAGGTCCCAACTCTGTTGGGCAAAACAGGAAAGGGATCGAGTAATAAATATGACCAGGAATGGACATTATAAATACTACCTCACACCATCACCCCCAAATAGCAAACCACAAAAAAAAACCCCAAAAAACAAAAAAACCCAAACCACTGTCTGTGCATAGTGACATGTGCCTGTGACCTCAGCACTCACTTAGGAGGTCATGAGTTTGGCTACAAAGTATGGAAAGTACCAAAACAAACAGGAAGGCCAGCTAGGGTGTGGTCAGTGGTAGAGCATATGCTTTGCATTTAAGAAATGCTGGGTTCTGTCCTAGTACCGAAAATCTAACTAAAATGCTGCCAGGTGTGATGGTATGCCCTTGTACTCCCAGCGTTTAGGAGGCCCAGGAAGGAGGATCAGTAAAATTCAAGACCACCCTCAGCTACGCCAGCCTGGGTATGAGACCCTACTTCAAACTAACAAATGGTGCCAAGCATGACATGTTGGGCGGCAATTCTATAAAGCTCTCAATCTTAAGCTCCAGGCCTCCAACCCCAGATACCTTGAGACTCATTCCTCAGTTCCAGAAGTTCTCCTTGCACCCATCTCCCCACGCCCTCCCTCACTCAGTGCTTTGAGAGTGAGGAAGGAAAGTCTTCAGCAGGTGCTCTCAAGCAACCATAAGCCAAGTGCTTCTCAGTCCAGGGGCCCCAGGGTGGATACTGCTTCAAACGGTCAGTCACGTTAAGGGTCATTCCTTCATCCGCACCACACGATGGAAACCAACACAAATATAAACCTTCTCAATCACCCTTACACTGAGGACTTGCCCTAACTGCTGTTCACTGCATGCTATTCTTTTGTCACCAGTGTTTAGCATGTGTGTAAGACACACCCCTGGGGTTGGAGAGCACTGGTTACGAGCACTAGCTGCTCTTACAGAGGATCAGGGTTCAATTTCCTGCACCCTGATCTGTAACTGCAGTTCTGAGGTGGCTCAAGGGAATCTCATATGTTCCGGCCTCCTTGCACACTTGTGGCATTGCACACAAGTGGTGCAGAGACATGCATGCAGGCAATTAGCCATATGCATTAAACAACAATGTAATGTTGTAATGCTATATTACATGAAGTGCTCCTGCCCTGGCTTGTAAGTGAAGGTCAAAGGAGCACTTTTGGGGTCGGTCCTTTCCTTCCACACCTCTGCATGGGTTCAGGGGATCAAATTCAGGTTGTCAGGCATGGCAACCACCATCTTTACCCACTGGGCCATCTGTCTGCAGCCTTTGCCTTTTTTAGCGATTGTCTTATTAGCCTAGGTTAGTCTCAAACTCATGTTCTTTTGGCTTCTGCCTCCTTAGTGGTGGGATTATACATATGTACTACCACGCCCAGCACTACACTCACTGTCTTTTGATGAATAAATAATGTACACAGTATATTTTTTTAAATAAGAGGTTCACTGGGTAGGAGTCAGGCAATACGCACAGGCTGCCAAGAATCTGTTTAAGCTGAATGAGAGGGCAGACCAGGCACTATGGAGCAGCCCACTCTCAATCTAAATTCCATGGAGGGGTCTGACCCAGTTCTGCAGAGCCGTTTTCCCTTGCTAGGGACAGCCTCTGCTCTCTTAGGACACAACTGCCTATCAGCGGTCGGGGCTGTGCAGAGAGGGTGGTGCATACCAGTGAGAGAGCACCTCCCTCAGGGGGAAGGGAACACGGCACCTGTAATTGCAATGGTTTTCCCAGGAATTTAAAGCAGACTCATTTACCTGACCCTCCCACGCCCCCAGAGAGTTCTGACCCACTTTCAGCAGCTCCAGAGACCTGCTGCAGCATTGTGCTAATAAAGCTATTACCAGCATGAGGGTCTCTTTACGCATCTGGCTCAACATGTAAGACACACTATTGCCAAGAGATTTCCTCTGAGCTGGGATTCTACAGAGTGAGGATAGCAGCCATAGACCAGGAAGCCTCGGGTTAGGCTTGCTGTGAAGATAGCAGCAGCAAGGGGAGGGCAGGAACCAAGGTGGAGGGCTCTGCAGAGTGACAAGCAGTGCAGATCTAAAGGAGACCTGGAAGACACAGCATGTCCCCAGGGCAGGGCCCAGGTATCTGAGGGGAGGCCTGTACTGGGGAGGCCGGCCCAAAGCCACACAAGGTGAGCTGAGGGTGAGTGTGGTACCACCCGACTCTAAGATTTACAGGAGACGAACAATAGTTAAGATCACTCTGAGGTATAGCACTAGAGAATCTGGGACCCTAAAGCTAACTAACATGCACAGAGGACAGGGTGCACTCCTGGCTGAAGATGACATGAGGAGACTCAGTGAGACCAACTGGCTTGACTGCTTCGTTCCATCCTGCCTCCATCATGTTCCTGAGTCATATCAGTGCCCATTCTCTGAAAACAGCTAGCCAGCGGCCTGCTTCTCACGAACATGAAGGCCCTCCAGCATGCCTGCTCAGAGAACACTTGCACTCAGGGAATCCTAATGAAGCCTAGGATAGGGCTGCTAAGTCTCACTCCTGGGGAAAGGGAACGTCTGCTCAAGGCCAGAAGAGCCCAACTGCAGCACCTCCCACTACTCAGCAGAGTCCTTTCTTACACCCTTCCCAGAGGAGACTGCCTTATCGGGTCTAGCACACACAGCCCCTTCTGTCACCCAAGGTGAGTAGGTCATCAAATCTAACTGGCACCTGCATAAGGAAAACAACTGGCTCCAGAGAGAACACAGGGGCAGCTTAGGGGAGAGGCTCTGCACACAACAAACTGAGGAGCTTGCAGGCTCTCCTGGTCATTTCATCTGTGAAGCCATAGCCCAGGCTGCAGGACTCCATAAGATACTCCAGATGCCAATGAATAGGACCAGATGTCTTTTCCTCTCTAATGGTCCTCTTACAGAAACACTTGTGCAGGAGGACACTGACATTTCCCTCCTGCATGTACTACTCAGTTGCCTGAGCATCTAAGCTGTGATAAGATAAACTCATGCTGGAGAGTTGGCATGGTGGGTAAAGGCACTTGTCACCAAGCTTGATGGCCTGAGTTCAAGTGAGACAGGGTCTTCTAAGTTGCTCAGCTGGTCTCAAACTTGCAATGATTCTCCTGAGTAAGTGATGACAGGCATGTGCTCCAATGCCTACCTTTCTGTGTGGGGACGTGAGGAGGAGATACACAAGCTGTGGGCCCTCATGGAACTCACAGAGCAGATCATTAGACCTGTGACTAGAGCTCAGTGGAAAATTCCAGGATAGACACACCCAGGGGGTTAATGGGAAGGTAGATCCAGGCATCCAATCATCAGGGATGGGAAGAGGAGGCAAATCAGGAAAATCTTCCTGAAGTGGACACAGAGCCAAATCCTGAAGGGCAAGGTGTCAGACAGACAGGAGGAAGCTGAGAAGAGGGCAGCCAGGCAACAGAATAGGACTTGGGAAAGGTGGCAGAAGAGCTACTTGTCCTGTCTGAGGCAAGTGGCAAGCAGCAAGGGAGACTCCCAGCAGCTGTCAGCTTGTGACAGTTAAACAGTGTAGAGAGCCAGCTCCATCTTTAAGGTTTCTGCAGTCAAATGAGGTCATGCAGCTCTGCACTTCTAACAGAACACATTAAAGGGAAAATGAAGAGTGGCTGAGCCCAGATGTGGAAAGACAGACTTGGAGAGGTCCTCAGAAGAGATCCCTCTGGTGGCCGAAGATCATCGCTTTACCTTCAGAAGACTAACTCCCTGGTCAAAAGCAAGCAAGGAGTGTTCTGTGTGACGGTGTACACCTTTAAGATCTTTGAATTCAGGGGTTGGGGATTTAGCTCAGTGGTAGAGCGCTTGCCTAGCAAGCCCAAGGCCCTGGGTTCGGTCCCCAGCTCCAAAAAAGAAAAAAAAAAGATCTTTGAATTCAAGGCTGGCCTGATGGTTTACACAAAGAGTTCCAGGTCAACTAGGGCTAAACAGTGAGACCTGATCTGGAAAGAAAAAAAAAGCATTTGCAAAGAGACAATTCAATAGACAAAGAGTTCCTCTTTGTCTGGGCTGGGGGATGTCAGAGCACCACAGCATTTGCACAAGGGTCTCAAAGGCCAGGAAACAGAGCCCCTTGGTCACACCATCTCCTTTCTACTGCCTGCATGACCAGGCCCTCACCTGATACTGGCTCCAGTCAATATTCAGAGATTGAGTCAGGAAGTCGGGGATGTTCAATGGGGCATCGACGTAGTCCTAAGGACAAAATGACACTGAGATGTAATTGAGCAGATACACTTGTGGCAACAACAGGTCCTAGTCTGAAGCTGGAACAGCCCTCCATAGTGCTTGGGGTACTCTGGAATAGCTTAAAAATGGCTGAAGGAGGGGTTGGGAATTTAGCTCAGTGGTAGAGCGCTTGCCTAGCAAGCGCAAGGTCCCCAGCTCCGGAAAAAAAAAAAATGGCTGAAGGAAGTTTATCTGTCAGAAACTGAAGTGTTTGAAGCTGCAAGAGAGGTTCCCTGTGCACAATCTGCTACCTGAAAAAACAATGCTGCTTCCAGGCAGCCATGAAAACTAGGGGGAGGAAACGGTGTGCTGTGAGACATTTACACAATGCTGCTTCCTATGTAAGCAGCAGAGGAAGATACAGACTAATTCAGGCAATAACAAAGAGAAGGGAAGTATTCTCCCTGGGAGGATGACTAGCTCTTTGTGGTCTCCTGTTACAAAGAAACATAGTTGAATATAGTCACTCATACCTGCTTCCAGTTAAATATGAGCCCTTCTGCCATGTAATCCCGATCTTTATATTCCTTGAAGAATTCACAGCCTGGAAAAGAAGAAAAGTTACAGCATTTCCTGTTCTGGTCAAAGAAGCTCTGGAGACAGCCCTAGATACAAAGAACTCACACCCAGCCTTCTAAACTGGTGGCCTTGAGCAGCTGAGGCTGACTGGAAGAGTGAGATCGACAGCCAGAGCAAGCTTTTGGCATCACTTTATTTCTAGCTATACAAGGTCCCAGTTGTTCCCAACACTGTGTTCCCTGGTTACTAGTGATGCTTCTCTCACTGCAGGTCCCTTTTTATCCTACAAGCCCAGTCATAGTGGGAGTCCACTGTCTTGCAGACACTGAGACATCATCTTTGAAGATGTGTGCAGCAGTCTTTCAGAGAGAACTGCACATCCTTGTTCCAGAGATATGGACTGCACCTGCAAGCTAACAAGTGCTCAGTTGACATTACCATCACAAATGTAAAGGTACTTTCTCCATTATTCAAACTCCCAAGAAACTCTACCAGGAGAGGCCTTGTCAACACAGGGAGAAACTGGGCAGGGAAGAGGCTTTGGAAGCAAGCCCAACTTCAAAGTTCAGTTTTACCTACACCCGTGACTGGGATTAAGTTAGCGAATGTCATAGAGCCCCACGTTTCCTACTTGTAGGATGGCTGCTTTAGGCTGAAATGCAGTAATACATGTAAGACAGTATAGTCACTTGCACAGCTGCTCAGGTACCTGTGACATTCAAATGACAACACATAACTGACATCACATCAATCTTGTGCCAACTTCTTGGCTTAGTCAACTAGCTTTTGGTTTTACAGAGACAGGGTCTATTGTAGCCCAGGCTAACCTGGAACTGGCTAGGCAGACTATGCTGGCCTTGAACTCACTGAGATCCATACCAGCGTCTGCCTACTGAGTGCACCAGCATTCCAGACTTTGTCAATTCTTGCTCGGCAAGCAGCACCCAGCCGCTTTGGTTAGAGATGAGGCTTGCCCCTGGCCTTTGTCAGCCTGCCTTTGTCAGATGAACACACCCACTTTGCTAGTAGATGCCCCTGTGGCATCAAGTCCCAGGGTAGGGAAGGCACCCGAGGAACAACGTAGAGTGACTTTTGAGTTCCTCAGCTAATGCTTGTGCTGACCCCAGCAGGCACGTGGCTGTGGCGACACAAAGTCCAGAGAGATTCTAGAAGGTAGCAACTTCTTAATTCTGTGAGCAGCCAGAAGCTGAGTTCCCAGGGACTTCCCACAGCTTGCCTCAGGGCATAAAGCGCCTTCTGAGGACAGGAAGTGGGGGTCCTAGCCCATGTGCTCAACTTGGCTTTCATTTCACATACTAATGCCCAAGGCTTGAAACAGACTAAGAAGTTAGAAGATAATCTTCAGCCTATTTTAGGGTACCTTACCAGGAGAAAGAGCAGCTGTAACTATCAGAGGCTTTGAGGCTTATGAGCCTGGGCTAAGAGAAGACCCCAATTATCTCTAAGGGCACTGTGAAATTCTCTGCTTTTCTCAACCCTGCCTGCTAGAGCAACCCCACAAGACCCAAGCTGAGTCACAACTAAGCCCATGATGTACACACTGTGATGTACACACTGTTTTTGTGAGGAACAGACAGGCACGGTACCAGGCAATTCCAGATCACATTATTACAGTAAGCTCCTGCACCCACTAGTGAGGGAACAAGCAGGGACAGCAACACTCCATTCCAAAGGAAACGAGTTAGTCATGTGCGGTAGAGTTTGGCCCCATCTATTCTGCTGCTGTGAAGGAAGAGCTGGGGGCACTGCCCATTTCCAATATAAGCTATCCTCAGTCCCCTGTGAGCCCTGAAGTACTTATAGAACTCAAGTGACAGTCCCTAAAGGCCAAAGGTATCATGACCTTCAATAATAGCAATTTCACTTCGTAAGTGACGCAGGCATGAAGAGGAAGTCAAGAACACAAGCGTGTTAACTAAAAGTGCTTCTTCTGTCCCTTTACTCTTTACAGCTGTGTCTGGCTCGTTTTCATTTTGGCTTGTCCTCTGTATCCTCCTCCACTCAACATAACATCACCAGACGAACGAAGCACATAAGTTTGATGGAAATTCAGGTCAGCAGAGGGCATCGGATCCCATTACAGATGGTTGTGAGCCACCATGTGGTTGCTGGGATTTGAACTCAGGACCTCTGGAAGAGCAGTCAGTGCTCTTAACCACTGAGCCATCTCTCCAGCCCCCAGATCATTTTTTTTCATGCCGTCATTTCTGCTCAGTTTTAGTAAGTACTTTTCCCTCTACATAACTGGGAATTATCAACTAGATAATTGTGTATCCTGCTCCTTACCTCATGTTGAGACAATCTCACTATGTAGTCCTGGACGTCCTGGACTGCACTACACAGATTAGACTTGACTTTACAGTGACTATCTCTGTCTCCCAAGTACTGGGATTATAGCTGTTTGTACCATGTGTTCCAACTCACTGTATTGAGCATTATTCTCTATGACTATGGAATATTTTGCTCTATCAATGGAAGTACCGTCATTTACTTTTTAAAAAACTTTTTCCCCATTAACTTATTCACTTATAGCCAATGGGAGCCCCTCCTCTCCTCCCAGTCCCCCTTTCTACTGAGCCCCCTCCTACACCCCATTTACTTCATTCTTATTCTTTTTTTTTTAAAAGATTTATTTTTTATTTATTATATATAAGTACACTGTAGCTGTCTTCAGATACACCAGAAGGGGCATCAGATCTCTTTACAGATGGTTGTGAGTCACCATGTAGTTGCTGGGAATTGAACTCATGACCTCTGGAAGAGCAGTCGGGTGCTCTTAACCGCTGAGCCATCTCTCCAGCCCCTTAATTCTTATTCTTAATGAACCTATGCCTCTCATTTTGCTATTACAGACAGACATCACACTAAGTATCTTCAGCCCTAAGCCAGATGGACTGTGATTCAATGACAGGTTATTAGGGAAATAAAGTGTGTTAACATTTGAGGAATCTGTAGTTGAGTTGGCAAACTACAACCGAAGACACCCTGCACAATAGCTATTGGAAGGAAGCACTGGGGCTGACACTACTTTTCCTAGCCAAGCCCTTTTTGGAACTCAGATATAAACAAGGATGTCTGTCTCTCAGGGGGCACATTTATCACAGAGTAGCTGAGGCTGTGGTTTCCTAGTAGCCTCTCCCACAGAGCCACTGATGGCTCTAGCACAGAATGCCAAGGGCATCAAGGGAAGATTGGATGTTTCTGAACAAGAACCTTTGCCTCAGTGTGCAGCCGGCATTGTCAGGCCCAGTGGTATCTTCATAACCTACATCAACCCAAAGTTGCTCTTGGGCAAGAGAAGGTTTCACGAGCCTTTCTTCCCACAAACTCCTCATAAGAACCATAACTTACAGAGCCTAATAGGGCTGGGTCTCTCCCTTTATTCTAAAACGGGTGTCATTATCCCACGGTATAAAGGAGGGAAGTGATTCTCACAAAGGTTGAGGGGCTTATTACAGCAAGGCCAAGGTTATACCCAGCCTACAGGGCACCAAACACATTGTGGCAGAAAAGTGTGTCTGAGACAGACACTGTGAGGACTGTCAAGGGTGGGTCTGAGGCCATCTCCTGTTTGAGGAGAACAAACAAGGAACTAGCTGGACCTTACACAGCTCTGTGAGAGGCTATTGCAGCCTGCTACTGGCTACATGTTTCTAAGGCTAGGATGGAAAGCCCGAGTCCAGACTGAGGGACGTGTCAGTGCTGAGAAACAGAGAGGTTTTGAGGTGAAGGTATTCTTGCTCTAATCCATGAAGCCTGGTACTCATGTTGAGTGAGCAGGGACAGTGGGGGACCAGTGACACACAGCTCCAGTTTCCAGTGTGAGAACACAACCTGGCCACAAAGAGATGCAAAGTGGTGTTGTAGACACCAGAATGCCCTGCAATCTAGGGAGGTTACTGTATAACTCATGACAGAGCACTGGTTTTCTGTCTGGGGTGACAGCTCTGGACACACATGAGAAGGCACGAACATGGCCAGAGCAGCATGAATGATGGCTGGCAGAGCAGACATGTCCCTTCCTCATGCGTGCAAAGGTCATGTGGCTATGCAAGGTTTAGTCTTCATGAGAAACCCCGGAGTTAAACTTTTCCAAGTACCAACTGCTACTTGAAGGGACCTGAAGCTCAGAGGACAAGTAATGGTTTTCAAGGTTGTGGCTCATGAGTGCCAAGATCAGATCCCTTCTCTGACTACCATCACTCCCTAGATTAGAAAATAAAAGACTCTGCAGGGTCCTTGTCTGACCCTCAATCATGACTTCTATGATCTGGGGCCCAGATATCCATGCTGCCTGATACAGCTCCTCCCAGAGCGTTCCCAGGAGGCATGTGCAGCAAGTTTGTCCCTGGTTTCCTACCTGGATATGGAATAGAAAGGAGAGTGAAGTTTGCATAGCGCTGGGCTTTGTCCACCTTCTCAGAGGAGGTTACACTGCAAGACAGGAACATGTGTTATGGTATCCCAACACACACACACACACACACACACACACACACACACACACACACACACACACACACTCTCTCTCTCTCTCTCTCTCTCTCACTCACTCACTCACTCACTCACATACTTCTAAATGAGTGTTAAGATTTTTTTTTTTGGAGCTGGGGACCGAACCCAGGGCCTTGCACTTGCTACAAGCGCTCTACCACTGAGCTAAATCCCCAACCCCAAGATTTCTTAAAATGAACTTTTTGCTAAAAAGCTGTCTGTGAGACTTAGGATTGATACCCTCAGCAGCAAACAATTATGAGTTCTTCCCTGTCCCCATGTGAACAACTCAAATACTCGGTCTTTTTTCACTCTAACAAAACAGCAGGCCTCAACCAGTACCCAAGGGTGGGAGGATAACCTTCCATATCATCAGCTCCATGGAGGCATGAGGCACATCCACTCTTGGTCCTGAGGGTGGGACAGAGCCGGACAGTAGGAAGGACTTCTCTACCTCCAAAGGCCACTCCTAAACACGGGAACATGTAACTGAGAGCATTGCACAACTGTCGTCCCCGGATTCGGGAGGCTGAGCAGGGAGGATCCTCACAAATTCAGGGCTAGTGTGGGCTACATAGTGAGTTCAAGGCTGTATTTCAAGACGTATCTCAAAAAAACCAAACAAAAAACCAAAACAAAGTAAAAGTAAAACAAAAAGAAAAATAAAAAACAAAAACTCCCACAGGAAAAAAAGAGGGGTGGGGCTCCAAGGATAGCTCAGTTGGTCAAGTACTTGCTATACCAGTATGAGGACTTGAGTTCAGATCCCTAGCACCTATGTGAAAAACTGGCAGTGGCTGCAAACACTGCAATCACTGTGATGTGACAGCAGAGATAGGAGATCTCCTGATTTCTAGCCAACTGCTTAGCTGAGCTGGTGAGCTCCAGGTTTACTGAAAGACTGAGTCTTCAAAGCTCAGGTAGAGAGCGTCGGGGAGGACACCTGATGCCAGTCTTTGGCTTCCATGTTCACATCACATGTGTATGGAGGACATCAGGACCTACTGCACAAGGCTGTTTCAAAATGCAGTGACGCTGCACAGACGCTGCACACACAAGCCCACCGAGGCCAGGGTGGCCATGCACTGTGGCCAGCCCTGCACATTGTGAACACAAAGCCTGAGTCTGCTCCTTGCCAGTGCCCTGTACTCACTTCATGCCAAACTTCACCTTCTTGTTCTCCACCATCAGGTCACAGATGTACTTGACTGACAGGTACTGAAGCAGCTTGATATCATAGCCTCTCACCTTATCGAAAAGGTGCGTGTCACCACTTCTGAAATAAATAGCCAGAGAAAGAGGTTGAGACCAGGTTGACTCAGAGAAGCATGGGGTAGGGAGCTATTTTAGGAAGTATGGAGGAAAACCTGTGTTCGATTCTTCAGAAGTCAGGGGTTAGGGGGGAGGGAAGGTGACTTTCCAAGAGATTATCCCTATCTTGGGACACGTTTCAAAGAAGAGCAATTTGCAGCCAGAGTGGGAAAGAGCTTTCTGCACTGCTTGACATTAAGCCAGAAGACTCAAGATAATCTCCAGTTCTAAAAGGCATCGAGCTGGTGGCTGAGACTCTTTAAACTTCAATTAGAGTTCATCTCCACCTCCCTCTTTTCCTTCCGTTTAGGACCATTTCAGTCCCATGCCTTACAGATAGAACAGACTGAGAATCTTCAACCGACACAGACTATTTAAGGGTGATTTGACCAACTGATTCAAGCCCGAGAAGGAAGAAGAGGAAGAGGAGGAGGAGAAGAAGTAGAAGAAAACATTCAAAATCTCAGGCTATTTTCTGTTCAGCCATGCAGATATGACAGCCGTAAAAGGGTTAACAGTCACTGCAATGTATTTTTAATGCCTGCCGCTTGGTCACTGCTGGCAGTCAGTTGCCTCACTAGAACTGTGTGCTGTGGATGACCTGGCCAAGGCAGACGTCACCTGACCTTGGGGGAGGCCAAAAACATTCTTGAGCACAAGCCAGAGCTACTACTTTCAAAGCTGATGGCAGAAGCCAGGCACAGCAAAGTACTGAGCCGCAGTGTGAGCAGTGGATCATACGAGGGTGCACTGTGCACCTTCAGACACACGGGACAGACGCCACCTCAAGACTCCGTGTGGCACCAACCACACGAATGAGGTCTGTAGTCTTGCTCATTAAAAACTATCTCAAAGTGGCAGAGTGTGGACCAGCCCATCTTTTCCCTTAAAGGAGATGCATGTCTCAAGTCCTAGAACTTGGGAAATGTGACAGGACCAGGACCTTGTCTACATAGGAAGTTCAGAGCCAGGCTGGAGACCTTCTCTCAAAAAGCCAAAAAAATAGAGTCAACCATTTTGGTTTTATGAGACTATCTCAAATGCTGTTTCCCCTGCACCCAACACACATACACACACACACCAAGGAGGAAAAAAAAGGAGGGTACATGTGAGTCAGAATTCAATTGAGGGACATAGTCGTTACACGAGGACTTTACCCCAACCCTGTAATTCAGAGCCAGGCGTGCTGAGTGACACCTGGCAGGTTCATACTTGGCAGACTAGCTGCATTCTGCCATTGTGTAGGGCTCTAAACAAAGAGACATCTAGGGCCGACCTTAGACCAGCAGCACAGAAACCCTAAAGTCATCATGTGCTGTGATCTTGGGTGAAGACTGCTCAGGTTAATGAGGCTGCTGGGTGGACTTCAAAAGTGCTATTTTGGGGATATGGAGTTGAAATGGGGGAGCAAAGAGCCAATGCGTTTATCCAGACCAGAGATGAACACCCATTGCCAGAGAGCATGGCTGTCAGCAACCAGCCCCGAACCCGAGCTCCTACCCACGGTGACCCCGCACTGACCGGAGAACAAAGTCCTCTTCTGTGACATCTTCTGTATTTGCCCAGGTATCATCTGCTCCCCCTGCCAGAGAAACCAGTCTGTCAGCACTGAAGCTGGTGGCATCCTTTGCCAGGCCAAGGGAGCCAACCTGCACCTTCCCCAGGTTTAGCCCTCGTGTCTCCATGAGGGCCACATGCCCAACTGTGTGGCAGTCTGCTTTGTCTGTCTTGGGAGTGAACTCCTAGTTTCCGCTCTGGCGTGCTCTGGTGTCTACCCTGCTTTATCATACCATCTCCTCACACCACTGTGGCCGAGGCAGGACTAGACCCTCTGACCAGGTTTTCCATTCTTACACCCACAAAAGGCTGTTCAATATTCACCTGAGAAAAAATAGTTGTATCCAGAGCGTCCATACAGCTCTCCCCATCCAGCCAGTGTGGCCGACCTGCAAATATGCTGGAGACAAACGGCAATTTCAGGGTCAGAGGACTTTGGAAGCATGCAGAGCTTAAGAAAGGCTGGTGCTTCTTAGCAGCAAAGACCACCACAGTCAGGCTAAATCTGCTTAGAACTTATCCCCTCAGACTCTACCAAAGGGTTCTCTCCCCTCGATTCAAGGCACCAGTGCTACGTCAGTGATGAGGAGTAAGACTTGGAACATGTCCATATATCAGGTACTGGGCCAGGTACTGTCAGGTGACACCACCTTCTCACTGAAGTCACAAGGCCCTAAGGCAAGCATGGCAGGCAGTAGGGATGACAACTATTTTCACAAATGAAGAAAGGAAAACAGTCATAGCGTGTGGGGCAGGTTGGGAACTGGTCTAAGCTCACAGAATTTCAAGGGCCTGTTACCTATTATTTGAAGCTTTTTTAGCATAGAGGGCAACTTTTATACTGAGAGAAGCAATTAAAAGAGAAATACCTGGGATCTTAATTTTTAAAAGGAAATTACTGAAGCAGTCGTGAGAATCTGTGGCTGTAATTTCAGTAAGATCAGAGGCAGGAGCATCAGAAGTTCAGTGCCACAGTTACATAGTGGGTTTGAGGGAGGCCAGTTGGGGCTTCATGAGACTATCATAAACACACATAAACACAAACACACACATACATACTCACACTCTCCCTCCCTCTCTCTCCCTCCCTCCCCCCTCCCAGGTCTCTGAGCGCAAAGTCAATCTGAACCACATAACAAGTTAGGACAAAAACAAAAAACCAAACCAAGACAAATAAAACCCATAATTATCAAGGCGAATAGTGGCTATTATTACTTGGCTGCCTTTTTTCCTTTTTCCTTTAAACAGAGGCTGGAGGAATGGAAGCCAAGACCCTGTACATGCCAGGACAGTGCTCTGCAACTAAAGTAAATCCCCACCTTCTTCCTGACTCTTTACTCTCTCCTTATCATGGCAGGGATCACTCTGAGAGCTGAATTCGACAAGCTAAGCAACGCTATCTTTAGACTGTGTGTGTGTCTGCATGATGTGTATGTTTGTGGGACAGTGTAGACTGAGACGGGTTGCTTCGTTCTCCCTGCCCACCTTTATGTGAGCTCTGAAGATCAGACTCAGGCCTCCAGGCTTATACAGTGCTACCTTTCCTTACCCAGTAAGCCACTTGCTGACTTAGAAACTTTCATTGCACTAAAACGAATTGAAGATGTAAGGTGTCAGACCAGCTGAAGTTCATTTTTGAATTGGTCCCAAAACCTGCAGTTTAAAGTGGGTTTCTGGGCTGGAGAGATGGCTCAGCAGTTAAGAGCACTCTCTGCTCTTCCAGAGGTCCTGAGTTCAATCCCAAGCAACCACATAGTGGCTCACAAACCTCTAAAATGGGATCTGGTGCCCTCTTCTGGCACGCAGGTATACATGCAGATAGAGCACTCATGCATAAAATAAATAAATCTTAAAATAAAGTGGGTTTCTGAAAGATTAACAGAATACTATCTATGTAGGGTCATCACCCTACAAGGAAACAGAAGTAAAGTTGGCCCTACATGAAGTGGGTGCAGGAGGGAACCACTAGGTCTACTGTCTAGCTTTTGCTGGGGGTGAGAGCAGGCAAAACATAAGTAGCTGGGTATCACCTGGAACTGGCTGGGGGTTCTCAGAGATGTGGCCTGTTTGCACATCTGCTCTCCTGTGCTTGCTCCAAATACCTCTTAGTCCCCAGGACCCTGCCAGGGACACTACTGCTCCAGGGCAGCTTCTTCCCGAAGAGCATACTCGAATATGCAGATCCCTGCTGCGGTCTGTCCAGAAGCCCATGGAGAAGGGCGAGAGCTGAGCTTCCTGCTGGCCTAGGCAGAATGCACTACGGTGGGGTGCGGGGAGGGCTACCTAACCTTTTCTGGGTCTAAAAGCATCCACAAATCAGCTGAAATTGTCAACTATTGTGTGTGGCAGCACAACCTTGAAAGCTTTGGGAATCTCCTCCACATTTGCAATTGGATCCTGGAGATGGTGGTTAAGGCCAATCTGAGCTACAAAGTGAGATCCTGTCTCAAAGCAAAATAAGTCGGTAAAGTACTTGTGCAAGTATGAGAATGTTTTGGGTCCCCCAGCACCTTCATAAAAAGCCGGGTGTGGCTGTGCACGTCTATATACAATCCTAGCGCTACGAGGTCAAACAGCATATGGCTAGAGCTGACTGGCCAGAGCAGCACAGAGCACTCTAGTCCACATAGAGTCTCAGACAAGGAAGGGGAAAGGGATTGAGAAATGACACCCAACATTGGCCCCTAGCTTTTAAGCACTTATGTGCACACATGGGCCATGTATGTGCACACATTAAATAAATGGCAAGCTTGTGGCTCAGGCCTGTAGCCGTCCCAGTACCTAGGCTTGAGAGGCCTTGCTTCAGAGACCTGACGAGTAAAGGAAACTTGCTCCGATTTCACAATCCATTGATAGAGTAGGTCTGAATACTGTCCTATCTGTTAAAGAGTTTCAACCTGCAACATTCCTAAGGCACGAGGCTTAAAATGACCTGGAGTGGAAGTGAACTCTGATGGAAGCTGAAGGAATAGCCCAGGACTCGTGAGTGAGGCAGAGGAGGAGTGCTATGAGTTTAAGGGCAGCTGGGCTACTGAGCAAAACCCTGTTCTTCAAAAATAAATAACCAGGAGTAGCTTTGTATTCCCAAATGATAAAGTTCCACTCAAGCCTTTGCTTTAGCTCAGAGCTGAAATTATGTCACTGTCCCCCACACTGATGCATTTACAAGTCCACACCAGAGGTCAGAACAAAAGCATTTCTCATTCCTCTGTATAAGACACAAGGCTGCCCCCGAACCTCTTGATCCTTCTGCCTCTACCTCTCAAGTAGTGGAATTCCAAGTGTGCACTACCATGCCGGACTCAAATCCAAGCTTTCTTGCTGTGTAAACTCGGTCAAGTTATTTAACCACTCTGAACCAAAAAATAATAAGACAAGTAAAACGAGATCACATTAGGGAGCTACCCTAACAGCCCTACTGAACACATGAACTGCGAAGGGTTGGGACTTTTGTCTGCTTTACAGGAATGACATCTCAAAGTCCTGAGACAAAGTACACATTCAATAAGTACATGGCTAATCACATGACTGAAAGAAGGGACAAACAGCAGAATACTACCTGATTTAATCTACTCTGCTGCAGAATAAGCTGAGGTCATACATGATAGGCAGTAGAAGCCAGGATCTGACCTACAATCTGGCTCTACAGCATGGGCAGGGAGGCCCTGGTGTTACACCCTTCCCTGTCTGAAATCTCCCTTCAGTCAGAAATGGTCCATTTCTCTGTTTCCCACACCGTGAGATGTCTATCAACCAACTGCCCTGCCTTATGCTGGGAGAGAACAAATTTTGCATGACGGTGACCAGAACAGGGGACAGCAAATGGTGCTGTTGAGTGGGCCTTACCTTGCCTTTAAACAGGATCACTGGGCAGACAAACCGGCCTCTGCACCTGGCCATCTTGCTTCGGTGAATGAGGTCTTGCAGCTTGTTCACCTGCACCGTGCTCTGAAACCTAGTACAGACAGAAGGATGAGGTCAGCCAGGCAGTAACACACGTGTGTCTGTTCACAAAGATGCAAAGGAGGCTTATGCATGCGTAAGATTGCCTAGAATTCTGTTTTTGCGTCAAGATCTCACTATGTAGTGGAGGCAGGCCTTGAATTTAGGTGTAACCCAGGCTAGCCTTAAACTCTATAGCCTAAGATAGCCTTGAATTTGTAGCAAACCTCTTAGTTCAGCTTCCCAAGTGCTAAGATCACAGACACGCTCCACCATGCCCAGTTTTACTCACTGAAAATTTAGCAAATGCCATTATTCCTAAATTTCAGATTACTGACATATCGAGTTTTTCAGGAAGAGAAAAAGAACTGTTAACTCTAAGTATTAAAATCCCAAGTTACCCTGATTTCAGAGCCTTTCCAATGGGGGTGGGGGGAGAAAGCCAAATCAAATTAGCTGGGTGTGGTGGTACACATTTGTAATCTCAACCCATGCAAAAGACTGAGACAGGAGGATTACTATAAACTCAAAGCCAGCCTGGGTGACATAGTGAGTTCAGGCCAGCCTGAGTCAACATAAAATTTTGTCTCAAAACAAGGGTCACATAGAAAATCCCCAATCAAACACAAACAAATGAAAAAATCCAAAAGGAAATGAGCGTCAGCAAGCTACACCAGCACCAAACAACACTTCCCTAAAAAACAAACAGCACTGGAGTGCGTGTGGTGCGTGATCAAGAGGATCACTAGCAAGCCTCACTCACAGGCATCCCAGCGAGGGAGGGCCAGGCTTAGTGAGACACCCTGCCTCTAAAGATGTGGTGGTACAGAACTGCAAGGCCTCTGCCTGCGCAGACACAGGTAAGCATTCACATCATACTCCACACATGGAGAAACGAGGGGCAGGGAAGTCATTGCCGTACAGCGAGCCCTCAGAAGGCAGGCAAGTGTTCTCCTTAAGGGACTGAGCTTTGAGCCAGCCTTACGGAAAGCTCAGTGCCCCTTCCGCATCCTGACCCTTGGAATGATCCTGTTACCACACAGCTCCTCAGGGCACATGCACCTTACACTGTTTCTGGAAAGCTAGGTCAGGAACACTCAGGGATCTGTGGCCCCTTTGTAAGTGAAGCTGGAGAGTAATGCAGATACTAAAAGTGCAGTCTTAGGCTGGTTGTATACACCTGTTCTCCGCATTCAGGAAGCAAGGGCAGGAGGATGGCTAAAAGTTCACAGCCAGGTTGCTCTACATATTGAGTGTCAGGTTACAAAAGAAGCCAGGTGGGATGACACACACCTTTAGTCCCAGCCCTCAGAAAACAGAGACAGGAGGGTCTCTTGAGTTAAAAGCAAGCCTGGCCAACAGAGCAAGTCCCAAGACAGCCAGAGTCACACAGAGACACAGAGCTGTGAGTACACGAATGCAACAGTTCTAGTGATTTTTTAAAATTCGACTTCAATTTTAGATGCTTCCACTTGACTGTAATTACACTCTCAAGCCATGGTTTAGAGACAGGAGCCTTTATATATTATCTTTCAAACTGAGCTGTGGAAGAGCTGGGCATAGTGACTGCTTCCAGAGGTCCTGAGTTCAAATCCCAGCAACCACATGGTAGCTCACAACCATCTGTAATGGGATCCGATGCCCTCTTCTGGTGTGTCTGAAGACAGCTACACCAGAATAAAATAAAATAAATAAATAAATACGTACATAAATATCTTAGGTGTTAAACGTATGTTTAAAAAATAAGTCAGGGGTTGGGGATTTAGCCCAGTGATAGAGCGCTTGCCTAGCAAGTGCAAGGCCCTAGGTTCCGTCCCTAGCTCTGAAGAAAAAAAAAAAAAGTCAGGAGAGTTGGGAAGAGAACTCCTATGAAGCCCCTTTCTTAGTAGCTTTTCTCACACCCATTTTTGCTCTGTAAAACCGCAAAAGAACCAAAGAGGTTTAAGAGGACAACCCCCTCCACCATGGCGTATTTTTCCAGGAGGTCAGATTTAAGATATAATCTTTGTTAATGGAATGCTGTTTCTTTGTAGGAGGAGGAAAATGACAAAGCTTTATGGGACCAGGGTGCATGTATCAAATCCTACAGACAGGTTGGCTCACCAGCAAATCCTGTAGCCGAGAAGCTGGATGCTGTTGCTCTCCCTGTCTTAGTTTCTCTATAACATATATAGACACTTAGTCCAAAACCAGTGCAACACTGAACTCTAGAACTGTGAAGCAGAGTGTATAGCACAGCTCCCAGTACCCAGCTTCCCAACTACCTGCTCACCATTCCCTTCTTTCAGCCTTGTCAGCACTGTCTGTCCACTGGCCTCTCAGCTAGTTCACAGCAGCTCCCTCTGAACCCAATCCCAGAACATGGGAAGCAAAGGCAGAAAAGTCAGGAGTTCTAGCCTTAACTGCACCATGTTTACAGCTACCTTGGGCTATATAAGACCCTATCCCAAAAACAAAAGGGGGGGCTGGTTAGTGATTACGAGCACTCCCTGCACAACTTTGATAGCCTAACTTTGGATTCTAGAACCTGTATCAAGCTGGGCATCATCTCACGTGCCCCTGTAATCCCAGAATTGCTGGGGGCAGGGCAGGACTCATGAGGTTTACTGGCCGCCAGCCTAGCTGGAAAGAGCTCTCATTCAGGGAGAAAGAGCTCTCATTCTCCAAAGGAATAAGGCGGAGCGTGCTAGGTGAATATGCAGTGTTCTCTGGCCTTCATGCCTGGGCACAGGTATGTGCACGACCCCCAATTTGCACCTATACCACACACATATACTATATTCACACTTTTTTTAGGTTATAGAAACAGAACTGGACATGGTAATGCATACTTGTAATCCTAGGACTTAAGAGGTGGACACAGGGGGCTGGGGATTTAGCTCAGTGGTAGAGCGCTTACCTAGGAAGCGCAAGGCCCTGGGTTCTGTCCCCAGCTCCGAAAAAAAGAACCAAAAAAAAAAAAAAAAAAAAAAAAAAAAGAGGTGGACACAGGAAGGTCAGTAATTCAAGGTCATCTTGACTCTATATACAATTCAAGGCCAGGTTGGACCATGTGTTATCCTGTCTCAAAAACCAAAAGGAAAACAAAAATCTTGCATCAGATTCTCCTAAGTTGCATTCAGCAAGTCCTCCTAAAAGTTAGCACAGAAGGCTGAAGCAGGAGTTCCAGGTCAGCTGGTGCTACACCGTATGAGACCCCCACCACACACCAACAGAGACAGGACCAGCACAGGTTACTCTCTGAACTGACTTTGTTTTGCTGCTATTGAGACAGTGCCTCACTATGTCCTCCAGACTGTCCTCAGGTTCAAAATCCTGCCTCAGCCTCCCACAGACTGGGATTATGCCTGGATTCTGAGTTCTTTTACTGTAAGAACATTCATTTTCTATTACACTAGGATCTTGGCTTCTCTGCCTGGCCATGACTCAAAGAACCAGTTCCGTTTCTGCTTCCTCACTAGTTCCTGTTTTTAATCTGTCACTTGCCAGTGAATTGTCTGGCCTATGGCTGACCACACCTGAATGAACACTATATGCTTATACATCTGTATCTACAACCCAGTAGTGAGATTTATTTCCTTTGTTATTTATTTGCTACTGGGGACTGAACCCAGGGCTTGTCCCTGAGGTAGATCTCTAGCCCTTCTTTCGGTATTAATTGAATTATTTAATTGGTTTTTAGTCTTCATGATCATCACTTGCTCACAAAACTATTTTTAAGCTTTTTTCCAACGTCTTAGTGAGGATACAGTGGCCCACACTATTCTCTGAGCTTCATCATGCCATCCAAGGACGATAAGAAGATAGATGCTGGAAAGTCGACCAATAAGGAAGACTCAGTAAATAAATCTGGTGGCAAGGCCAAAAAAAAAAAAAAAAAAAAGGCGGTCCAAAGGCAAAGTTCAGGAGAAGCTGAACAATCTACTCCTGTTTGCCAATGCTGCTGCAACAAACTGTAAGGAACTGCTCAACCATGAGCTTATTACTCCAGCTGCGGTCTCCAAGAGACTGAAGACTCATGGTTCAGGGTTCTGAACGCCCTTCAGGAGGTCCTTAGCAATAGATTTATCAAGCTGGTTTCAGAGCACAGAGCCTGAGTAACTGACACCAGAAACGCAGAGCGGAGACTCCCCTGTTGCTGGTGAAGATACATGAACAGGTCCAATCAGCTGTCCACTTGGGAAAGTAAAATTCTATTTAATCAAGTGAAAAAAAAAAAACCCTATTTTTAAAGCATGGTTGGGTAATAAATGACCACAATCTTACTACTCTGGAGGCTGAGGCAGGAGGAGTGGGTGTGTGCATTAGGAATGTTGAACAGGTTTAGGAAAGCTTACCAGAACTGATGAGGCAACAGGACTTTCTGTTTCTGTTGGTGGTGGTGTTTTCTTTGTTTGTTTGCTTGATTTGTTTTTAATTGTTGGGTGTTTGTTTCTTTGGTTTTTCACAACAAGGTCTCTCTGTGTAGCCCTGGCTGTCCTGGAACTCGGTAGACCACGTTGGCCTCAAACTCAAGAGATCCACCTGCCTCTACCTCTCAAGTGTTGGGATTAAAGGCATGTACTGCCACTGCCGCCTCTGCCGCCGCCGCTACTGCTGCCGCCAGCACCACCCACCTACCAGGCGTGCTTATTTTTTTTTTAAAGCCTTTTAAAAAGATTCTATTTGTATTGGGAGGAAGGGAGGAGGAGGAATGAACACGGAGGCATACATCATGGTGCATGGTGGTCAAAGGACAACTGAGGACCTAATGCCTTGTTTGTAAGCACGGATCTCTCATTTTTGCCACCATGCTACATGATCGAGCTTCTGGTGAATCCTGTCTTCACTCCATCTTGTCACTGGAGCTCTGGGGTTACAGATGTTGAGTGCTCACCCCCACCTCACTTCTTACCAAGGGTTCAGGTGGTCAGGACTGCTGTTTACCTGCTCAGACATCTCACTGTTCCCCTGCTCAGACATCTCACCAGCTCTGAATTTTTTTTTTTTTTTTTTTTTTGTGGTGGTGCGGGGACCATTTCACACTCTGGCCCAGGCTGGCCTGGAACTCACAACAAGCCTGTCTCAGTCTCCGGGGTGAGTTACTAACCCGCCAATACTTTCCCCTTGCTCAGGCTCTTTGAAGGCTGCCAGTGCTTAGTTACACCCACCAGGACTTCACCACTGGGACTTCACCTGGGAGATTCTTGGGGTCCACCACACAGAGGCAGCTCAGCAAACATTCAGAGCAAACCCTCTGGCCCTCCTCAACAGAATAGGGGAGGTTTCTTAACAAGACCAGGCCACTTTCTGAATTGAGTTACATCCTGTTTAACTCAGTCTAAATCACGTCTCACGAACACTTAGGCATGCAGTCATATTTCTTCCTATCCAACTATACCCAAATTCTCTTCCTTTCAACAAATACTCATTGTCAACTAATGTCACTTCAGTATAATATAATGACCACGCAAGAAGTGAAAACTTGGGGTTGGGGATTTAGCTCAGTGGTAGAGTGCTTGCCTAGGAAGCGCAAGGCCCTGGGTTCGGTCCCCAACTCCAAAAAAAAAGAACCAAAAAAAAAAAAAAAAGTGAAAACTTACTACTAACTCTAAAGCAGGGCATGCAGACACCTCCCTGAGATTCTAGCTATGTTAAGGCAAGAGGAGTCTGAGTGTAAGGTCAGCCTAAAAAACTCAGCCAAGACCCCCTCTCAAAAAGAAAAAGGGAGAGCCTAGTGGTGGTGGTTCATGCCTTTAATCTCAGCACTCGGGAGGCAGAGGCAGGAAGATCTATTAATTTGAGGCCAACCTTGTCTACAGAGAGAGTTCTAGGACAGCCAGGGCTGTACAGAAAAACGCTGTCTGGGAAAAAAGAAAAGAAAAAAGGAAGCGGGGGAGGGGGAGAGAATATGCACTGCTCTTCACGAGGACGTAAATTCTGCTCCTAACATACATAAGGTAGCATTGTGTTCTTTTCCTGGAGAGTGAGACCCTCATGGGCAAGGTAACAGTAAAGAAAAGGCAGACAAGTGGACAGGGGAATCATTCTGCTTACTGGCTCTTTGGTAAAGGGAAATTGCCTCTCTGGGCTTCAACTTTTTTCTCTGCAGAATACAGGTGATACTATATTTTTCATAGGTGACATGCAGGGAAGTTTGTGAAGTCCTAACTCATGACAATCGGAGAGCAATCAATTAATCACTCCTCTTCCCCCTCAACACAGGGTCTCATAGTCCAGGCTTGTATCAGACTTACCTTGTAGCTAAGAATGATGTAGTCAGTTCTCTCCTGGGATGGCAAGCACGTACCTCAATGGCCAGTTTACAGAGTGCTAAGGACTTAACCCAGGAGCTTCATGTATGCTAAAAACAAGTACTCTAGCAATGAGCTATTATCAACCCCTAGAAATTCTTCTCTTTAATGCTAGAATGAATAAGCACTAAACATGTTTCTTTCAGGACAAGCAACCAACTATAACTGAGAGCATATTAGAGAGTCCTGAATCTTGGCCCCACCTCTGAGGTAGTGAATCAGATTCTGTAGTAACAAGATCCCTTGGTGGTTCACTCACATGAATGCTATCAGAGGGCAGAGGTTAAGTGCCACACAGCACTCATGAGAATTAAAAAGGGGGTATGGGGTTTGGTAAGACATGGTGGACACTTCTAACTACCTCTTGGGTTATGTAAGCAGAAGGTTCATGAGTTCAAGGCCAGCCTTAGTAACATGGATGACAATATTGGTAGCAAGCGACAGAGAGAGAGCAAGTGAGAGATGGCTACAGCCTGACTGACTGACTGTAGCTACAAGACTATAAAAGGCTAAGTTTCCCTACCATTGGAAGGGAAGTTAGAGAACAACTAAGGAAGGTGCTGTAATGAAGCAAAGCCCTTCAGCCCTAGAAATGCCTAAGATGTGATCGCATTCTGGGATCTTCACAGAAAGTAATCTACTAATTTTTTTCAAGAGATGGGCACTCTTCTAGATATCCCTTCACACATAAGAAATAAAGGCTTCAGTCTTAAACGCCTCCGACCACGCTGTTCATCTACTTATAAACATCTCTCTCCAAATCTGGCTATAGAATATAAGGCATCTAAGGAGGTCTGAGAATGCAGAATGTGGAAACTGCTTTGGAAGGTCCAAGAGGGGATCCTGGAGTCTATCGTCTTCTGTTGTGCACACGTGTTACTGATGAAACGCACTACACCCATTGCACATTCCACAAGTCCACGCTTCTTGGCAAATCAATTCTACACTGAGTTGAGCGTGGTGGTTCACATCTGTAATCTCAGCACACAGGAAGCTGAGGTGAGTTGATAAAGCCAGTCAGAACTACAACGTGAAACCTTGTCTCAAAGCAAACAAAAAAAAAACCAAAAACAAACCAAATATGAGGAAGCAAGGAAAGGGAAAGGAAGAAAAGTGTGAAGGGAAGGAGGAGAAAGAAGTAAATAGCAGGGCAAAGAAAGGAAAGAAAAAGTCTATTCAAAAGTCGTCCCTGAGAACTTTGGGGAAACACTGATGCACAGGCTCTCTTATCAGGAAGCCATGATTCCCCACCGGGGATCAACCATCCTCTAGGTCTGCCTACAGCAGCACTTCTCAACTCTTTCCACACACATGAATTACTTAGGCATCTTATGCTGAGCTTTTGATCCATGGCTCTAAAGCCCAGGAGCCCACGCTTCCCCCAATGTCTTGGGAGACAATGGCTTTGCTTTGGGCTTACCTACTGGAGCTTACCCACTACCCTCACTTACAGGACGAAGATTATATAGCAGCTCCTGGAACATCCTAAAGACTGACAGAAAGCAAGGACCTTAAGGGAAGAACTAGGAACAAACACGGGGCCTCAGTTTTGTGAATTATTCATGCCAAAGAACCACAACCTTTACTACCTGATGAGATATTCCTGTATCATGCGTTTCAAGTCTGCCCTGCTGTGAACTGTTACTCTATGTGGAGCACTAAAGCCTGGGTCACACGTCAGTGTACATGGTAGCTCTTATTTTTAATTCTTACAACAAACACATCAGGCTTGCATTCCACAATTTATCATCAGGAACTACACAAGCCACTTTTCTAGAATTTTAATTAGTCCTTGCCAACCTTAATTATGAGGAGGCCAGGAACTACCAAAGAAAAATTAAAGACAAAGAATGAGTGAATAACTTGCCTAGCTTTAGTTACAGAGTCAGAAAATGGACAAGCAGTGTGACTAGGTTCTGAAGAGATACACATGGGAAACATTCCTAAGCCTGGCTTGAAAGCTGGGCATGGTGGCTCAGCCCGTAACTCAGCACACAGGCAGCAGAGGCAGGAGCAGCAGAAGTTAAAGATCATTCTCTGGTCACACAGTGAGCACATGGTCAACTCAGGCTACAGGATACCCTACCTCAATAAAATGCAGTCTATCTTGATATGTCATCATTCCTTCTAAGTACACCTACTAAAGACAAATAAGATGGCACTGAAGTTGTTCCGAGAGCGGAAGTATGTCTGTTGACTTAGGTCAACAAAGTCAGACAGACAGCCGGAAGAGCTCCAGGGCTGGGACTCCCCACTTCTCATCTTAAGTTGTACCACTTGGCCAATCAAAGTCAACCCTTAAGTAAATAAAGATGCCAGGAACTAGCCCCACCTGGGGAAAGTGAGCATGCCCTGCCCAGGTTCCGGACCCTGGGGATGAGCCTCTGAGTTCTACCGGACATGCACACTACAGTCACAGGATGCTCACGTGTCTTTCTCTTTCTCAGAACTCTCATACTCCAGGAATACGATGTGGCGGGGGTAGTGGCCGCAGATATCACCATTCACATTTGGAATCACGCTGAAACAGTAGTCACGGCCAAATAGCTCCAGACATCTCTTCTCAATGAGTTCAACCTGCATAGAGAAGGAGACTTGAGCCTGAAAAGAATTCTTGGGTTCTGAGGTCGTGAACCATTAAGTGGCCCATGATACAAAGAGGCCACTGGAAGTAAGTGACATTATCATTCAAGGCTGGGAGGAGACATGATGCTGGGCCACAGGCTCGTCCATGTTGACTCACATGTGGTAAACTTCAGACGGTACCTAAACCCAACATCCACACCACACGTAAGACTGTGTGTAGTCAGTGTGGAGACATTCTACCATCCATGGGATGAAAGACTGTTTGTAGATGTGGTGGTACATACATGTACCCCAGCTGAAGGCAGAAACAGTAGGGTTAAGAATTCACAGCCAGGATGGGCTACATAGTAAGACCTTGTCCCAAAAACCAAAGCAACAGTAACTCTTGCTCTAGGTTACCACTGTAGCATTAACACATCATGTTCCTTTAACACCAGATGACTTTTTCTGTTCTACAGCCCCAGACTAGTATATGAAGCTCCAGTCAGCTGGCAGGATGGCTCACAACTACAATCCTAGTACGTGGGATGTTAAAGCAAGAGGATGAGGAGTTCTAAGCCAGTCTGGAGATAGATATATATCAAGATCATGTCTCAACAATTCCTACAAAAAGAAGCTCTAGTCAGCAAAATCAGTAAAAGCTGCAGACAGCTGTCTCTTTACATACCATCTGCTTATAAAACTGAAGGCAAGGCTCCCTCTAAAATTAATCCTGTTGTTCACAGTTCAGTGAAAAGCCCACTGGAAGAAAAGCTTATACCCTGTACCACATGAAGGACTTGCAGGGATCATGAAGCCTGGAGCAGTATTAAGACTGGTTGTGGTGAAAGCAAGGTTTAACTTGTAAAACTCTAATCTTCACAGACATTAAGAGGGAAGTGAGATCCATCAAAATCACATACACCTCCCATAACCACTCAAGAGATTCCCCTTGAAGTCAAGCATGGTAGCTCACAGGTGTATGTAGTACTTGGGAGGCTAAGGCAGGAGGATTATTAGTTACAACCCATCCTGGGATAATGACTGTGAGGCCAAGCCAGAGCCACAGACAAAAGACCATGCTTCAAAACACAAGATTGGTGATGTATCTCAGCTGGTAGAATGCTTGCCTGGCATGCATAAAAACCTGTGTTCAGTCTCCAGTACCGTATAAACCAAGCATGAAGGTAAACACCTGTAACCCCATCCCCTAGAAGTGGAGACAGGAGGATCAGAAGTGTATGACTGGCCTTGTTTGGATAAGTTAACAAATTTCTGCCTCCCCAGAAATTGTGATTAAAGAGAATCTAAGACCAGAAATCTTTGTGTTTAACAAGAGCTCCAAATGATGCTAAGTATAATCTGAAAGGTACTTGGTCATCTGGTGAGATAACACAACATCATTACTGATCTGTCTTAGGTTACCTCAGAGATTAATAGAAGATGCTCCCCTACAGCATGTCCCAGCCCCTAGGTAACCTCTGGGGCAATGCCAGTTTCATAGCCCAGTATAGGTAAAGCTGTCACACTGGGAAGAGAAAAGGGTAGGGTCTTCCAGTGCTGGGGTGAGTATGCTTCAACCACACCAGAAGCTTTCTTCTCAGGCCTGGTGATTAGGGCAGAGGGAAATTCCCAGGGTGGGGGGACAATGACAGGGACTTCTTTCTGATAAAAAGGAACAGAAAGGAGTGTGGGTTGTCTTATTGCTCTACAGGAAAGGAAAGGGAAGGGACTAAGTCATGCTGGCACCTTATATGGAGGTGACACACTCCGCTGTTCTCTGGGCTCCATAATGCCATATTACTCCAGGCACCTATTCTGATCTTGAGGGGTTTGCCTTTTTTTTTTTTTTTTAACCTATTGGTAACACCTCCTAGGCTTACGAAGAGTAGTAGTCTTCTCTAGTTCCTATTGTCTAACCTTTGCACCTGGCCCACAACTCCGACCCTTGACCTCCAAACCCCTTGTCTAAAACACCCCCCCCCCAAGCCCACAAAGAGCCTGGGTCCTCCTCTTTGATGTTAAGCTGGATCCTTACTCTCCAAGTCCACATCCTGGATAAGGTTCCTCTCCTGTGCCTTTACAAGGAGGTCTCCTTCCAGCTCTCCTCCCATCCCTAATCACAGTCTTCCCTCAGTAACTCAGGCCAGGGACCAGTTCCAGGTCGTTGCACCTCTGGGGCTCACCTTAGAGCCGCTCTTCCCGCCGCTGTCCTTGGCACGGTACTGAGTCCGGGAGAACTCCTCCAGCAGCTCCCAGAGCCCCGGCTCCTGAGGCGGCGGGCTGCCTGAAGAGGCAGTGGAACCCGCCGAGGCGGCGGCGGCGGCCCGAGCACCCGCCATGCACAGCCTCAAGTCCCCTCAGGGCGCCTTCACCCAACCCATGGCACCTGAAGCTCGGACTCGGGCTCTAAAACCTCCTGAACCGACTCAGCCGCCGCCTTCTTCTTCCACTTCCGGCCCCGCCCCACCTCTCCGGATGTTTACTCCTGCCGCGGCCAATCAGAGACTGGAGTTCGTGCCCGGCCCACAGGTTCCCGGCCCACCCCTGACGCGGAGGGATCCAAATGGCCTCACGGCGGGGGCCGCGCTCCGCCCAAGGGGTTTCCCCCGGGGAAGCCGGGCTAAACCACTACGGCTGCGGGAGGGGGAACGGCAGGAACCATTGGAGCGAGGAGAGGAAGGAACCGCCAGAGGCCTGAGTTAGTGCTCACAACCAGAAGAGCTGCAAGAATTAAAACTGCGTTTCAAACAGCACTTTTCTTCCGCTGCTGTTATGGACGTCCCTGCCAGTATAGCGTGGCCCATCATCCTATTTATTGAGGAAGGTGTTTGAAAAAATGCCTTCTTTTTAAAAAAAATTTTAAAAGGATTTTCTAACAGGTGCCAGTAGGCAAACGCTGGAGGATGAAGCATGAGAATCAGGCTTTTGAGACTAGCCTAGACCACACCTTAAATTTTTTTTTTAAATGTTTACAAAAATGTAGATAATAGAGTAATGTTCTTTCATTTTTCTATTAGCTGCTTTCATCATTAATCAACACATGCTGATCTCCTGCTCAATGCTTCCCTGTCTAGGGAATTATATTTTATTTGTGTATTGGGCTGTTGTTTGTTTTGTTTGTTGTGGGAAATTATTTGTGATATAGCCAAGGCTAGCCTTGAACTCCTGACTCACCTGCCTCCACTTTTCCTGTGTGGAGAATCTCAAATGTCAGTACAACCCCCCTAGAAGGGTTAGTTTCAGAAGATAATGTGTGCTGTCTGCCTCCAAGTATCACTGTTGGGAGAGAAGGGGTCAAGGCCTCTCAATATTGTATATCTGAGGTAGAATTGCCCACATGGCCATCAGTCAGACAGTCGGTTAAGCTATAACTTACGTTCTAAGAAAACACTCAAAACAAAACTAATGCTATTGAGACATAGTAAGTTAGCATTGTTTCTTAATTAAAATATTCATTTTCTTAGATTTGCAAAGAAATCTAAGTGACACAAACCACAACCCCCACTGATTGTCAGTCACTCCTCATGTTCAATTAGGTGATCTTTGTCCTGAGTTCTAATACTGTAAATTAGTTTTCCCTTTTGAGCAGGATGGTCAAATAGAATCGAAATATGCATTTTTAATATTGTTTAGTCATGTCCTCTAAACTGTGATGATTATTCTTTCTTACAAACTTGGGAAAGGGATCTTCAATTGAGTAATGGCCTCCACCAGACTGGCCTCTGGGCATGTCCGTGGGGCATTTTCTTGATTGCTAATTGATGGAGAGGGAGGTGTCAACTTTGGAGAGGTGGCCTGGGTTGTGGATGAAAGCTGGCTGAGCAAGCCACAGGGAACAAGCTGGTAAGCAGTGTTTATTTCTCCACGGCCTCTCCTTCAGTTCCTGCCTGCAGGTTCCTGCTTGAGTTCCTGTCTTGCCTGATGGTCCTCGATCATGGGTTGTGACATGACAGTGTGAGCCCGGTAAACATCTTCTCAGGTTGTTTTGTTTTTTACCATAGCGACAAAAGTAGAACATACATAATGTCTTGACGACTTTCCTAGCCAGTCACAATGGACTTTCCTACACCTGTGATTGCAGCCTTCAGAAAGCTGAGGCAAAAGATAAAGGACCAGCTACACTACTAATGTAAGACTCACTCTCAAAAAATCTGTTGCTATCAGTTATTTTGTAGATATTTTTGGTAAATACACAGCCGTGTGTGTGTGTGTGTGTGTGTGTGTGTGTGTGTGTGTGTAATGCTATCTTACTAGCCCTACTAACTGGGCTTTTATAAAAAAAGCAACCATCTTCCCTCCCACCCTTCTTCCATTCCACAGGGTCTTATGTAGCCCAGGATGGCCCCAAGGTCCCTGTGAAGCTGAGGATCACACGTCTCTGCCTCTACCTCTTGAGTAGATACAACGTGTACTAACATGCCTAGTTTAGCAGTGCTGGAGACCTTTGCAACTCAAACCTAAGGCTTGAATAAGATAGGCAAACATTCTACCATCTGAGCTCCACATAGCTCCTCTTTTAATTTTGGTAACAGAATCTCACTATATTACCAAGACTGGCAATAGACTCTGGAGCTCCAAGAATCTTCCTGCCTCAGTCTCTAGGTAAGAATAGAATCTGGCCAAAAGTCAAGCTTATCAGGTTGAAATATAGAATACATACTTATGAATACACACCCACTTTAGTTGTGACTGTTGACAAAGTATAAAATCCTCATTCGGAGATGCTGAGCATTTATGTCACCCCAGAAAGCACCCTAATCCTCTGCCGGTTGGCCTCACTCAGCTCCACCTCCAGAAGGCCACTGATTCGCTTTCTGTCACTAGACATTCCTATAAATGGAATCAGACAACGTGTCCTCTCCTGCATCTGGCTTCTTGGGCAGAGTTAATTTTGGTTTTAATTTGCATATCCCTGATTAATGAAGCTGATCACCTTTTCCATATTTATTGCTGATTTGAATATTCTCTCTTGGGTGCTTGTAAACATCTTTTGCCCACTTTTCTTTCCTCCTCCCCTCCCCTCCCCTCTTCATTTTGCTTTCTTTGGGGATCATGGGCATAGACTCGCTATGCATCCCCAGGTTGGCCTGGAATTCACTGTGTAGTCCTGGACAGGAAATGCCTCTCTCTCCAGCATTCAGGAGGTTGAGGCAAGAGCTCGAGACGTAAGGCCTGCCTGGGATACCCAGTGAGTTCCAGGCTAGCATTCAGGTGCCATCATGTCTAATTCCCCACTATTTTCTTTCTTTTTTTTTTTCTTTTTTTTTGGAGCTGGGGACCGAACCCAGGGCCTTCCGCTTGCTAGGCAAGCGCTCTACCACTGAGCTAAATCCCCAACCCCGCTCCCCACTATTTTCAAAACTTGACTTAAAAGTATTTTTGAAATGGGGTTTCATGTATATGAAACTTGATAATCTTGAACTCCTGGTCTTCTGGCCTCTGCTTCCTGAGAGCTGGGATTGCATGCTCTGTTCTGCAATGCTGGGAGGGAGCCGAGAACATCCTGCAAGCTTGCAAGCTAAGCAAAGACTACACCAACTGAGCTACATCTCAGTCCCTGAAGGTTTGCGCTTAGTGTAAATTAGAAGTAAAGGAATTCTCTTTTTCTTTTCAATATCTCTGTCTGTCTGTCTGTCTGTCTATTTATCTATCAGTCTGTCTTTTGACAAGGTGTACTACTATTCCTGTGCCCATGACATTTCCTAATCTCTATGTATCTCAACTGCTGCAAATTGTAAAAAATCTGTCCCAGACCCGGTTCTTTTTATAGCTAGATCTGAGCAGCTCAACAAGCCCTTTTATTTTAGAGGTGCCTTAATATGAAAGGTTTTACTTTAACATGTTTTGAAGAATACCTAATAGATTCAAAGAAACTTACTGAAAAAGCATCCCCTTTGTTGTAAGTCAGGGGTGGCCTGTTTTTAAAATGATCACATGTGGACATCAATGTCTTTGAAAAGTGCATCATCTTACATATAGTTCCAACCCTTGAGAGACTGAAGCAGTAGGATTGCCCTCAGTTTGACTCCAGCCTGGGCTACAGAAGGGGACTCTCTTAAAACAAAACTAAATTCAAATAAGTATTTGCTTTCTGGCCTCAGCCTCTGGTATCAGGCACCATATTGATACCCAGCAAGAGCTAGCCTAACATTCACAAACTCCTTTTAAAGGATGGATGATAGCAGCTGACAAAGATGCTGTACCTGGAAGCACAGACAAGAATATTATGGCCTTCGAGCCTGGAGCACCTTGCAGTCTTAGCTACATTAACGAATGGTTAATCTCAGGTGGTTCTACTGGTACCCACCCAATGAGAGTGGCCAGCACCTCTGAGCCTCCATACTGCATCTGCTACTCTGCCCTGAAGCCATTCTAAGATTGACAGGTCCTGCCCAAAGGGTTGGAGAACCAGTGACCTTCAGGCTTACAAAAGGGAGAAACTACAGACATCTATTGAGGGGGTGCTGTATCCCTAGGGCTGACAAGAAAGCTAAGGCTGTTTAGAAGTACATCTGACATGGATACCAAAGTTTGAGAGGATCTTTTTTTTTTTGATTAATAAACCTGTGTCCAGGAAAACGTTATTGATTTCTGTTGTTGTTTTTGAAACATGGTCTTACTCTGTATAGTTCAGGTTGGTCTTAGTCTTGATTCTGCTGCCTTAGCTTCTCAAGACCTGGGATTACAGGTGAGCCAACGATGATTTTTTTCCTCTAAAAAAAATGTTTTAGCACAAAGCTTAAACAAAAAGTAACAATAAAACCCAGGGATGAGTGTGATGGTGTGCACCTGTGATACAGGTGTAATACAGGTGGTGTAATACAGGTGTGCACCTGTGATCCCATCACTCAAGACACTGAGGAAGAAGGATTGAGAGTTTCAGGCTAGTTTTAGCTACATAGCAAATTAGTATATGGAAAGATAAAATATCCAAACTGTTCAAACTTGCATTCAAGGAATCTCCCAAATCTCGAACTCCATTTCCAAAAATTCTCCTTTTCTTTCAGTTTTGGGTGCTTTTGTTTGTTTTGAGACAGAGTTTCCTGTACTTCAGGTTAGACTCAACTCCCGAAGTAGCCGACAATAGGCAACCTTGAACTTCTGTCCCTCCCACCGTTACCTCCTGAGTGCTGGAGGTCCAGGCCTGCACTATGGGGATTTTAGGAGGGGATAAAGCCCAGGGTTCTGTGAATGCAAGGCAGAAACCTGCCGAACGAACTACATTCATAACCTCTTTTTGTTCTCTCCCTCCCTTCCTGTGTGTATGTGACTTCTGTGATCTCACTTTGCCATTTCTCTATTCTTTTTTTTTTTTTTCTTTTTTTTTTTTTTTTTTTTTTTTCGGAGCTGGGGACCGAACCCAGGGCCTTGCACTTCCTAGGCAAGCGCTCTACCACTGAGCTAAATCCCCAACCCCATTTCTCTATTCTTTGTAGAGTCCATAAAGCAAATATTTTCTCTAAAGGGGCAGTACATGGGCTAGTGCCCTAGGCCAGGATTTCACAAATGTAAGGCATCCATTGGCTGTCATTGAGATGTTGATCTCAAGACTCAGTTGCCCTTAGTCGGATTCAGTCCTTTCAATGCTTGCCACTGTTAGCTCACTGTGGCTAATATAAGAGTCAAAAAAAAAAAAAAAACAAACCCAAAACAGATCCATTTTTTTTCCATTAATTTAGTTATGTGTGTGCCCTGGTGTATGTGGAAGACAGAGGACAACTTTATTGAAATTGATTTTCTCCTTCCACTATGTGGGTCCTTGGGTCAACCTCAGGACAGCAGGCTTGGTGGCAAGCTGTCCTAGAACTCACTATGTAAACCAGGCTGGCCTCAAACTCACAGAGCTCTTCCTACCTCTGCCTCCCCAGTGCTAAGATTAAAGGCATGGGTCACCACGTGGGCTTAAAAAGAATGTACTTTTTTTAAAAGTCAAAATGGTTGCAGACTGGTTAACATAATTAGAGATTTTACTGACAGAGGTAAACTGCTACACAGACATCATCTGGAGAACTGAGTTCACCAGAAGGAGCAGAGGAAACCAGACAGAATCTGAGACTGTCTTACAAGGTTTGAGAAGTATTTTCAGTTTGCCTCTTGACATAATCATTCCAATGGACTTTTAAAATTTACAACCACCATGCTGCAAACACCCTGGCCAGCAGATCTGCATGGGGCAAGGGGAAAGAAGTTCAGTTAACATGATTCGGTAGCTGGTGCTGGCTCAAGCTTCTAGAGTCTGACACCAGGCTGTTAATTTAGGCCTACTTAAGTAGCATAATTTAGGAGAAAACTTCCTGGTGATAATTAACTCGATCTTGTGTGTACAACAGAGTTTAAGACTTAACTACATTGAAACTCTTTGTAAAAGTCCATGTGACCTCTTCCGTAAAGATGGGTTCTATTGACCCAGAAACAATGCTCAGATAAGGGTCTAGGGAGAATGACTGAGGTAAACACAAAAGTCTGTGGGAGTCAGGTGTGGCCTGGCCCTGCAGATGGCACAGAGATCCTGAGGCTGTTAACCACATGCATTTCCGGCCTCCTGGGAAGAAAACAGGTTATATGTGTCTTTTGAAGAGACAACCCTCGGTATTTAACATTCCTAGTTTCCCTAGCACTTAATCTGCAAGCACAAGGATCCAGTGCTCTCTGTACCAGGTGTGGGTCAGATTTAGAATACTAGATTTGCCTCAGTCTCCTCCAACTGCCTCCAAGGTGCCAAGCATTTGAAGTAGCCACTTCTCGTTATAGGACTCCAAGATCAAGTCCAAGGTGGGATCACTGCTTCCATGTGGCTGAGCCTGCATTTTCCAAGTTGCCAGTCTATTCTCCACCTGCATCAAACTGTCTCTGCAGTTATCTGACCCTTGTTTATGTTATCTTGTGTGTTTATCGGCTTTTTTTCTCAAGTTATTTTATTTCCAGTGACGTGTCTGTGTATGTGTGTATGTACACATGAGTGTACTGTGCGGGGAGGCCAGCAGAGGGCGCTGGACCCCCCAGAGCTGAGTTACAGGTGGTTGTGCAGCCATGACATGGGTGCTGGGAACCAAACTTAGGTCCTCTGCAAGAGCAGTAAATGCTCTTAACTGCTGAGCCATCATCATAGCTGCCATCAATACATCTTACTCCTTGAGAGGTCACAAAATCGTGACATTCTAATCATGTTTGTATATTTATTAGCAGGATTTAACTTTAAAGGCAACACTGGGCAGGGGTAGGAGGAGGCAGTGAGATGGGTCAGTGGTAAAAGTGCTTGCTGGGAGAGCTGGGCTATCAACTACTTAATCCCTGAAACCCAAGCAAAGGTGGATGGAGAGGAGAGAACCATCTCCACAGAATTGTTCTCTTACCTCCACACATGAATCGGAGTACATGTATACATGCACACACACACACACACACACACACACACACACACACACACACACACTCACCATTGAAAACCCAACTTCTTCTTTTTTTTTTTTTTAAAGATTTATTTATCTTTTATTTATGTAAGTACACTGTCGCTGTCTTCAGACGCACCAGAAGAGGGCATCAGTTCCCATTACAGATGGTTGTGAGCCACCATGTGGTTGCTGGGAATTGAACTCAGGACCTCTGGAAGAGCAGTCAGTGCCCTTAACCGCTGAGCCATCTCTCCAGCCCCGAAAACCCAACTTCTTATCAACTATTCGATCATTCTGAAATATGTAGGATAATTAAAACAAGATAAAAACTTGACATCTCCCCCTTTATTTACCTGGGTTTTTGTTTGTTTTTGCAGTATGGTTGCCCAGTCTTATTGTATCTTGTTAGGCCACGTTCAGAGGATATCCTTGGGAGGTCTGCTCTTTGGGTTTTGTTTGTTTGTTTGTTTTTAAGGTAAACAGAAGAAGAGTTGTTCTGAGGAAGAAGGCAGGGGAAGAGGGACTAGGAGGAGTGGAGGGGAACCTGTAGTAGGGATGTAATGTGTAAGAGAAGAAGAGTTAAACAATAAATAAATAGGAGCTGGAGGGATGGCTCAGTGGTTAAGAACACGGACTGCTCTTCCAGAGGTCCTGAGTTCATATCCCAGCAACCACATGGTGGCTCACAACCATCTATAATGAGATCAGATGCCCTCTTCTGGTGTGTCTGGAGACAGCTACAGTATACACACACACACGTATATGAATGTCTTTTAAAAAATAGATGAACAGGGTTTGGGGATTTAGCTCAGTGGTAGAGTCCTTGCCTAGCAAGCGCAAGGCCCTGAGTTCGGTCCCCAGCTCCGAAAAAAAGAAAAAAGAAAAAAAAAGAGACTTGTCTTATTTAATGGTCGATGTGGGATGGCCTAGCCCACTGTGGGGAGCCCTTTAATAATGTTATATGGAAAGCTGCTACTCTAGGAGAAATATATAGTTTAAATGGAGTTACCCTATAATGGGGGATAATGCCTCCCCCTGATGCCATTGGCTATCAAATAAAATGCCCAGTGCTAAGTATGGGTTTTGAGTTATTTGTCAGTCCCATTGACCCCCTGTAAATTGTGTTTAAATGTAATTTAATAACTTTAATAGTTATTAACATGACCCAGCCAGTCCCCCATTAATCGAGGCAGAGTCCTAAGGATTTTTTAAAAGGTCAGCTTTAGTACAATTACTGAGCAAATTACCCCTAATCTATTTTCTATATGTGAAACTGTTAATTCCTCAGGTGTGCTCCCCAATACTTGCTGTTTAAGTCTCTGCCTTTGTTATTTCTGCCCCACCAGTCTATCTTCAGGGGGCATTTTACTCATGTGCTCCTGGACCATCATGAAGACCTCCTGCTCTGTTTCTTTCTCTTTCTCCCTCCTCTTTCTTCCTCCTCTTTCTCATTCTCTTCTTTCTTCTCATGATCTCTACCTAGGGACCCCAGCCTGAAGCTCTGCCTACCTCTATTCTCCCCAGTAAATGGCTGTAGCCACTTTTATTCACCTAATAGCTTTAAATTGGGAAGCAATGTTTACATAACAAAGGCAGATGTAAGAGAGAACTTGTTCCTCTGGAAGGAACCAGATCTTGGGGTTCCAAATTTAGCATTTGTATACACAGTACCAGACCAACCCCCAACGTTATAGGCTATTGCCATTGCTTTCCAGAATTTGCTGGTGTGACCCTATTGTTTAAGACACACCCTACATCTGAGTCACAAGACATGGTGGAACCTGTCAAGTCCCACCTGGAAGCTCATTTCTGACTAGCTTTCATAGTTGTGGTGGTTTGAATACAAAATGGCCCCATAGGCTCATAGGTGTCGCACCCACCTCTTCCGGCAAGGAAGACGCAACACGGTTGGATTCTTCTCAACAGCCTTTACTGCAGGAGACCTTCTTTGTTGATACAGGGAGGCAGCGGCAGCCAGCCCTAAGTGTTACAGCTCCAAGTGTTACAGCTCCAAGTGTTACAGCTTTAAGTGTTACCGCTCAGCTTATATACACAACAGTATGCTAATCTTCTTTCAGGGATTGGTGGGGCACGAGTCACCCCACTGCCATCCCAGCTACTTGTCCTCCAGAGATTGGCGAGGCATGAACTCCCATTTAGCATAGTACCGCCCCAGCCAGACTGACGTCAGGTGCAAAACTCCACGCATGCTCAGTACTGTTGTTAGGAGGGCGCCAGATTCACCTCATTATCATACAGCTGTCGCACCGCTCCCTACATCTCCCCCTTTTTTGTTTAATAAAATGACTGGTCTAGATCTGGGTGTCACGTCAATCTTGTCATTGCTCCTGTCTTAGGTCGTTCCTGACGATGACTCGGCCTTACCCGTCGTTGGGTCACCCTATCGCCACCGGGCCCGTGTCTTAGGTTGGTCCGAGCTCGAGGAAAGTTGCCTGTCTCTGGATACAATGACCCCACATGACTGTGACAAAAATGATCTAGGGCGAACTCTTAATCTTTCAAAGAGGCCAGCCATACATTGGGAGAAGCACCATTGTCAATGGCAGTCATAGCCTGGTAAACAACCGCTTTGTGTCTGGCATGTTCTCTTTTTAAACGGCCAATAAGCCAGAGACATACTCCGCATCCCAGGAGGACAATAGCTCCCCAGGCAAACATGCCCGCCCACTCCTTAAAAAAGGAGAAAGCATTGGTAATCCATGAGGTAAAGTCTTCATTTGTGATGGGGTCCAGCCTAGTGCTGTTGAGGACAGCAATCTGCATCAGCAATTGTCTGGATAGTTGCTCTGCTTTCATGGACCAGTTTCCTTTCAGATAATTTGAGATTTCTTTGCTCTGTTGAGAATGCTGAGAAAAGTTGGCTTGCAAAGGAGTAATGCATAAACCTCTTAGGGAGGAAACGCAAGACAGCTGTGTCATATGATATAGTGCTTCAATTTGTTCTTGAACTAAATCTATCCTTTGATTGGCTAATAGAAGGCCAGATGCCAAATGAGTATTAAATTCTTCTTGTATCTCTAGCGCCATTGCAGTTCTTTCTACAATCTGATTGACAGTCTCAGCCGTCTGTATTTGATTGGTCATAGCAATTGCAGCTGTGGTAGCTGCGGCAGCAGACAGCACGATGGCTGAAATTATGGCTGCCGTAATTCCAAAATCTCTTTTGGTTCTCAGCAAATTGAGAATAGGAAAACTATCTGGGTTTGCCTCCACTGGGATTGGCACAAAGGAGGGAATCTTAACCATCACTGCGGTGTCATTGTTGCCATCCCAGCATTCAGCTAAATAGCAGACTACATCAGAGCTATTACAATTTAAAACACCATTGCTGACATTAGTGCTTATCAGAAAGAAAAAGGGTGATCTAACACATACTGAAGTACTAGTGGCAGTATTATGTTCCAAGAGGTTATTATATTGAATATTGGTCAACCTGGTATCATTTTTTCTGGTAGCCGAAACATTATACAGCGTGAAGTTCTCACCCATCAACCTAGCAAAGGGGGTCAGGGATGTATATGCCCCTTGCTCATTGGACAGCACCCATTGAAACCAAGGCCAGAGATTATGCTTGCCAGTCTTATTCTCCCCCCAGTCATACTGTACATGGCCAAGAGGAGGGGAAAATTCAAATCCCAGTAGGAATTGTTTTGTTCTATGGAATGGACTCTGACATGGGGTAAAATTAGGTGGAAACTCTTGATGCGGGGGGCAAGCGGGTAAGACTCTACGACGGGTAGAGCTATTCTGTGCATAGTTACCTTGCCCTGGGCGTGATGGAACACTACAATTATGCATCACAATTAGTGTTGTAATGTTCAGATCAGCAGAACTATCGACTGACATGTCCTCGCTGGGTGAAGAGACTCCCTGGGCAATTTGACTCAAAGCAGCCAGGATGATCCCGGTGTTCATTGTGCTGTCACTTATAGGATTCAACCAATTAGCTAACATGGCTCTACGTAACCAAATACAGGGCAGGGAAGAGTCTTTAATGGTAAAACATAAGGTATGCAACAGAGAAACGTTAGTGGCGGCATACCGTTGGGGCATTTCTCCAGTTGGCACTATACAAGGAACATCACGCAAACAGGAGGTAGAGAAAAAGGTTGGTAAAACAGTAGAATTGCTATGGACTGGCATGGGTACTGGCCAGGATCTGGCAATAGCCCACAGGGTGATCGAATTAACCTGTATTATCATTCCCAGTAGCAATAGTAGGGTTCGTAGTCTCATCTTCAGAAGGCAATTTTCGAGTCAAGCGCTCAGGTACCCAAATTGGATTTTCTTGATTCTGCGGAAAAACACAAACAGCTCCCCTAGATCTCGAGATCACGGGATCTGGGCCACACCATTTATCAGTTAAGATATCCTTCCACTTTACTTCTGCATTAGTTATAGGTGTAGTAGCAGCATGGCGATCCGCAGCACAGCGGCCATGCGCATCCAAAACTAAGAAATTTAGAGTAAAAAGAGCTAAAGAAAGTTGTTCTTTTGGTGTTCGGCTGCTGGCAATTCCCTCTTTTTGTTTTTTTATCAGCTCTTTTAAGGTACGATGTACTCTTTCCACAATTCCTTGACCTTGGGGATTGTATGGCAATCCTGTAGTATGTTTGACCTGCATTGTCTGGAAAATGCCTGAAAGGACTTTGCAATGTAGGCAGGCCCATTGTCCGTCTTGAGACTATCAGGCTTTCCCCAGGCTGCCCATGCCTCTAAGCAATGGCTAATGGCATTACGAGCCTTTTCACCAGTCATCAGAGTAGCATGTATAATACCAGAACATGTATCAACAGAAACATGAGCATATTTTAAATTTCCAAATTGAGATATGTGTGTGACATCCATCTGCCAAAGTTTTAGCGGGATCAGACCACGAGGGTTAATCCCTACATGAGGAGGGTGGTGAAATTGAACACAATTCTGGCAACTTAACACCACATCACGAGCTGCAGCTCTAGAGATTTTAAATTTTTGTTGAAGAGTAAAGGCAGGTACATGAAACTTTTGATGAAATTCTCTAGCGAGATCAACCGGAGCAGCATGAAAAATAAACTCTCTACGAGTACTAGCATCCACCAGGGCATTATTACTGGTCATGGGACCAGGCAAATTAGTATGGGCTCGAATATGTTGTATGAAAAATTTATTTTTTCTGGCCCAAATCAAATTTTGTAATTCTAAAAGAATTTGACATACAGTACTAGTCGACCGAATTGGCCCTGCAATTTCAAGTGAGCGTACCGCATTAACCACATAAGCAGAGTCAGAAATTAAATTAAAAGAATCATGAAATCTTTTGAAAACTTCCAATACAATTTTACATTCTGTAATTTGGGGGGTACCTGGACTATATTGAATTAATACTGGTTCTTGAGAATCAACCATATAGGCACCTACACCGGTTTTGGAGCCATCTGTATAAATATCTAATGCTCCAGACAAAGGCTCTGAGGCAGTGATCTTAGGAAAGATCACTGGATGTTCAGTAAAAAATTGTAGCAACGGATCCTTAGGATAATGATTGTCAAACTCTCCATCAAAACTACAGCGCAATATGGCCCAATCATCTATCAATGCACACAATGTTTCTACCTGAGCAGTTGTATATGGTATAATAATTTTCTTTGGTGAAATACCAAAATGCTGAATGCAAGATTTAACACCTAACACAGCAAGCTGTGCAACAGCAGAAGGGTAATATTCAAGGGTTTTATTAGGAGAAATATGGGGATAAATCCAAAGAAGTGGACCTTGTTGCCATAATACTCCTGTAGGTTGACGAAAAGTTCTCAGTATACACAAAAGCAGATCTTCCTCTTCCTTATACCTTTTTAGTATTGCCTTTTCTAGTCTTTCTTCTACTTTCCTCAAGGATAATCGTGCTTCCTTGGTTAAAACACGGGGTGAAGTAAGCTGAGAATCCCCTTTCAGGATCTCATAAAGTGGTTGTAAATCTACATTGGGCATTTTTATATAGGGTCGAATCCAATTTATGCTTCCTAGTAATTTTTGAAAGTCATTTAATGTTTTTAAATGGTCTTTTCGTAATTCAATTTTTTGAGGAGAAATACTATGAGGAGTGATTTTTGTTCCTAAGTATTCTCCCATTTGGCCCATTTGGACTTTTTCAGGTGCTATGCACAATTGGTTGCTTTCAAGCGCCTTAACCACTTTCGCATAAGCTACTTCCAGGGTGCCATGATCTTTAGCAGAAAGCAAGATATCATCCATGAAATGAATCATTCTTAATTTTGGGAATTGGTCACGTACAGGCCGTAGGGCCTGTCCTACATAAAGTTGACACATAGTAGGACTATTTGCCATACCTTGAGGTAAGACCACCCACTGATAGCGCTTATCAGGTTCCTCATTATTCATAGATGGCAAAGTAAATGCAAATCGCACGCTATCTTGTGGAGCAAGAGGGATAGAAAAACAGCAATCTTTAATATCAATAATAATAATAGGCCATTCAGCAGGAATGCTGGAGAGTAATGGTTATACCTTTCTGTATGGGACCCATTATTTGCATTTGAGAATTAATAGCTCTTAGATCATGTAATAACCGCCATTTTCCTGACTTTTTCTTAATAACAAATATGGGCGTATTCCAAGGTGATCTGGATGGTTGAATATGTCCTAATTGTAATTGTTCGAATACTAATTCGGCAGCAGCAATTAATTTTTCAGAGGATAGAGGCCATTGAGGAACCCATAAAGGCTCCTCCGTTTTCCATGTAATGGGTATTCCCCCCTCAACGGCCCCTAGGAAAAACCCAGACCCGTCCTGTCATGTTTTTGTTTTGACAGTACTGGGTCAACTCGTCCTTGTAAGTTCTTTCCCAGACCCTTTCTAGGCACGTAACCCATTTTTGCCATCATATCCTGGACTTGTGGGGAGTAATCATTTGTTAGTCTCATGTCCAGCTCTACCAAAACATCTCTGCCCCACAGCGTTACTGGAATGTCTATAACATAAGGAGTGATCTTTCCTGATCTCCCTTCTGTATCTCTCCACGTCAATTCTTTTGAGCTCATTAAAGGAGCCATTTCGTACCCTAAACCACGTAGGGCCTGAGACGATGTTTGTGTAGGCCATCTGGGTGGCCAGTCATGAGCAGAGATAATACTACGATCTGCTCCAGTATCCAATAGACCAAGGAATGAACGTCCCTCCACAGTCAATGTTAACATTGGACGATCACTCAGTTCCAATGAGATAAAGGCAAATCGGGAACCTGTAGATCCCAAGCCCCTATCCCTTCTAATCCTATTTTCAGCAGGAAAGCGCTTATGTAAGCTGGGCAGAAGCAGCATTTGAGCGATTCTGTCTCCAGGGGAAATGGCAGTGACACCCTGGGGGGAGGCTACCAGCACTTTTACTGTACCTAAATAATCAGGATCAATTACTCCGGGCACAATCTGCAAACCGTCCAGGGCAGAGGAGGAGCATCCCAACAAAAGCCCAACTGTATCTTTAGGGAGGGGTCCTCTAAAATCTGTATCTACAGGCTGCACTCCCATTTGGGGGGTCAGTACGAGTCTGGTGGTGGAGTGGAGGTCCAGTCCTGCGGAGCCTTTAACGGCTCTCCTTGGTCTTTCGGGTGGCGAAGGAAAGGCCAAGGCCTCTGATTGTCCTGTCCTTGTCTGTCGCCCTGCAGAGCCCCATATATTTGAGGGCCCTGGGGACGTGGGCCCCGTTGTCCGTTTTTTGGCTGTGCACCACCATATCCTGTCACTAGGGGTCGGCCATCCAAGTCTTTCACAGATCGACACTCATTTGCCCAGTGGTTTCCCTTCTTACATCGTGGACATAGTCCAGGCTGCTTGGATCTATTGCTAATTTTCCCCTTACTCCTTTCAGGGCACTGTTTTCGATAATGCCCTTTACGGCCACATTGGAAACAGGTATCCGTGGTAGTGGTTTTCCCTAATTGTACCACAGCTGCCGCTAGACCAGCATTAGTCAATGGTCCTCCCAGTTCCCTGCAGACTTTCATCCAAATCTCTAAACCTTTATGTTTGTATGGTGTTATGGCATTCCTACATTCTTTTGTACATTGCTCATATACCAGCTGTTTAATGAGCGGCATGGCTGCATCAGGGTCTCCGAAGATCTTGGTAGCGGCCTCTACCATGCGGGCCACAAAGTCTGAAAACGGCTCTGTAGGTCCTTGCAGAACCTTGGTAAGGTTCCCGGAGACTGCGCCCCTATTAGGCAGTGCTTTCCATGCCTTGATGGCTACTCCATTAATTTGGCTATAAACTTGCTCTGGATAACCGGTCTGGTCCAGAGCGAATCTCCCTAGACCCAATAGCATGTCAGCATCCCAATGTCTCTGAGGGTCTGCTCCTGAGGCCAGATTAATGGCGGCCTGAGCATTAGCATGTTCAAAAAGATAAGATTTCCAATCCAAGTATTGACCTGAGGAGAGGCAGGCCTTAGCCAGACTCCCCCAATCCCCAGGGGTGAGGCAATACCTAGCAAGAGCCTCAACTTGAGCCACAACAAAAGCTGCACTGACCCCATAAGTTCTAACCGATTCTGCCAATTGCTTTATAGTCTTAAAGTCAACGGGTTCATGATATTGTTGCCCATTGGCGTCCAAAAATACTGGGAAACTTAATCCCATTTCTCTCCATACCTCTGGGCAAAAGGAAGTACCTTTTGCAGGCCTCACCATGCTTATATGTTGAGGGTTGTACGGAGATGCGGTTGGTATAACTACCTTTTTGCCTAATTGTCTGCCTCCTTGCCACGTGGTGTTAGCGTCTCCCCCTCATACTGAGCAGCCTCTTCCTCAAGGTCAGCCTCACCATCCTCACTAAGCTCTGACTCATCTGACATTTCTAAAGTCAAGGCTTTTAAGGAGGGATATATCTTATCTATTTCCTGGTCCTGATTATCTCCTTTTTTTATCTCTGCCTTCTCTCTGTTCCTTTTGTCTCCTTTTCTTTTCCTTTCTTTCTTTGGGACCTTTTCTCCCTCTGACATACTTTCTTGATGCTCTGCAAGGATTCTCTGACCTGTTCTAACGACTTCCTCACGTCGCTTATCCTCTAAACAAGCGCGGACTATTTGCCAAAGAGGCTTTGATCTGGGTCTAAGCTTGCCCTCTGTGGCTTCTTTATCTAGATCCCTTCCCAATTTGTCCCATGCTCGCAAGGTAAGAGATCCTGACACTATAAACCACGGAGCACAACGATCGCATTCATCAAGAAAACTTGACAGGATTTTCCTTTCAACTTTGAGCTTACGCCGATTAAGGAGCTCCTGGAGAGCTGTCAGGAGTGGGCTGGAATGTGAGCTTCCCATACTCAATGAACTTATTTGCAAGCGGTTTTTTAGCAAGCTGGCCTGTTTGTTTATACCCAACTCCGTAGCCTGGCACCTGTTGGCTACTCCGAGCAAGTGCACTCCCGTCCGGGACGGTGGCAATTCAAAAGAAAGCAAACACACAACACAAAGACGAAAAGAAACAAAATTATAAAACCTGCCCACAAAGGATCAACTTGAAACAACATCGCTGCAGACCGCAGACCTTTTAGCCTCTAACCCAAGGCTCCCATCGTCTCTGCTCACCTCCAGAGAACTTTATGGTCCCTTACCGGGAACTTTTCCGACGTCACTCCTCCTGAAGCTGAAGAGTTCTGAGATCCACGAGGATGTCCTCGTCCCCGTACGGGCCACCACTTTGTCGCGCCCACCTCTTCCGGCAAGGAAGACGCAACACGGTTGGATTCTTCTCAACAGCCTTTACTGCAGGAGACCTTCTTTGTTGATACAGGGAGGCAGCGGCAGCCAGCCCTAAGTGTTACAGCTCCAAGTGTTACAGCTCCAAGTGTTACAGCTTTAAGTGTTACCGCTCAGCTTATATACACAACAGTATGCTAATCTTCTTTCAGGGATTGGTGGGGCACGAGTCACCCCACTGCCATCCCAGCTACTTGTCCTCCAGAGATTGGCAAGGCATGAACTCCCATTTAGCATAGTACCGCCCCAGCCAGACTGACGTCAGGTGCAAAACTCCACGCATGCTCAGTACTGTTGTTAGGAGGGCGCCAGATTCACCTCATTATCATACAGCTGTCGCGCCGCTCCCTACACATAGGGATTGGAACTATTAGGTAATGCCGCCTTGTCGGGGTTGGTGTGGCCTTGTTAGAGGAAGTGTGTCACTGAGGGTGAGCTTTGAGACTTCAAGTGTTCAAGCCAGGCCCAGTGTGACTCTTCCTGCTGCCTGCCAATCCAGATGTAGAGCTCTCAGCTCGTTCTCCACCAGCATGTCTGTCTCTATGTCACCACACTCTCCGTCATGATGACAGTGGACTAAACCTCTGAATCTGTTAGCCTCAGCTAAATGTTTTCCCTTATAAGACTTGTTAAGGTCATTGGTGCAATAGAAACCCTAAACATGGCAATAGCTGGAAAGTTCTATGAATGCTACAGGGAGAAAAAACGCTGTCCTCAGTCTTACCCAGTTGTGGGTCCTGCAGGCCATAATGACTGGCTTGGCAACATGTACCCACCGGTGCAATAGTGGTGGGAATGTTACGGAAACAACCAATCACTTCCTAATTGGGTTTAAAGCTCACTTTAAGATGGACCTTACATATGGTACCGTTAACCGGACTAAAGACTCTTGGCTGACTAGGTCATAGCCCTGGTGGAGAATTTGGCATAGTAACAAGCTTTCCCCAGTGTTCTATCTTTATAATTATAGATTAGTGTATCTCTTATTCCACATCATAGAAGCCGTTTGTAGAGAGACCCATAACCAGTCAACATGCAGAGAGTAAAATACCATGGAGCACTTGGCTCTAAATGGGACACCAGGATTACATTCCCTCTCCACAAGGTTCAGGGATCGTGTTAGAATGAGGAGCAGGAAGACAGTAAGAACCAGAATACATGGCTATCTGTAGCAAAACAGTGTTTTCTGGACATGGCAGTGCAGTTGCACACGTGAACTCACTGTATCTAGATACAAGACCTGTACAAGATCAAGCCAGCCAAAAATCTCAGCACAGATAGGAGAGGGAATCGTCCTCAAGTCCCATCCCTATCTGATAGCTAATGGGAGAGAGATGCCCAGTTTTCTTCAGGGATGTGGTTCCTGAGAGGCTATCCATGATCCAATGGAAGCTTCCACATTCATGTACCCTGAGCAACTCAATGGGTATTAAATAAAGACAGGGAAGTGTTGCTGGGCAGTGGTGGCTCCCGCCTGTAATCCCAGCACTTGGGAGGCAGAGGCAGGTGGAGCTCTGTGAGTTTAAGGGCAGCTTGGTTTATAGAGTGAGTTCTAGGACAGCCAGGGCTACAAAATAAAATAAAGCGGAGAGCTCATGAGGCTTGGAGGGAGATGTGTGGAGTAGGAGAGAGAGTAGAAGGATGGGGACAGGGACAGTTTAATCTAAACATGTTATGTGCATATATGGATATTAAGTAAAATAGTTCCTTACAAAAGCAACCAAAACAAAACAGGCACATTAGGTCTCAAGTGCAGAACTCTCATTGCTTCTGGCCCTGTGGTAGGGCAATGACCTGTGGTGGGAGCACATGGCAGGAACCCTTACCTCCTGAAGGCAGAGTAGAGAGAAGAGACCAGCAGTCTTCTGGTCCCTTTAAGGACCCACCCTCGATGATGTAGGACCTGAAGCTAGTCCCGCCTCTCTAACCTTTTTATTGCTTCTTTTAGTGCAAGCTGAAGACCAAGCCTTTCACAATTAGCCACTGGGGGAAATGTACCCAGGCCACAGCAAATGGGGACATTCAGCTCCCTGAGGAGCTGGGCTGTCTTCTCCCAGGCCTTAGTCCTCCTTGGTGACTTCACTCAATCCCATTCTATACATGTTCTATGTCCCTCTCTTGTTTCCTACGTTCTTTAGTTTATAGAGTTTTTGAGATAGAGTCTTCCTATGTCGCCCTGGCTGGCTTGAAACTTTCCATGTAGACCAGGCTTAAACTCGCAGGCATCCACCTGCCTCTGCCTCTGCCTCCCCAGTGCAGGTGTCACCCCCCTGTATCGTAGCCCAGACTGGCCTTCTACTTAGCACAATCCTCCTGTCTCTGTGACCTGTGCAAACCACACAAGGATGTACCATAACACCTAGCATTATTTACATTTTTAAATAAACAAGTTCATTTATTTACAGACAGTGGTTCATGTATCCCAGGCAACTTCAACACACTATGGAGCTGAGAAGTCCCTGATCCTCCTGTCTCTACCTTCTAAGTCCTTGGTTACAGAAGTCGCCACTCTGCTGGGGTTTTTGACTGTTTGCTTCCTTGTTTGGTAGGGTCTTGCTAGACAGTTCAAGCTAGCCGGAACCTGTGGTCTTCCCGCCGCAGCCCCCTGACAGCAGGAATTGCAGGTGTGCTGTCCCGCCCACTGCTCTGGTTCGGCTCACTTCCCACTTGCTCAGGGTGAAAGGCTTCCAGCACATTACTAAAGCATGTCCCTGACTGAAGGCTGCACTTGGGACTGCTCTGGAACCCAGATGGATCAACACGGGAACGGGAGGGAGGAAGTGGAAGGGAACGGATGCTCAGGATCCCTTCCACCATGAAACAGCAAGTCCAAGAAACAATGGGCTGAAGCGAGGCCGTGAACTGAAACCTCTGAATTAGTCAGAAGAAAATCTTCCAATTTAAGTTGTTTTCTTGAGCGTTTTGTCCCAAAGACAAATGTCTGACAGTTACCAAAGTAAAGACCGTTGCAGTTTTTTTTTTTTTTTTTGGTTCTTTCTTTCGGAGCTGGGGACCGAACCCAGGGCCTTGCGCTTCCTAGGTAAGCGCTCTACCACTGAGCTAAATCCCCAGCCCCCCCCCCCCCCCCGTTGCAGCTTTAATGGCAGTGCCAGGGTCCTGGCTGACAGGGAGATGAACCTCCCCCCTGGACAAACACATGCGCTATGATAGGAGAAAGAAAGATGTCACAAAAGGACCAGAGCGATGACTTGTCAGATGAAGGTACTCGTCACCAAGCCTGATGACTTGGATTTGATGCAAGGAGAGGTCTGATTTCCCTAAGTTGCCCTGAGGCCTCCACACACGCTCAGTTTTATACACAATCATGTGCCCATACATAAATAAATATAATGCTTTGTTGTTGTTTTTTAGGAAAATTGTCATGGTTGCAAAATATTCCTGCAAAGAGTACAGCTTTTTGTTTTCTTTTGTTTTGTTTTCTTGTTTTATTTGTTTCTTTTTGAGACAGTTTCCTCTGTGTAGCCCTGGCTGTCCTGGAACTTACTCTGTAGATCAGGCTGGCCTCAAACTCAGAGATCTGCCTCCTGAGGGCTGGGATCAGAGGTTTGCACTACCACCGCCCTGCCACACATACAGCTCTTACTAGTACAAATCTAAAATTCGAGCTTCAACAGTGCTTCACACTTGACACAGCTGGAAACAGGGCTTCACTGGGCAAGAGCCCATAGCATTTCTGCTGTCTAAGGCGAAGGGTTTGACAAATTCATATAAGAGATGCTGGCCTTGGGTGTACACAGAGACACAACCCATTGGAAACCACTTAAATGTGCCTGTCTTGGGACAGGAGAGATAGCTTTGGCGAAGAGCACAGGCTTCTTTTACAGACATCCAAGTTTGGTACCCAGCACCATCTGGTAGTTTGCAAATACCAGTGCTGGGGAATCTAACAATTTCTCCTGGCCTCCTTGGCACTGGGCATACCCATGGTGCATATATGTCCATGCAGGTAAATACTCACACACATAAAAATTATTAAACACTGTGGCTGTCATTTTTATTATTATTTAAATGGTTATAATATTTCATTTTTTAATGTTATGTGCATTGGTGTTTTTGCCTGCTTCCATATCTGTGTGAGAGTGTCAGACCCTTTGGAACTGGAGTTATAGACAGTTGTAAGCTGCCATGTGGGTGCTGGAGATTTGACTTTGATCCTCTGAAAGAGGGGCCAGTGCTCTTAACCACGGAGCCATCTCTCCATCCAGTGGTACTTATTACATTTTTATTTATTTATTTTGGTCTGTGTGCATGCATACACACACACACACACACACACACACACACACACACACACACACACACACCTAAGTGTGTTTTGCCATAGTAAGGATGTACAGGGCAAAAGATATCTGTCTTTCCACATATGGATCCAGGGGATGGACCTCACAGCATGGGGCTTGTATGTAAAGGTTCACCTTTACATAATGAACCATCTTGCCAACACTAAACACTTGCTCTTTTTTTTTTTTTAAGACAGGGTCTCACACAGCCAAAGATGACAGCTCTTCCTGCCTCTGCCTGCCAGGTGCTATGTCATGGGCTTAGCTTACCCCACCACGCCCAGCTTGATACAGTGCCAGTGATCAAGTGCATTACTTTGTATTTGCCAGGCAAGATTGCTACCGACTGAGTCACATCTTCAGTTCCTGGTTGTGTTTGAAGGTGTAGATAAGCATTTCTCTGGAGACCAAAATGGTGTTAGTCATAAGAATGGACAGTTAGAACCGGGTGGTGCATGCTTGTAATCCTAGGAGGCAGAAAGATTGCTGAAATTCAAAGCCAACCTGGGTTACATGCAGAGCTGAAGGCCAGCCTAGGCTACATGGTGACACACACACACACACACACACACACACACACACACTGCCTGAGGTCTGTAATGCCTGCACTTAGGTGGTGGAAGCATGAAGATCAGAAGTTCAAGGCCAGCCTCAGCTTCTGAATGAATTGGAAAACAGTATGTTCTATGTCAGACACTGTTGCCGTGTCTCTGACATCCTGTCTTGTGCGTAATTATGTCTTTATGTAGCTGATTCTAGTTGCTCCTCCCTCCTTTCATGTGTTTATGCATGCAGAACATACACTACATGCCACAGCACACATGCGGAAGTCAAAGAACAACGTTGTGGAATCAGTTCTCTTCTTCCACCTTTAGACGGGCTTCAGGTTGTCAGGCTTGAGAGACAAGTGCTCTCCTGGCTGGGCCGTCTCGCCCAGCTGTCTCACCAGTGTCCTCTTTCCTTAGGTCGCTTTTCTCAGGTAGGTCACTACAGTAGTGAGGACCCCCTTTTAAAGTCAGTTATTTATGTTTTGCCTACATGTATGTAAGTGCACTACATGTGAACCTGGTGCCCACCGAGGTCAGGAGAGGGTGTAGGATGTCCTGGAACTGGAGTTACAGATGTTGCTGAGCTGTCATACGGGTTCTGGGAACCAAATCTGTCTCCTCGGCCAGAACAGCAAGCGCTCTCAACTGCAGAGCCATCGCTCCAGCCTTCTCTCTTCCTCTCCTTTTTGGATACACTGTCCCACTCTAGACTGTCTCACTCTGAACTCACTATGTAGCCTATGGTGGCCTCAAACTCACAGCAAACCTCCTGCCTCAGCTTCTTAAACACTAGGGTTAAAGCATGGATTACCATGTCTGGCTACCGCTTTCTCTGTAAAGCACTCAAATTTAAGTATTTTGTGCCAGCAACAGAAAACAGACTTAACACATTTTTTTCATTGGTTATAACCTTGCCTTTGGGTGCTTTAAACATTCCGAGCACACAAATCAACTTGATAAGAGGACAACTGAATGCTGGCATTGCCGGTGGTTTCTTTTCTTTTTTTTTTTTTTTTTTTTTTTTTTGGTTCTTTTTTTCGGAGCTGGGGACCGAACCCAGGGCCTTGCGCTTCCTAGGTAAGCGCTCTACCACTGAGCTAAATCCCCAGCTCCTTGCCGGTGGTTTCTTAATGAACTAATTAATTAATCAAGCATGTATGGAGGGCTAATATGTATCAAAGGTTTTGGAAGGGCCAGAAGCCTGAGTTATCCAGGGTTGGGAGATCCTTGGCCTTGGCTGTTCAAGGCTTGGAGGCTGAGCAAAATGTCCAGGGGAAAAAGCTGAGGAAGAGAGATCCCGGTATGGGAATTTGAGGTGCTTCTGGACTCTCATCCACAGAAAATGTGACACAGAAGGCTGAGCTCTCTAGGGGACATCTCTCTTAGGACAGTTGCCTCAACTGGAGAG